>NC_060074.1:43451136-43754166 GCF_922984935.1 Meles meles | reverse complement strand
AGCCTCCCTCAAAAAAACTGAAAAATCCAGAATACACCAGCTCTCTTTACACCTTAAAGAACTGGAGAATCAACAAAAAATTAAGCTAACCCCACACACAAGAAGGGAAATAATCAAGATTAGAGCAGAGATCAATGAGATAGAAACTAGAGCTACAGTAGAACACATCAATGAAACTAGAAGCTAGTTTTTTTTTGAAAGAATCAATAAGATCAATAAACCATTGGCCAAACTAATCCAAAAGAAAACAGAGAGGACCCAAATTAATAAAATAATGAATGAAAAGGGAGAGATCATGACTAACACCAAGGAAATAGGAACAATAATCAGAAATTATTATCAACAGTTATAAGCCAATAAGTTAAGCAACCTAGATGAAATGGATGCATTCCTGGAAACCTATAAACTTCCAAACCTGAATCAGGAAGAAATTGACAACCTGAATATACCAATATCTAGTAACGAGATTGAAGCAGTGATCAAAAATCTCCCAAAAGACAAGAGCCCAGGACCTGATGGGTTCCCTGGAGAATTATACTAAACATTCAAAGAAGAAATAATACCTATTCTCCTGAAGCTGTTTCCAAAAATAAAAACAGAAGGAAAACTTCCAGACTCTTTTTATGAAGCCGACATTACTCTGATCCCCAAACTAGGCAAAGACCCCACCAAAAAGGAGAATTTCTACCAATATCCCTGATGAATATAGATGCTAAGATTCTCAACAAGATCCTAGCTAATAGGATCCAACAGTTCATTAAAAAGATTATCCACCATGACAGATGGGATTTATCCATGGGATGCAAGGGTGGTTCAACATTCGCAAATCAGTATGATAGAACAAATCATTAAGAGAAGAGAGAAGAACCATATGGTCCTCTCAATTGATGCAGAAAAAGCATTAGACAAGATACAGCATCCGTTCCTGATTAAAATGATTCATAGTATAGGGATAGAAGGAACATTCCTCAACTTCATAAAATCTATCTATGAAAAACCTACAGCAAATATCATCCTCAATGGGGAAAAGCTGACAGCCTTCCCTTTGAGATCAGGAACATGACAAGGATGCCCACTCCTGCCACTATGTTCAACATAGTACTAGAAGTCCTAGCAACAGCAATAAGACAACAAAAAGAAATAAAAAGTATTCAATGGTATTGGCAATGAAGAAGTCAAACACTCTGTCTTCACAGATGACATGATACTTTATATGTAAAACCCAAAGTCTCCACCCCCAAACTACTAGAACTCATACAGCAATTCAGTAATGTGGCAGGATACAAAATCAGTTTACAGAAATCAGTTGCCTTCTTATACACCAGTAATGAAAATATAGAAAGGGAAATTAGAGAATCGATTCCATTTACTATAGCACCAAGAACCATAAGATAACTGGGAATAAACTTAACCAAAGAAGATGTAAAGGATCTAAAGGATCTTAACCAAAGATGTAAAGGATCAGTACTCGAAGAACTAGAGAACACTTATGAAAGAAATTGAAGAAGACACAAAAAGATGGAAGACCATTCCATGCTCATGGATTGAAAGAATAAACCCTGTTAAAATGTCTATACTGTGTAGAGCAATCTATACTTTCAAAGCCATCCTGATCAAAATTCCACTGGCATTTTTCAAAGTGCTGGAACAAACAATTCTAAAATGTGTATGGAACCAGAAGAGACCCCACATTGCTAAGGAAGTGTTGAAAAAGAAAAACAAAACTGGGAGCATCACGTTGCCTGATTTCAAGCTTTAATACAAAGCTGTGATCACCAAAACAGCATGGTACTGGCAGAAAAACAGACACATGGATCAGTGGAACAGAGTAGAGGGCCCAGATATGGACCATCAACTCTATGGCAAATAAACTTCAACAAAGCAGGAAAAAATACACAGTGGAAAACAGACATTCTCTTCAATAAATGGTGCTGGGAAAATTGGAGAGCTACATGGAGAAGAATGAAACTCGATCATTCTCTTACACCATACACAAAGACAAACTCGAAATTAATAAAAGACCTCAATGTGAGGCAGGAATCTATCAAAATCCTAGAGGAGAACAAAGGCAGTAATCTTTTTGACATTGGCCACAGCAACTTCTTTCAAGATATGTCTCCAAAGGCAAAAGAAACAAAAGCAAAAATGAACTTTTGGGGACATCAAGATCAAAAGCTTCTGCACAGCAAAGGAAACAGTCAACAAAACAAAGAAGCAACTCACGGAATGGGAGAAGATATTCGCAAGTGACACTACAGACAAAGGCCTGATCTCCAAGATCTATAAAGAACTCCTCAAACTCAACACACCCAAAACAGATAATCTTGTCAAAAAATGGGCAGAAGACATGAACAGTCACTTCTCCAATGAAGACATACAAATGGCTAACAGACACATGAAAAAATATTCATCATCATTAGCCATCAGGGAAATTCAAATCAAAACCATATTGAGATAACACCTTACACCAGTTAGAATGGCAAAACTTAACAAGACAGTAAACAACATGTGTTGGAGAGGATGTGGAGAAAGGGGAACCCTCTTACACTGTTGGTGGGAATGCAAGTTGGTGCAGCCACTTTGGAAAACAGTGTGGAGGAGATTCCTTGAGAAATTAAAAGTAGAGCTTCCCTATGACCCTGCAATGGCACTACTGGGTACTGTGATACTGATGTAGTGAAAAGAAGGGCCATCTGTACCCCAATGTTCATAGCAGCAACAGCCACAGTCGCCAAACTGTGGAACAAACCAAGATGCCCTTCAATGGACGAATGGATAAGGAAGATGTGGTCCATATACACTATGGAGTATTATGCCTCCGTCAGAAAGGATGCATACCCAAATTTTGTATCAACATGGACGGGACTGGAAGAGATTATGCTGAGTGAAAAGTCAAGCAGAGAGAGGCAATTATCATATGGTTTCACTTATTTGTGAAATAACATGGAGGACATGGGGAGCTGGAGAGGAGAAGGGAGTTGGGGGAAATTGGAGGGGGAGATGAACCATGAGAGACTGTGGACTCTGAGAAACAATCTGAGAGTTTTGGAGGGAAGGGAGGTTGGGAGGTTGGGTGAGCCTGGTGGTGGGTATTATGGAGGGCACATATTGCATGGAGCCCTGGGTATGGTGCATAAATGATGAATTCTGGAACACTGAAAAAAATTTTTAAAAAAAATTAAAAAAAAAAGAGAGAGAGAGAGGTGTGTCTATTATCAGAACAAAAATTACCTGAAGGAAGCAGACCTCCAGGGATATGGCCGGGTCTGCTGTTCCTTTGAGGCAGAGTATCTGGCTGCAAGGGGCAGGGAGCTTCCATCCTAAGAACTGTCCCCCATTTCAGTGAGCAGAGCTAGCCAGTGGGAAGTATAACAGAGAGGATGGGGTTCATTCCTACTTAATATCCCTCTTTTTCTTCCTCAGGAACTTAACTGGAACATTTCCTGAATACCCTAATGTGGAAGAAGGAGGGTCAACCATTATCTTTTCCAACAAGACCCCACAACAGGTACAGAGATGCTTGAGAAAGAAAACACAAATCCATTGTAACCCCATTTCTTTAAACTGTAACCTGAATGGGTTCGTAGTATCATTAGGTTTGGGTTATTTTCCTGCAAATATTTACATGGAAATATCTCAATGTTTCATCAATTGTGGACTTCTAAATGTATTTCAAAATGAAATCACTCTTCCTACTATCTTATCTTTGAAAGAGACATGACAACACACCAGGCTTGCTTTCTTGGTAAGTTCTGAGCAGCTTGATTTCAAGGGCCCTTTATGTTCTGGTCTCTGCTTGCCTCCTGGTGTCATCTGCTGTTCCCTCATCCCCATCTTCCTGCCATGAGCCCCAGTGGTCCACTGGCCCACCCTCCCTGTGCCCTGTGTCACTGCACTTTCAGTGCCTTTGTGCACGTCATGCTCTCTCCTCATCCCAGGTTGGCCTTCTGCCCTTTGTCCCCCGCTTCACTCCTGCTCACTTGTCAAGAGTCAACTCTTTACCATATTGATGCTCTTCCAGAGAAACATCTCTGCAGATGCATTAGTGGCATGAAATTGACATGTAAGTCTGTTTTAGAAAAGCCTCAATAAGCTAGAAATAGGAAAACTGTTCTTAACCTCAGGGTATTTATCATAGAAACCAAAAGAAAGTTGGCATCGTGCTCAACAGCAGAGCACTAGAAGCATTACTGTTAAAAGTGAAACTCACTCATATACTCAAGCTAATATACTGGACCACATAAAATTCAAATGGCAAAAAATATCATAACTAGAATTAAAGTCATATGATAAACTGGAAGAAATATTTGCAATATAGATGATAATGGCTAGCTTTCATATATAAAGAGTTCTTATAAAATAAGAAAAATCTAAACACCTCAATAGAAAAGAAGGCAAAAAAAGTGAACTTATTTTTCAAAACTTGAAAACTCACAATCAAAGAAACTCAAATATAAAATAATGTTACTATATCTCTTTTCACCTACAGGATTGGTAAAAATTTTAAATCATGATAATCGCAGGAGTTGGTAAGCATGCGGAAAAAGGTCACTCCCATACATTGTGGCTGGATACATAAATACATAAATTAGCATGACTTTTTGAAGGACATGGACCAAGTATACTTCATCAGATGTTTAATGTCTCTACTCTTTGACCCATAAATGCTATTTAAGGAATTTACAGGAAGCAAATAATAAGACAAGTTGCCATAGACTGGAGACAATAAATTTTTTCCATAGGGGGCCAAATAGTAAATATTTGAGGCAGTGGAACACACATTCTCTGGCACAACTACTCAACTCTGCTATTCTAGCATGAAAGTGGACACAGACAGGAGGTAATTAATGGATATGGCTGTGTTCCAATAAAGCTTTATTTAGAAATTGGCCAATAGGCCAGATTGGCCCATGCAATATGATTTGCTGACCTGTGCCATAAACTGAAACAGCTGTTTGTGGCCACGGCGTTTATCACACAGACGCAGAGACCAGCTACTGTTCATGAGGAGGGAACTAGTTAGGGGGCATAAAGCATTCCACAATTAGGGTTTCTCCACCTCAGCACTACTGTCCCCACAGTCAGCCTCCCATCCCCCGAGGGAGCCGTTAGTGTCAGAGGGTCATACTCTTCCCCCACCTCCTGTCAGAATCTGACACGAGCTTCTCAGCCCTCGTTCCAGCCTCTGACAGACTCCTGTCCTCCTCAGAAGTCAAGTGACCAAACACTCTACACCCTACTGTTTGGGGGTTCATCAAGTCCTGCCTTGAGTGACTAACTTTTGACCTGGTGTTATTTCCCTTTGTTACTTGGTGAGGTCTTGTCCCTGTAGCTAAATTGTCAGGCCCAAGTTGTGTCTTGAAATCTCACAGCCAGGGACCAAATGTGTTTCGTGTTAGTTTAGAAAGGTAATGATTACAGGATTAAACATACTGATGCAATGTCTACATTGTAAACAAGAAACATTCAAAAGGAGAGTTCATGTAGACTAAAAACAAAAGAAGATGAAGACTTCTGGTTAATATGTTAAAATAATGCAAAGAAGGCCAAAAAGCATGACTTGTAAAGACAGGAAAAGAAGAGCTAGGACAGGGTAGAGGTGATGGACCACAGTCCCGCCACCTGCTGGGTCTGCAGCCTCAGGGGGCTCCTCCCCCATGCACCTCCCTCCCTGGGCTGATGTAACAATTAGGTGTGGTCACCTGTGGAGTGTACCTGCAGCCGGACACATGGACATCTCCACAGGAGCTCATGATAATTATCACTGAGCAGAGACGGAGGATGAAGAAACAGACAAAGCATAATCATTAGAGTGTGTGCATGAAGAGTCCACTTTGTATTTGTAAAAAAATAAGCAATACAAACACTTCTGCAAAGTGAGCATAATCATTGACACCAATGCTCCCAAAGAAGACTGAATACAAATAGAGTCGCAGATGAGTCTTCCTTACAAGTATTAATGCAATAATTCAAACTGAAATATTAGCACACCACAACCAGCAGCACATTAAGGAAGCAGAACACCACAAGCAGCATCTATTCCAGAATGCAAGAATGGCTGCTGTTGAGGATGTCTGCGAATACACTGCATCCTATAAAGAGATTCAAAAGGGAAAACCCTGAGTGCATCTCTGTGGAGGCTGATGGAGCCTTTTGCAGATTCAACATCCATTCTTGATTTTAAAAAATAAAGCAAAAAAAATTAGTATATAGGGATACTTCTTTAATTAGATAAAGTAGTTCTTAGTTCAAGATCTAATATTATGCTTAACGATATGCACTAGAAACAATTCCACTAATGTCATGAAAGGCACAAGGATGGCCATGAAAAGCCCACCAATGTCATGAAAAGGGCAAGGATTTCCCTAGGATCTATTGAACACTGCTGAACATGAGAAAGAACGTAGAGATACAGAAATTGGAACAGAAGAGGCAAAATGGTCACTTTTCAGGTATGCCCTACACTTAGAAAAGCAAAGAGAATAAACTGAAAATTAAATAGTGTGAGAAGGAATACAGGGAGTTACAGAGAGCAAAAGCTTTGGTGTATACAAACAGCGGCTCGATAGAAAATACCACAAAACTGTCCATTTACAACAGCACCAACAACACAAAGACAAAGCAGCCAGGAGAAAACTTAACAATAAAGGTGTATTCTCTGTGAGGAAAAGTTTTAAAAAGTATGAGGGATGCAAATGGAAAGAGGAAAAAGCATACTGTGCTCTTGGGTAGGGATCCTCCACGTTGTAATACATCACTTCTCCCAGACATCATCACACATGTGATATGATCTAAACAAAAATACCAATGGCAAAACAGACACATAGATCAGTGGAACAGAATAGAGAGCCCTGAAATCGACCCTCAACTCTATGGTCAACTAATCTTCGACAAAGCAGGAAAGAATGTCCAATGGAAAAAAGACAGCCTCTTCAATAAATGGTGCTGGGAAAATTGGACAGCCACATGCAGAAAAATGAAATTGGACCACTTCCTTACACCACACACGAAAATAGACTCCAAATGGATGAAGGACCTCAATGTGAGAAAGGAATCCATCAAAATCCTTGAGGAGAATGCAGGCAGCAACCTCTTCGACCTCAGCCGTAGCAACATCTTCCTAGGAACAACGGCAAAGGCAAGGGAAGCAAGGGCAAAAATGAACTATTGGGATTTCATCAAGATCAAAAGCTTTTGCACAGCAAAGGAAACAGTTAACAAAACCAAAAGACAACTGACAGAATGGGAGAAGATATTTGCAAACGACATATCATTTTTCTCTCTCTCTTTTTTTTTTTTTTTTTTTTTTTTTAGAGAGAGAGAGAGAGATTACAAGCAGGCAGAGCAGCAGCCAGAGAAGGGAGGAAGCAGGCTCCCTGCCAAGCAGAGAGCCCGACACGGCGCTCGATCCCAGGACCCTGAGATCATGACCTGAGCTGAAGGCAGAGGCTTAACCCACTGAGCCACCCAGGCGCCCCGCAAACGACATATCAGATAAAGGGCTAGTATCCAAAATCTATAAGGAACTTAGCAAACTCAACACCCAAAGAACAAACAATCCAATCAAGAAATGGGCAGAGGACATGAACAGACATTTCTGCAAAGAAGACATCCAGATGGCCAACAGACACATGAAAAAGTGCTCCACGTCACTCGGCATCAGGGAAATACAAATCAAAACCACAATGAGATATCACCTCACACCAGTCAGAATGGCTAAAATTAACAAGTCAGGAAATGACAGATGCTGGAGAGGATGTGGAGAAAGGGGAACCCTCCTCCACTGTTGGTGGGAATGCAAGCTGGTGCAACCACTCTGGAAAACAGCATGGAGGTTCCTCAAAATGTTGAAAATAGAACTACCCTATGACCCAGCAATTGCACTACTGGGTATTTACACTAAAGATACAAACATAGTGATCCGAAGGGGCACGTGTACCCGAATGTTTATAGCAGCAATGTCTACAGTAGCCAGACTATGGAAAGAACCTAGATGTCCATCAACAGATGAATGGATAAAGAAGATGTGGTATATATACACAATGGAATACTATGCAGCCATCAAAAGAAATGAAATCATGCCATTTGCGACGACGTGGATGGAACTAGAGCGTATCATGCTTAGTGAAATAAGTCAATTGGAGAAAGACAACTATCATATGATCTCCCTGATATGAGGACATGGAGAAGCAACATGGGGGGGTAGGGGGATAGGAGAAGAATAAATGAAACAAGATGGGATTGGGAGGGAGACAAACCATAAATGACTCTTAATCTCACAAAACAAACTGGGGGTTGCTGGGGGGAGGTGGGATTGGGAGAGGGGGAGCGGGCTATGGACATTGGGGAGGGGAGGCGAACCATAAGAGACTATGGACTCTGAAAAACAACCTGAGGGTTTTGAAGGGTCAGGGGTGGGAGGTTGGGGGAACAGGTGATGGGTAATGGGGAGGGCACGTTTTGCATGGAGCACTGGGTGCTGTGCAAAAAGAATGAATACTGTTACGCTGAAAAAATAAATAAAATGGAAAAAAAATCACAAGAATATTTTTTGCAGGATTGTTAATAAAAGTAGAAAGAAGAAGAAAAAAAAAAGAAATGAAATCATGCCATTTGCGACGATGTGGATGGAACTAGAGCGTATCATGCTTAGTGAAATAAGTCAATCGGAGAAAGACAACTGTCATATGATCTCCCTGATATGAGGACATGGAGAAGCAACATGGGGGGTAGGGGGATAGGAGAAGAATAAATGAAACAAGATGGGATTGGGAGGGAGACAAACCGTAAATGACTCTTAATCTCACAAAACAAACTGGGGGTTGCTGGGGGGAGGTGGGATTGGGAGAGGGGGAGGGGGCTATGGACATTGGGGAGGGTAAGTGCTATCGTGAGTGCTGTGAAGTGTGTAAACCTGGCGATTCACAGACCTGTACCCCTAGGGATAAAAATACATTATATGTTTATTAAAAAAAAAAAAATTGGAAGGGGAGGCGAACCATAAGAGACTATGGACTCTGAAAAAAAACCTGAGGGTTTTGAAGGGTCAGGGGTGGGAGGTTGGGGAAACAGGTGGTGGGTAATGGGGAGGGCACGTTTTGCATGGAGCACTGGGTGTTGTGCAAAAAGAATGAATACTGTTACGCTGAAAAAATAAATAAAATGGAAAAAAAATACAAAAAAAAAATACCAATGGCATTATGTTTCAGGGCAGGGGCAGGCCACACAGAAGGTGAGCAGCCTAATTCTAAACTTGAGGTGAAAGTAAATATCCAAGAATAACCAGTAAAATTCCGAATGTAATTACACAATGTAAGGAGAAGCAAGTAGTATGGAGCCTTGCTACTAAGATCCCATTGGCTCAGGCAAGTAAGTAGAAAGACACATCAGTGGAAAAGAATAGGAAGTCAAGAAATATACCCAAATACATAGGCCAGTTTAGTACATAATAAAGATGGCATCACGCCTTTCTTGAATAAAGGGGAAATTTTAACAAATGGGATTAGAATAACCAGGTTCTCGTCTGGAAAAAAGAAAATTAAATCTCCAATTCTTTATCCTTCACCCCAGAATGATTCCAGATGGACCAAAGACTTAAATGCCAAACAAAACAAAAACACAAAAGAATTCGAAGAGGCCAAGGAAGAAATGTGATCACCTCAAGAGTGGGAAAGACGTTTCTACCTCTGTTGCACAACCCAGGGTCACAGAAGAAAAAAAAAAATGAAATTTTAAATGACACACACAAAAATTTTCTAACCTGCATGGCAAAACAGACCCCAAGTGAAGTCAAATGACAGATGACACAGTAGGATAATTACTTGTAATGAGGACCACACACAAGAGATCCTTTTTCTCATATATAAAGAGCCCCTACAGCTCTATTAAAAAAAGATCAATAACCCAATATTTTAAAAAGCCAGAGGATATGAACTGACATTTCTTGGAAAAGAAAATGTAAATGGATTTGAAACATAATAAAGGGTGTTCAGCATATAAAAAGATGATCAACCCCACACATATAACGGAAATGCAACAGACAAAATTGATAAATTGAACCTCATCAAAATTAAAAACTTCTGCACTTCAAAAGATGCCGTCAAGAAAATGCAAAGACAAAAGCATACTGGAGGAAGATATTGGAAAACAAATACCTGATAAGGGGTTTGTATCCAGGATAAACAAAAAACTCTTGCATCTCAATAAGAAGACAATTGGAGAAAGACAACTATCATATGATCTCCCTGATATGAGGACATGGAGAAGCAACATGGGGGGTTAGGGGGATAGGAGAAGAATAAATGAAACAAGATGGGATTGGGAGGGAGACAAACCATAAATGACTCTTAATCTCACAAAACAAACTGGGGATTGCTGGGGGGAGGTGGGATTGGGAGAGGGGGAGGGGGCTATGGACATTGGGGAGGGTATGTGCTATCGTGAGTGCTGTGAAGTGTGTAAACCTGGCGATTCACAGACCTGTACCCCTGGAGATAAAAATACATTATATGTTTATTAAAAAAAAAAATTTGGAAGGGGAGGCGAACCATAAGAGACTATGGACTCTGAAAAACAACCTGAGGGTTTTGAAGGGTCAGGGGTAGGAGGTTGGGGGAACAGGTGGTGGGTAATAGGGAGGGCACGTTTTGCATGGAGCACTGGGTGTTGTGCAAAAACAATGAATACTGTTACGCTGAAAAAATAAATAAAATGAAAAAAAAGACAATTCAATCAAAAATGGGCAAAAGTCTTGAATAGATAATTCACAAAGGATCATATATGAATAGCTAATTAGCACATGAAAAGATGCTTGACATCATTAGTCTTAGGGAGATAAAACTTAAAACTGCAGTGAGACCATTTTATTCCCACTAGGATGGCCATAATCAAGAAGACAGACAGTAACAAAATTTGAGGGTGTAGAGGAAAAGGAACACTCCTGTGGTGCTGGGAGGAATGCAAAATAGTACAGCTGCTTTGGGAAATGCTTGTCCATTTCTTTTTTTTTTTTTTTAAAGATTTTATTTATTTATTTGACAGAGAGAGATCACAAGTAGGCAGAGAGGCAGGCAGAGAGAGAGGAGGAAGCAGGCTCCCTGCGGAGTAGAGAGCCCGATGTGGGGCTTGATCCCAGGACCCTGAGATCATGACCTGAGCCGAATGCAGAGGCTTAATCCACTGAGCCACCCAGGCGCCCTGCTTGTCCATTTCTTAAAAGTTAAATATGAACATACAAAATGAGCCATCAGTCCGCTATTGATACTCTATCCAAGAGAAATGAAAATAGGTCCACACGAAGAAGTTTGTACGAGAATATAGGAGCATTGCTCATAATAGCCAAAAATTTGGAACAGCCTAAATATCAGGTGATGACTGGATAGGCAAACTGTGGTGCATCTGGCAATAGAATGTTATTTAGATTTCCTACAAGAAAAGGAAACACCAATCGAGATTCGCTACAACATAGGTAGACTCAACCGTGATGCAGAGGGAAAGGAACCAGACCTAAGAGACCACACATTATACAATTCCATTCACAGGAAATGTTCAAACAAAATGAACAGAGGTGCGGAGGAGATTAGCAGGGGCCTGGCAAAAAAAGAAGGAAAAGGAAAGAGACTGAGAGTGGATATGAGAGGTCACCCTCAGGTGATGGAGATGTTCCAAAACTGACTATGGGGATGGTTGCACGACTAGGTAAGTGTACTTAAAATGATTGACTCGGACTCTTGGAATGGATGGACGTAGGCCATGTAAAATATGCCTCAATAAAATTATAATATATTATATTATTATAAAACAAAATGGATCTGGCCTTCAGACCCCACAGTTTGCCAAAAATATGGTGGCTTACTTAATAGGGCAATAAGTGCTTTTGTCACTTTGGGAGATTTTGCTGTAGCTAAAGTACATGAGCACAATAAATTCAGCACTGGCATCTTAAAAAAAAAAAAAAACCTAAAACAATGACAACGACAGACCATTTCTTCAGCCATTCAGTTGGCAAACATAACACACTGTGTCACACTGTGTCAGAGCATATGGGGAAACCGGCACCCACCCGCATGGCTGGCAGAGGTGTGAATTGGCACAGCCCAATGGAGGCAGTTGGACAGTATTACAAATATACATACATACCCTTGATCCAGCACTTCTACTTTTAGCAATTTATCCTGCCAATATGCTCATACACCTGCAAAATGGTGTTTCCAGGCATTTATGTATGCAGCATTACTAGTAACAGCAGAGGATTGGAAACAACCTAATTCCATCGGCAGGGGAAGGGCCAGATCGTCTACAGAACACCCGTAAAAACAGAGCAAGGAAGCTCTTTATGTACCACTAAGAAAGCCAGGCACATGAATAGGAGGAAAAGGCACAACAAGGACTGTGTGTACGAGACACTGACATTGGAACAAAATGACCCATCTATATTTACAGTGTGTATCTGGGTGTATATATGTACATATTTGTGTACTTTGGAAGATTTTGCTTGAGTTGAAAATCAAGAGCAAAACAAATTCAACATTGGCTAAAAAAGAGACAAATTCCAATCACACACCATTTTCAAACGTGTGATGGGGAACATAACACAGCAGTGTGTGTGTGTGTGTGTGTGTGTGTACGCACGTGTATTTGCATATAGCTATATAAAATGTCTCTGGAAGCAGATCCTGCTGGCTGGCTCACAGCATGGGAACGGAAGGTTTCCGGACTGGATCTTTTGTAAGTTTTGAATTGTGGGCCATGTGAATGTATTTATCAAAGTATTAAATTAATAAACTAAGTAAGGAGATAGAGGAAGTAAATAGTACAATGGAGAAGTATTTACAAGATGCAATGAATTGTGTGTTCCACAAATAAGAATTCCTCCTCCTTGTAGCTGCTCAGTTTATACATCAGATCATTTTTCAAAAACTGTCTGTACATTTTCTGAAAGCTTCCAAACTTCCAAGAACCAAAAAAATGCTCAGCTTCCTAAGTGCTCCAAACATAAAAGTCCTGAGCAGCCACGATTTGGCTCCATGCGTTAAAGTGAGCCTGATCCCCAAGGATAACAATGCCACTTGGACAAAGGACTTTTAATTCCACCTAAAGACACGCTTTTTATTACCAAATAATGTGCACAACACATACGTCACCTCTTACGCTCGCCAGCACCGTTATCCTGAGCCTCACCCCACTGAGAGCTTCATGGGAGCCTAGGGGATAGGTTGGCCTCTGGATAGTGGGAAGGGGGCACATGTCCAATGACTGTAGTGGTGGTGTTTTTTTAAGTCCAGGTGGGACCAGAATATCCTGATTTGTTCATGGTAAACTGTCTTTTATACTCTTTAAAGTGTGAACTAAACTCCTAAGAATAGCATAGGTATAAATATCAAAAACATAATACTAGAAAATAAACTTCAGCACTGTAGTAAATCATTAATAAGGCATAAACAAGTAGACTGGATCCCAGGAGGATGGTTTAGTACAACCTAGTAGAAGCAAGTGATACTAGCCCTTTTGTTTAATTGCATACCTTGCCCTCCAGAGGTAACCACTGCACTGAATTTGGTGTTTCTCATTCCCTCGTATTTCTTTGTACTTTGCCTATGTGCATATATATCCTGAAACTATAGAGTTTTATTCTTTTATTTAACCATGTGCATTTTATACAATAGAATAAACTTATGTATGTTGTTCAGCTTCTTGCCTCTTTTCTTTCTACGCTGTGAAATTCATCCTGGTTAGCCCCTGTTTGAATCTCAGCTCAGCACTCACCTGCTGTATGTCCTTGGCCATGAGACTGACCTCTTTGTGTCCTGTTCTCTTATCGATAAAACAGGCTGGTAACAGCTCGCATCTCTAGGCTGCATTTAGCAGTAAATGAGTTCATCTTTGTGCAGCTCTTAGAACCGTGTTTGGCTTATCATAAGACCACTGGTTGGAAGTACTGACCTCATTTTAGAAAATGAAAATAGGATACTAAGTCCCAGAGATGTTACGCCGCTTACCTTGGTCACATGACCAGCAATGTGTCCTAGGGTCTACACAGCCTCGTGTCTCCCAGAAGTCACTCTCTGCCACAGCAAGCGGGACCTCAGCAAACATCTGTAGTATAGAATGGATTATATCGTTTTTTACAAACCCCTACTAATTCTCCAATGATTCTAATCCGAGGTGAACTGATAAGTGGGATTTTGTCACTGTAGGAAATACAAATTAAATCACAGAGGGAAGAAACCAATCCTGAGAAGAGAGGCATGATCATTTATGGGAAAGCAAAGTGACTGCAAGATCAATTGTCAGGCAGAGTTCGGGCAGGAAACTCAGGGTGTCCTGAGCTCCATTGGGGAAGAGGTGCGGGGGTGGGGTCTGGCCTCCTGGCTGCAGCAGAGACCCTGAGGAAGCCATGACCTCCCTCATGTTCATGGGAGCCCTGGTGGCCAGAGCAGCCCTGAATTGGGGGATGGGAGACTGGGTTCAGAAAGGTCCATCCTCCCATTCATCTGCCCCCACCCCAAGATCCGACTGCTGTCTCACTGATGAATCCAACCAGAGGCAGGCAGCAGCCAGTGATGTTCCCACGAAGGTCGACCTCAGACCCAGAGCAAGACAGAGAGGGAGCGGAGACTGATCAGCACAAATACTTCTTCTGGAGAGGGTAAGCAGTCCTTGTCTTGATCGGGCTCCATGAAATCATGATGCTTATTTTTTGTTTCTTGCCAGGTTACTGAAGATATTATTGCAAACCAAGAAGAAGAGGAGAAAAACAAAAAGAAGAAAAAGAATAAGAAGGCCAAGAAACCCAAGAAACCTAAAAAAGAAAAGGAAAAGAAAGGAACAAAGGAAAAAAACAAGGTAAGGAATTTGGAATTTTAAAAGAAATTTTCTTTTAAGTGACTTTTTTGCTTTGAACCAGTGGCATGATCTCCAAACTCCTGAGACTGCAGTAGTTCATTTCCTAGGAAACTGTTCTACCAGTTTTTCAATATTTTTTATGTGTTTGATCACCAGTCATCATCCTCTCTATGACTTATAATAAATACCTATTAGGATAAAGGTGGTTTCAGTGACTTTGATACTTTGTGTTATTCACATATGTTATAGCTTTGAATTTTTATTCCTCAAAATAAATGATCCACCTCATCTTTCCTCAAGGTAGAAACCAGGCGATCACTACAAAGTCAAAATAATCCCTACTTTAACCAAAGTGTGTTTGTTCAAACTTTTTACTTCAGGTTGACATAGTGGATGCATTTTATTGGAAGTTTTCATTTCTTACTACCCAAAAGAAATCAGATTTCAAACAGTGTTACTTTGGGCCATTCCTCGTATTCCAGGAGGTGAGTTCAGGACAGAAATGGGGCAGGCTGCATCATCAAGGACAAGTGATTGAACCAAGGAGGCAGAAATTGTGAGGAGAAGGAAAAGGAGGATAGTGGATACACAATGACAATACCCAAACTCCACACCTTACAGGAAAAGAGAGTGATATTAATTGTGGGATTTTCATAGATGTCTTTTATGATATTGAGGTATATTCCCTCTATCTCTACCCTGTGGAGTTTTAATCAAGAAAGGATGTTGTACTTTCTCAAATGCTTTTTCTGCATCTGTTGAGAGGATCGTATGGTTCTTGTCCTTTGTTTTATTTATGTGATGTACCACAATGATTGGTCTGCAAATGTTGAACCACCCTTGCAGCTCAGGAATAAATCCCACTTGGTCGTGGTGAATAATCCTTATAATGTACAATTGGATCCTATTGGCCAGTATCTTGGTGAGAATTTTGGCATCCACGTTCATCAGGGATATTGGTCTGCAATTCTCCTTTTTGGTGGGCTCTTTGTCTGGTGTTGGGAACAAAGTAATGCTGGCCTCACAAAACAAGTTTGGAAGTTTTCCTTCCATTTCTGTTTTTTGAAATAACTTCAGAAAAATAAGTATTATTTCTCTAAATGTTTGGTAGAATTTCCCCTGGGAAGCCATCTGGCCCTGGTCTCTTGTCTGTTCAGAGATATTTTTTAAAGATTTTATTTATTCTTTTTTTTTAAGATCTTATGTATTTATTTGACAGACCAGTAGGCAGAGAGGCAGGCAGAGAGAGAGAGGAGAAGGCTGGCTCCCCACTGAGCAGAGAGCCTGATTCAGGGCTCAATCCCAGGACCCTGGGATCATGACCTGAGCCAAAGGCAGAGGCTTTAACCCACTGAGCCACCCAGCACCCCTTGTTGGGAGATTTTTGACAACTGCTTCAATTTCCTTGTTGGTTATGGGTCTGTTCAGGTTTTCCATTTCTTTCTGTTTCAGTTTTGGTCATTTACAAGTTTCTGGGAATGCATCAATTTCTTCCAGATTGCCTCATCTGTTGGCATATAGTTGCTCATAATATGTTCTTAAAATTATTTGTGTTTCCTTGGTGTTGGTTCTGATCTCTTATTTTGTTCATGATTTCATTCATTTGGGTCTTTTTTCTTTTGTTTTTGGTAAATCTGGCTGGAAGTTTTTTGATATTATTAGTTCTTTCAAAGAATCAGCTCCTGGTTTCATTAATCTGTTCTACTGTTCTTTTGGTTTCTATTTCATTGATTTCTGCTCTAATCATTATTTCTCTTTTCCTGCTTGGTTTAGGCTTTATTTGATGTTCTTTCTCCAGCTCCTTTAGGTGTAAGCTCAGTTTGTGTATTTGAGACTTTTCTAATTTTTTGAGAAAGGCTTATATTGCTATGTGCTTCCTTCTTAGGGCCCCTTTTGCTGCATCCCAATGGTATTGAACAGTTGTGTCTTCATTTTCATTTGTTTCCATGAATTTTTTAGTTCTTCTTTAATTTCCTTGTTGATCCACTCATTCTTTAGTAAGATGCTCGTTATCTTCCAAGTATTTGAGTTCCTTCCAAATTTCCCCTTGTTACTGAGGAGTTTCAAAGCATTGTAGTCTGAAAATATGCATGGAATAATCCCAGTCTTTTGGTACTAGTTGAGACCTAATTTGTGCCAGTATGTGATCTACTCTGTTCCATGTGCACTTGAGAAGAATGTGTATTCTATTGCTTTAGGATGTAATGCTCTGTATATATCTGAAGTCCATCTGGTCCAGTGTGTCATTCAAAGCCCTTGTTTCCTTGTTGATCTTCTACTAAAATGATCTATCCATTGCTGTAAGCAAGGTGTTAAAGTCCCCTATTATTAATGTGTTATTATCAATGTTTCTTTAATTTTGTTATTAATTGGTTTATATATTTGGCTGCTCTCAAGTTAGGAGCATAAATATAATTGTTAGATCTTCTTGTTGAATAGACTTTTTAAGTATGATATAGTGTGTCCCTCTATATCCCTTACTAAATTCTTTGATTTAAAATCTAATTTTCTGATATAAGGATTGCTACCTCAACTTTCTTTTGATGTCCATTAACAAGATAAATGGTTCTCCATCCCCTCACTTTCAATCTGGAGGTGTGTTTGGGTCTAAAATGAATCACTTATCCATCAACAGATGAATGGGTAAAGAAGATGTGGTACATATATATATATATTATTCAGCTATCAGAAACGTTGAATACTTACCATTTACATCAATGTGGATGGAACTAGAGAGTATTATGCTAAGCAAAATAAGTCAATCAGAGAAAGACAATTATTATATGGTTTCACTTATATGTGGAATATGAGAAACACTGCAGAGGATCATAGGGGAAGGGAGGGAAAACTGAATGGGAAATCAGCAGGCAGGGAGAAAAACCATGAGAGACTCTTAACTATAGAAAACAAACTGAGGGTTGCTGGAGGTAAGGGTTAGGGGGATGAGGTCAGTGGGTGATGGGCATTGAGGAGAGCATGTGATGTGATGAGCACTGGGTGTTACAGGCAACTGATGAATTATTGAACTCTACACCTGAAACTTATGTTGTACTATAGGTTAGCTAATTGAATTTAAATTTAAAAAAAAATACCCAAACTCCACATAAATGCAACATTTTACATTTATGAAAGACAACATTTTGTTAAAAATTCCTTGCATGACTGCAGCCACACAGCTGGAGGCAATTGACCCTTTTGCAAGGCTCATATTCTGCACCATGATCAGCAGAAATCATCTAACTGCCCCCATCTGTCTTTGTCCCTCTCCTTCACCATGTTCCATTGCTGTGAACAAAAGAAGAGAGACCTCTCACTGCTCACAACCCACTCCACTGTAGTTCCCAACTCAATCCCCCACCGCTCAGTATTTTGTGCTGACTCCTCACCTAATTCCTCCCCAGGAATTGTTCCAAGTCTAAAGGAGCTGCTCCATGCAAAGTCACACCAACCACCCGGGCAGCTGCATCCAAGGATAGCCATGTTTGCTTACAAAGACCCAGCCCCCACACTGGAACATCTCTGAAGCATTCTCCTAGCTCCTGGGCTCCCTGTGGAGTCAGCTGACATCTCACATCCAATTGCATCACAGCTCACTTGCATCAGTTTCTCTGCCCATTGCTGCTTCTCTCCCTCCATCCCTGTGGGTGGTGTTCCCAGTAAACCACCTGCACAGCCTCCATCTGAGTGTTTCCATGGAACCAACCCACAAGGCCACCTGTTGCCCTACTGCTCTGCTTGTGCCCCAAATCTTCTAACTTGTTGCAGAAAAAAATAAGGAGAGAGCTTACTTCTTAGTTAATTTTTAAAGCCCTCCTCTCACTCTGCAAGATAATTTTGAAGCCGTGCTAAAGAATAAGGACAATTGGAAGAATTTCAATTTCATTCTAAGCATTCTCTCCCTCTAAATATGCATTAGGGAGTTTGACACTTGCTAATTAAAAATTCACTGTTAATGAAGCTTGTTCCATAAAAATTCTGAAATTATCAGCTATACAATCTGGTCTTTGTTGAGTGAAGGTATTTTATTAACTAGCTATTAAAGAGTCATTTAATGATGAACAGTTTGAGACAAAAAGAGAAGTTTGAGTATATCAGCATTTATGAAGTAGTTGCAAATGAAGGGCAAAATCCTTCACAGTTACTTAGAACTGAATTTATTCTTGATAGGTACATGTCTACACAGTAACAACGTGATCATAAATGGTAATCTCTAATGAAATTGATATATTTACATTATATTGCTACTCATCTTTGAGGTCAGATTATCTCTTTTATTAATTTTTAAAAATCTTGTTTTAGAATCAACGCCAAGGCGTCTAGAAGCATTCTTGAGACAAGCTATTCAAAATCTTTGTATGACAATAGGTATTTTGACCTGTAGAAAAAGCATCTATTATTCATCCTGGGTAAAGGGTAAGGCAGAGGAGAGAGGAAACTAGTTTTGTTTAGCTTGCGTAACTGACTCACCCCTACTGTTTCGCTGCAGCACAGCTGTGGGATTATCCTTCAGGTATTTTTATAAATTTGGTCATTTCTCAATCGCTAGTCCATATATAGTCAGAAAACTTGGTAAAGACCTCCTATTAAACACAAAAATCAGAGGATTATTTGAATATTTCCACTCACCTCCATAAATGGAAAATAGACTCTTGTCAAAATATCATAGGAGTACAACTTTCGTCAGTCCACAAGATGGCTACAAATGAGCCTTTATTAAAATAAAATCAAATAAAATAACAGTGGCTGGTAGTCTTACATTCATTTGACCATTTCAACAAAAAACTTTGCAAGCAATTTAACATTGGAAGCATGAAAGTCTTCAATTTCATGTCTAGATCCATCCATATGACCCTGTATACTGAGATGCTGAAGGACAGAAGCCAAGAGATTGGTCTAGGGATTTTCATCTTCAGAGCTAGTAAAGGGAAAACATAAAAGCACCATAAACACCTTCAAAGATGGACTTTAAAAGAATTAATCTTTTCACCCCTAGACAAGAAAAGGAATGTCTATCTTGTACCTTATACAAAAATTAACTCAACAAGGATCATGGACTCACATGTAAAACCATAAAACCTTCAGGTAGAAAGAGGAGGAAAAATATCTTCAGGATCTAGGGCTCTGCACACAGTTCTTCAACTTGACAACCAAAAGTGTCCATAGAAGTGAAAGATTGATAAATTGGACATCACTGTAATAAAAAAAAAAAAACACTTTAGCTCTGGGAAGAGGATGAAAAGACAATCTACAAACTGGGAGAAAATGTTTGTAAGCTATAGATCTAGCAAAGGGACTTGCATCCACAGTATATAAAGAATTCTCAAAATTCAACAGCAAAAAAAAAAAATTGTCTTTCTTTTGGATCTTTGTTTTGTTAACCATCTCCAAAAGTGTTAAGGATCGCAGGTAAGGAGATCTGTGTTAAGACTATGTGATAGAGGGGAATGCTAGTGTCAGGAGGACATTCTCTGCAAACCAATAGCCATCTTTGCAAATGTGCTTTCAGTATCAAAGTTACACCGTTAGCCTAACAAGTCAGCTATGTGGACCTCTCGTTGGCTTCAGGAGCCAGAAAAGGAGCACTCTGCAATCCATCCTTGCAATCCTTTTCTCTTTGTTCTTTTTCAAGCCACATGTTAAACCATTTGGTACTATTTTAAATGGATTTTACCTGGCCAGAACACAGGATCATGTGAATACGGAAGAGTCCTCTGCATTCTAACTTCATGCTGAATCCTGGGAAGAGCCTAGCACCCGCATACAGCACCATTAGCTTTAAAAGCTTCTGTTTGTCCGTGGGGCCACCCAGCCTTTCTGTGATCCCAGTGCCCCTTCTCCAGCAGCCTGGCCCAAGGAGGTGCTCCAGACTGAACCACTGAGCCAACCACGTTCTTATAGTATTTTAGGGGACTTCAAATGAAACTTTGTACTACTTCACAAAGATGGAGACGTGAGTGTTGTGAATTTCCAGAGGCTGTTATCGGGAATAAGGATGTCATCATGGAAACATCCATACTGAGCATCTTCTATGTCCACTGAGGGGCAGCGAGAGGGGAAGATAAGAGGAAGTGAGAAGCTGCTGATCTCCAGAGGAGACAGACATCCTTAACCTAGGAAACAGAGACCCCAATGATAGACTGCCTGAAATTTTATGTAAAGTTTTATGTGAAAATGCATTCCTCTGAGAAGAAAGTATGTGAGTTTTCTTTACATTTCCTTCTATCTGAAATGCTCAAAAACCACTACTTCCAGCAGCACTCCAAATTCCAAAAAGGCATGAGTAACTTTTTTTTTGTTTTTAGTAGCTTTGATTCTTAATCTCAATGAATGGAGAGAAAAGTGTGAGCAGAGAAGTAAAATGACATTCTAAATGCAAGCTTGAAAATAGGAGGTTTTGTTTGTTTTTTGCAACGAGCTATCAATTTTTTGATGCATTTTTATTTTAAAATATAGTTAATAGTAATGAGAGCTCCTGGGCCGATTTCCACTTCTGGATCTGGAAATGAAGTATAATTTCACTCCTAGTTGAGTGGGAAATAATCAGCCTCTTCCAAATCACAGTAATCCCTCCCCCACCCCGAGGACACAGACCCTAAGGGAACCATCAGATTATCTGAAAGCCACTGAGTGACCAATCTGACATTTGAACCTACAAGCTCCTGGAGGGCAGCGGGAGGACTCAGGAAGGGGATCAGCTTTCAGAGCAAAGAAAGAACCAGAACATCAGACAACAGACCAGACTCAGGGCTTGGGGTACCCCGGGAGAGGTGATTGAAATAGGGGCACCTCAGTGAACCTGCAGATAGAGCTAAGTTTCTAGAACCATCCACGCCCTGGCTGGTGGACACCACACTCCCTGCTCAGACTGGCCAGCAGGGAAACTGCCCAGGGGGGTGGGAAAGTTCATAAACCAGGAAAGAGCCTGTGTGCCTTAGATAGCCCTGTCGTCAGGATGTTCGCCGTGTACTGTCTCGTCAGGACAGATACGGCAGCCCTGTAATTAACAGAAATCTCATTCTTCTTCAACAGGAAGAAGATGAGGGCTGGAAAATGTCACCAAGTGTTTTCCTTCCCACGATGGAGGAAGGAAATAACGTGTACAAAGGTTGGTTTAGAAGACCAAGCGGCCCCCGGGGAGTTGCACCGCCCGCCCAGCATGACCCCTGGCCCCACACCCAGCCTTGGAAGGAATGTCTATTCCTTCCAAGAATTGGGCCGTGAGGGCCAGAAGTGGGCGCTCAGTAGGGAGAGGCTGAAAACACACAGCTCATGGCCCAGACCTTCTGTCCATCTCTATTTTAAAATTCCTTTGGGTCGCCTAAAGGCATAGGGTCGGTAAAAGGACCAGATATGAATAGTGCGAGAACACCATTGAACCCTCCATTCTGTTTCAAACTGTAGGACCTCAGCTGAACATTCTCTTGCTGGGAATGAAAGGGATTGGCCTAGATTGTTTAAATTAAGAAAATCAATACCAGATGTACAATAAGATATTCCAATCCTGTCAGACAAAGACAGGTGCCTGCAGACCGACACAGAGTTCTTTTGTCCATTGTTCAGCGTAATTAGCATAGTAGCTAGAATGTGAGGGGAACTGCAAATGTAGGAATTGGTCTTTCAGACATTTCTATTACAGTTTACTGGAACAATTACCCAGCTCCTTTGGCTTCACTCCACCCTCAGGATGAATCTCAACACTGAATGACTGGCCACGATGACCCCGGGCATTGGTCCTCTTTGGTAATTGCTAAAAATTGCAATAGGGACATGGAGTGGAATATTTCCATACTTCAGTCACACATGGGCTTCCTCCCTGACTCTGGTCTTATCTGAACAGCACTGGTACTGTTAATTACTTAACATATTTTTTCATTGACTCATGGTTTTTACCCCAATAAACTGAGCTTCACCCTTAGCCACAATATCCACGTCATTTCAGGTCTGAGATGCTAGTTGTATGAAAGAAAAACATCCATCTCCACCCTAAATTCTTTCACTTTCCACTAATGGTGAGGGTCCTACCCTGCACACAGTGCTAAACCACGGTGGGGGGACAGGGGACATCACCAGGACTGGCAGCTGTTTTAATTGGGGAGGAAGGAGGCCAAAGCAGTAACCTCACGTTATTAGACACCCAAAGCATGCAAGCCTTTGTGTTTTCCATGCTCATCTCATTTGATCTGCACGACAATGGCGAGAAATAAAGCAACGACCCTTCTATTGGCAGGTACTGTTAGAACACATGCTGCCATTCAAGTCTGAAAAGTTGAATCTTTTGTTAACATTTTATTTAAATTCAAGGTAGTTAGAATATAGTGTATTATTAATTTCGGGGGTAGAGTTTAAGGATTCATCAGTTGCATATAACACCCTTGCTCATCACATCATGTGTCCTCCTTAATACCCATCCCCCAGTGACTCCATCCCCCCACCCACCTCCCCTCTAGCCACCCTCAGTTTGTTCGCCATGGTTAAGAGTCTCTTATGGTTCTTCTCTTCCTCTGGTTTCATTTTATTTTATTTTTCCTTCCTTTCCCCTATGTTCATCTGTTTTTTTTCTTAAATTCCACATATGAGTGAGATCATGTGCTATTTGTCTTTCTCCAACTGACTTAATTCTGCTCAGCATAATTCCATCCTCATCTAATTCCATTCACATTACTGCCAATCGTAAGATTTCATCCTTTTTGATGGCTGAGTAATACTCCATCATATATCTATACTACATCTTCTTTATCCATTTGATGGACATTGGGCTCTTTCCATAGCTTGGCTACTGTGGACCTTGCTGCTATGAACATTGGGGTACAGGGGCCTCAAATCATTATAAAGCAATCACTATCAGACACTCACACCCTTATGTCTTCATCTTCATTCAACAACCTCTGTGTCCAGTGTGCCAGGTGCAAGGCAACCGTGGAGATGCAAAAATGGCGCCCACCATCAACCTACTCACAACATACAGGGTGTGGCAGAGGTGGATGGGACGGGACAGGGGCACAAGTTGAGTGGCTTGTGCAAATTAGGCTGGTGGCAGCAACACCCAAGGATCAGCTAAGAGCTGCATGCGTCCCCCGGCAAGGTCACTGGCATGCCATGGATGCCACAGGAACCCAGGTGTGTTTGCAACATGACCAACCTCTTGTTCACACGCTTTGTGCCACATTTCTTTTGCTCTTTACAGACCCCTCATAGCTTCATATGCTACACATCGATCACCAACCTCCAAGGTCATTGTTTGCACCTTCTAACACATCAGGTCACTGGCCCATTCATGTTCTGCTGAAGTCCTCTCTCGGGCAACAGTTTCCCTCAGTGTGTGGAGGGCCTGGCTCCCTCTGAAATAACTATCAGGAGAGAATAAGGGGAAAGACAGGAAGGTGAGAGACAGCCAGGCCTTCCTCTGCCATTACAGGAATTTAGGGGCTCCCATCTCAAACTCATAAATCAAGAAGTAGCAGTGTGAGCACATGACAAGGGTATAACAACAGACACAGCTCGAAGAGTTCTCAGGAAGCTAGACCGCTTCACACTGGCCTCCCACCTCCTCTCGTGGGCTCCATGCTCTTCCACCAGCAAGCTAGTCGGTCCCACCTCAGAGACCTGGTGCTGTCCATTCCCCTTGCCTGGAATGCTGGTCCCTGCAGGCCTTCCCCAAGACCTTTGTGGGCTGTCTCCAGCCTCACCCTGTGCCCACCCTGCTTTACTTACCTCCATCTATGGGGATGGGGATGTTCCTTGTTTCTCCATGGGAAGGACATGGTCCCAGACGACAGGACCCCCCACTGTCTGCCTACTCTGAGAACTGTGCCTGCTCTACAATCAAGCTCCATCAAGTCATGAATTAAACTTATGCATACATCAGATTTGCAGATAAATCTGAAATTATTCCTCACAATTTTAAATGAATGAATGAATGAAAACAGGAATGAATGCCATTGGGCAATTTCTCTGGAAGGCAGAATTAGACAGTTTTTTGTTATAATCCCTTCCATATTATCAGACTCAGTCTAAAACAATGTGCGTGTATTATTTTGATAAAAGCAAAAATTAACTTGAGGGAAATCTGACATTCCCGTGGGAAACCAAGGCTTGCGACCTGCTGACCCACTCGGGAAAGCTCTTGAGACTTTCCACACCGTTTGTGTAATATGTTTCCATTACGCTGTTTGTAGAATATCTGTTTCCATTAAGGCAAAAAAAAAAAAAATGGGCAGTGGTCACTTGGGAGCAGGAAGCGTAAAGGACCATTTTCCTAGTTGGATTTGTGGCGTTTCCTGTGCTATCTGCCAGGTCTCTGGTCTTTTAAAGAAATTAAATGTCTTCATCTTAGAAATCTTTTCTCAAAAATCAAAGGTTTTCCTTTTCAAATAAGACATTAACATTTTAATCCCCCCCCTACGTGAGAAACTGCCCTGGCCAGCTTTTCACACTCTGGGGATGAAAGCTCCTGGGGCAGTTGTTAGTGCTTTGAGGACCCTGAAAAGCTTCCTGCATTTGTAAATGTCCATGAAATTCTTGAAGGGATTGAGAGGTGCCCTGTGCCCGAAGTGTCATGAGAAAAGCAAAATTTCCGCGGAAAACCAGGACCATTCAAAGGGCGGTCGAGGTGAAATCAGCAAAGGCCACTAAGTACCGCTTTATTTGTGAGACACAGTTACAACCGCAGAATGAGAATTTGCGAGGTGCTTTTACATAAATAATCGCCTCGTGTTCCTTCCTGTTCAATAGTCTGCGTCCCTTTCTTTAGGAAATGCACCGCTTCCAGATTTTAACAAGTCTGTCTAGTGAGAAAGCAAAGTAGCTTCCTCACCTCAGCAAAGCAATTTTGCTTTAAAAATATCTTAATAGAAACAGGTGAGCTTTGCTGTGGGAGATTTAATGATCGTGTAAGGGGGACATCTGGTAAACAAGAGTTACTGGTAAATAGCATGTTTTAACACGTTTAAACCCTTCATAGTGTTTTCAAGGGGGAAGAGCTTAAAATTTCAAACACAGAAGAAAAATCATAGTTTTCATACATTTTAAAGTTTTCCACAATTTAAGTTCATGTGCATTTCAGAAAAGGCACTCTGAAAGGACAGTTACCTTCAAATAAGGGAAATGTAAACTACTTAGTTCTTCCTTAGGTCAACACGTACCTTACAGACCAACCACAAAATCCACCTGCTAGGGGGATTGGGGCCAAGAATAAACTCAATTAATGACTTAAAACATGTTTTACATTAATGGGCTGATATAGGCAATTTATGCAGTGCAGTATTTTTCATTACCTGACTGTAAAACACAGGATGGACTTCTCTGGATGGTACTCAGTCACAGGAGTGATTATTTAAAATAATAAAAATTCAGCTCCTAGCTTTCTAGCAATTTCCTATGTGCCCACTCTTGTCAGAAGTGGCCCCCATCCAGTCTGTTTTGGATCTTCTCCCTCTTGGTCTTCATGGAGATGTGAACTCTGTTCCAGGCTGGTCACCTGCCCCTCCCAGGTGATGACATCCTCACCTCTGGGGTCATCCACAGACAGGCAGCCATCTAGGAGACAGGTGCCAAACCCACTCCCAGCCCCATCATCCCTTGCCATCATCTCTGCCACAAAGACAGGGCCACCTGTCACGTGGCCACCCCGATGGGGAAAGACACATGGGTGAATAGACTTTATGAAAATTGTACCATGTTTGTCACTTAGTTCCTGTCTATTTCTTGTAAGTCTACAGTAGCCACCCAGAAGAAACTGGGTCCTTTCATCATCCTCGTTTTCCAAAATCTGTTCCCCTAGATTTGCGTCACCATAGGCTGTGACCATGGCAGAGATCCTGACTAGTGCAGCAACTGGCAGAGCCCTGCCCAGCCACCACCCCCCACCCCACCCTTGATTCTCTGACAGGAAGCCAAGGGAAGCTGAGAGCTCTCGCTGGACCCGAATTCCAAATAGGCTCCTTTCTCGCCAACACTCTGTTCCACGGGACGGTCAGGCCTGCCTGACCTGTGTGTGGCAACACGTTGTGGTGACCATTTCCACTTCTGGAAATTTCCATGCCAACCACTGGGAGCATTGTAGGGTCTTCAGCCTGGAGCTTCCACACTTTTGGAGAACTGGAGCTGCATTTCCACGTCCCATCTTCCTATAATTTTCCTGTCCACAGGGTCCTGACTGATGACCTTGAGATGACACATTCACTGGTCCTCAGGGACCCATTGTCTCCTTTTTGCTGACAAGAAAGTGTCTGCTCTGGGCACAGCTGTCCTGCAGAGCCCCCTCCCCCTCAGGAAGTAGGAATTGTCAATCAGGGGGATGAAGACCATAAGACCAACAGCAGATAACCAGTAGGACAGGGGTTCCACCTGACCCCAAGCGTGGGCTGCATCCTTGGGCAGGTATCAGATAGCCAAAGCCCTTGGGGCAATTTTTTGTGCCCATTGGCCAACTTTGAGTCATGCATCAGAATCTCTTTGCTATGCTGACTGTCACTCCAGGATCTGCAAGTTTTCCTGGGTCACACCACGTCTTGTCCTTTCTTTCGTCTCTGGTCTCTTTTGCTGATCCCAGACCCCTGTGATAGATTTGCAGATTTGACCCTCCCTACTCATTTGTTTACCCAGGTATCTAAGTACCTTCTCCAGTCTGTCTTCATGGTTGGCACTGCTTGCTCTCCACGGCACCCAGACATATGTTTCTGTCTGTGACTGTGACTGTCCCTCCTTTCTCAGTCAGCTGCATCAAGGAACACACTTCTGGCCAGTCCCAGGATCCCCCTGCTGTGCCCATAGGGAAGGTCATGGTTGAGAACACATTGCCCATTCATTCACATGCTCAATGCCATCCAACCCTGCACTGTCCCCCTTCTTCCCAAGTGGAGCCATCATCAGACAGGTGGGGGAAGGCTTCTGCCCGGTCCCTGTGACCCTCCATTGCCTCCCCAACTTGAAGAGCATCATTGTCCTAAGGATGAGCTCCCAGTGGTGTAGCCAAGCTGGGTGGTGATTGCAGGTTGAGTTCTGGCAAGTTTCCATCACATTCTGAACACAGATTCTGGGAAAATATCTCATTTCCCAGACTGACAAGTCTCTTTTTCCATAGGACACCACCCCATGTCCCAGTGCCAGGATCCAGCTGAGCTGTACCTTGGCACACATTTGGAATTCCCCCCCTGAGAAATGAGCTATAGTTCAATTTTTTCCAGTGATACAAAATTATCCTTATTTGCTCTAAGGTCATATTTGTCTAACCATCCTCTTCCCTGCCAGGGCCAGGCAAAAGGGAAATGCAAAACATGTATGATTTCAAACACATCCAAAAAGTAATTTAAGAATATAGCTGTCTGGGGGAAGTCATGGATGCTTGTATGTTCAGTGTTGTCTTTTATTTTAACAAGGGGCTGGGGTCAGTTGCTGGTGGATTCAGCTAGCAATAAAATCTTCCACATTTAGTGAATTGTTTGAAAACTGAAAGTAATATAAAACATATTACAAAAATAGTCATCCCACATTTGTCTAATTATATAATCCCACGATTAATGTATATTTTTTACATGGGTATAGTCATTAGAAGAACACTACTTGTATCATACTTTTTATTTCTTGTTTTCACATTAGCAGTTTTGTTCTTCATTTTTTTAGATATTATACAAGCACATTTTCCCATTTGGGAAGTTGGTGGGGGGAGGAAGCACATGAGTCTCGTCACTCTGCCATCAATAATCACTTGAGTATTTTATTTGAACTTACATTCCCTGCAATAGAATAGGAAATTAGACTTGTGTTTTTTATTGCAACCATAGTTTTGGTTCATCCTCATGTTGAAAAAAAAAATCATTTTCCTTTTCCTGATCCTTCTGGACCACAGACCTGTGGAAGAATAAAGACGAGTCGTGGAATTTCCCCCAGAACTATGATCCGGAACTGATCAAAGAGGAGAAACGGAAGGAACTGGAGTCAGAGATCAGAGTGCAGGTAACACCACACTCTGCACAAAGATAGTCATCAGCGGCCACCATTGGGCTTCTTCATCATTTCCCATCCACGACCAACCCAGAGCTTAAGCTATTTTTAAACTTCACAAAGAAAACATGAGACACACAAAGCCACTCAAAAGTGGTCTGTTTTGTACTCATCTAGGTGGATGAGCTAATGCGACAGGAACTAAAAAACTTGAAACTGGCTGTGGACAGAGAAAAGGAATATCCCGTCAAAGCAGGAAAGAAGAAAGGAGGTAAAAAGGTGAGTAGCAAGTAAGCATGGGAGGGATGAGGGAGATGCAGATTTGAATCACAAGCAGGCGCGCCACCCAGGGTCCCAGTGCTGAGTCCGGGGTGCTGCCTGGCACACCGGCCCGACCCAGGCTGCTGCGCGGGGAAACGCCTTCCTTGGAGGGACGTGCCTTGTTCCACCATGCAGTCCTCAGGGACATGGACTCATAAATGGGAGACACCCAACAGTCTGAGAATAACCTGCCCAACGCGTCCTCGCTGCAGACTCACATTACCCAGATCCAGCAGATAGGATGAGGACCATCAGGGAAGCCCGTGATGTGCCCAAATATCTACCCCTCTCTCCCTGTGGGAAGATCTGTAAGGGCCGCCTGTGACAATGAGCAAGTTCTTTGTGAGTAATGGTTCAGATGAATTGAATTTTAAATTGCCACCAATCCATCTCACAGTGTTTTGGAGTAGCCAATTAGATCCCAATATTCAAAGTTCATTCATTTACTGGGCCCTGTGAGAGAATAGAAAATATAGAGATCCCTGCCTCCAGTTCCTGGCACGGAGCTCCCGAATCTCTTGTAAATCCTACGTCATGAGAGCACTTGGAGCATATCTGGGTGAGCTCCTGGATGGCTCTTGTCTAGGGCCCAGTCACCAGGAAGACCAAAGCATGATTATTAGAAGGTTAGAATTTTCAGCCCTACTCCCCATCCTCTAGCAAGGGGAGAAGGGCTGGAAAGGGGGTTAATAACTGATTGTGCCTGTGTGAGGAAGCCTCCATGAAATCCCGATAATGTCAGGAGGGTGAACACATGCATGAACAAGGAGGCAGATTACCCTGACTCCACGGGGACAGAAGCTCCTGCACTCAGGACTCTCCCAGAACTCGCCCGAAGTACCACTCTGTCTGGCTGTGGTCTGTAACATTTATCACATCCTTTAATAAACTGGTAAACATGAAGTGTTTCCCTCAGTTCTGTGAAACACTGTAACAAAGTAATTGAACTCAAAGAAGGGGTCATGGAAACTTCAGGTTTACAACCACTGGGTCAGAAACACAAGTGACAACACGGACTTGTGATTGGCGCCTGACGTGGGGGATGGGGGAGTAGTCATGTGGGGTGGGCCCTCAGCCGGTGGGATCTGGTGCTGCTTCTAAGTAGGTAGTATCAGAATGGAATCAAATTGTAGGACAGCCGATGTTGCTTGGTGGGGGAAACCCACCCATGCACATGTGGTGTCAGAAGGGCTGTGTATGTGGTAGTCACATGGGAGCAAAGGAGACACACAGGAGGAAAGAACTACTTTTCCTACCCTAGACCCTACTTCTACTTTCATTTCAGAGCCAGCCCTGCCATTGGGGCCAGAATTCTCCAAGGAGAGGCCAGACTTCCCCTCTCTGGCAGTGTCAGCAGGTGGATAGGCAATCTTTGCCCCTTTGATGGCTTTCTTGTGGATACATGACTGATCAATCCTTCTTGCAGTTCTGTACTCTCTTAGAGCTTTTCATACATCCAACTACATGAGTGTCTTTTCAGCCAGTCCCCTTAGGATGACGCTATCCCGATCCATTTTTTATTGAGTTTAACTCTGACTTTTCAGTTTGACACCTAAGTGTGCTTGATAGCCCTCCTTGAGGACACATCACTGAGGCCTAATGAAGGTGGTCTGCAGGTTATTCTCTCACCAGTAGGTGAGGACATTTATTGATGCCACCATTGACTCTATTAATGTCTGCACATCTACATGAAAACGTGATGTTTTGATGATTGAACATGGCAGTTAAGCCAAACAAAATGGGAAATGAAGGCAAGAAGTGGACATACCCCTCTGGCTGAAAATAGTCTTTCTCCTTTTACCCATCAAGTATCATTGTGCAGGCCTAACATCAGACTGGGCTTCCTCACCCTCTTACATGACTGCCACCTCTCATTCCTTACAGTCTGGTGTTTGCCTGTTCCATGTCATGACTCAGGATGTCACAGGGAGGGGTCACTGTGAATTTCCCTCTTGGAATTGAGCTGGTTTAACATGCAGTGGGTGTGCCTAAGCACACCCCAGTAGATTGGTGGTAATTGTGTAACTATGGAGTTTTGAGTGTCCCAAATTCCAATCCAATAACATTAACTTTGGAGACATAATGTGGTTTATTTTGTTAACTGAAATGTAATTGACTATACCAAATCCCATCCTCAGAAAGACCGTTAGCAGAAGGGGATTAGTTTACCCTGTACGTAAAAAAGGAGGGAAAGGACTCAGAGGGATAGATAGAGTTAGGCAGTATTAATCCATCATCTTCCAGAGAAAGTGACTTGATCGCAGATTTTACAGCAGCCTGAGCCTTCCTTTCAAAATACAAATCTGATGTTATCATTCCATGCTAAACCTGTTCCATGGCATTTTAATCCTCTGAGAACAAAGATGACGGTCTTCAGCCAAGCTTACAAGGGCATGTCTGACCTGGCCAGTGCCTTCTTCCCCAAGCTCTTCACCCACTCTCCCTTCCAGGCTACACTTTAGCACCCTGACCTTCCTCTTTGTTCTCCAAACCCACTGTGCTCCTTCCCACCACGGGGCCTTTGCACATACTGTTCTCCCTCAAGAACAATCTTTACTCCCATGCCCCCAATCCCTAGCCTTGTTAACTCCTACTCATCCCTTAGGTCTCGGTCCAAGCCTTTCTTCCTCGGGGAAGCCTTCTGAGCCATCCATAGTAGGTCTGCTTTCTCTGTATATGCATGGCATGTGTACTAGGTATTCCTGAGCTTTATCAGAGTTTTAATGTTATATTTACTAGTGAGATCATTTTATTGGTATCTTCTTTCCCGAACCTACAGAGGACTATAAGTGCTGGCACTGTATGATTGTCTTTTTTGCTTGTTCACCATTGTACCCCTTTCTGGCACAAAGCAAGTCCTTAATATATATATCAAATAAATTAGTCAAATCTAGTTCCCATGAAGATTGATCCCTATAAGCTAATATGTGCCTCAGGATATCACATTATAGCATCAGCAGCAATTCACAAGATCCAGCCACCTCCCTTGTTGATTCCTTATTCACCAAGCAACCTTTGTATGAGTTATTATAGTTTCATGTTGATTTTTCTATAAGATGGAGGTGTCCAGGGTCTGATTCTCTTAGCAATTGTATGTCTTATTCTAAATTCATAAATTTACATCACAGTCTATCCCACATTCTCCTGCTATTTATAGATCCAAAATTAGGCTTTGGGGACAGACTATCTGTATTAATTTTTTTTTCATTCAATAAGTATTTATTGAGCACTGTATGCCAGGTATATTTCAAGGCATTCAGAGTACAGAAGAGAACAAGACAAGCCAAAGCTTCTGTACTGGCAAAGGCAAGTTTCCAGATCTGCAGTGCTGGATCATTCTGGATGTGCTGTCGTCCCCTTGATGACATCACTGGGTGAGGTCCTACCTCTCAGAGGCCCTCTGTTTCCGAAGTTCCTCTCCTTCCATAATCACAGAAGTTTTAAGGATATAGGAGTTCTTGGAGAAGCTAGGAAGTTCCTTAAGGGTAAAATCCTTGGCTGACTCTATTTTTTGCATTTCCAAGTGCTAGCATCTATAAGTAGGAAAGGGAGGAATGCCATATTTAAAAATAAATTGAAAATCTACTTTTAAAAGAAACAAATGAACATTCTACAACTGAAAATTCTAACAGAAATTAAAAACTCCCCGAACTGGTTAACAATACCATGGACATAGCAGAATACAGGTTGAGTTTAAAGACCAACCAATAGGAAATCTAAACTGAAGCATAAAAAGAAGAAGAATATAAGGAACAGAAGGAGAATAAGAGACATTTGAGACATGGTCAATAGTTGCACTATATGTCTACTTGCAGTCCCCCAGAAAAGAAGAATGGGAAAGGAGCAATATATGAAAAAGTAATGTCCATGAATTTTCCCAATCAGATGAAATACATGAAGCCACAAATTCAGGAGACTTAGTGAGGTCCGATAGGATGAAACAAAGAAAACCACATCTCAACACATCATAGTCAAAATGCTAAAAGTGGAAGATAAAAGGCAAAATCTTACTAGTTTCTGTTTTGTTTTGTTTTGTTTTGTTTTGTTTTAAGACACATTTCCAGGACATCTGGGTGGCTCAGTCGGTTAAGCCACTGCCTTCAGCTCAGGTAATGATCCCAGGATCCTGGGATCGAGTCCTGCATCAGTCTCCTTGCTCGGCAGGGAGCTTGCTTCCCTTCCTCTCTCTCTGCCTGCCTCTTTGCCTACTTGTGCACTCACTTGTTCTGTCTCTGACAAATAAATAAATAAATAAAATCTAAAAAAAAGAAAAGAAAACAAAACACATTTCCTTCAAGGAAACAATAATAAAGATAAGAATTACTGCTCACTTTCCCAACAGAAACTATGGAGCCAGAAGGCAATGAATGGTTTCTTAAAAGATTGGAAAAAATTAGCTATCAACCTATAACTCTGGACCCAGAGAAAATATCCTCCAAAAATGGAATGAAATAGAGATGCTCCCAGACAAACAAAATCTTAGAGAACTTACCAGTGGCAGATTCACAATATGAAAATAGTAAAAGGATATTTTTCAGGTAAAAGGAAAATGATCGCAAATGGAAACAAAGAAGCATAAGAAGGAATGATCAGCTGTTGAAAATATAAAAGACTACTTTTAGAATATTCTGTTTTTTAAGGCAAGAATAGTAACAAAGTCTTATGTATTTATAACATAGAAATAAAATATGTGACAACAGCAATCGATAAGGTAAGTAGGGGTGAATTGTCTTGTAAGGTTATTGTGTCATTTGGGGCACCGTAAAGTGCTAACTTAAGGTAAATTGTAATAAGTTAGTACTATATTTTGTAATTCTCTAAATAGTACTAAAATATATAATAAAAAGTAATAGTGAACATAAAGTGAGAAAATAAAAAATACTTGATTGATTAGAAAGAATACAGGAAAGGAAAAGGAAAAGGAAAAAAGAACATATTGCACAAATAGAAAAAAGATATATGGCAATTATAGAATTAAACTTAAATATTGGTACCGGATTAAATGCATAAATCAAAAGAACAGAGAACACACAACCCAGAAGTAAGCCAACACGAATATTCCTGACTGACTTTTGATAGAAGTACAAAAATTCAAGGAAGAATAACCTTTACAATACATGGGGTTGGAACAATTAGATATCCCCAGACAGAAAAATGAATCTTTACCTAAGTCTCGTACATTGTACAAAAACTAACTCAAACCGGATCATATACTTAAACGGAAAATGTGTTATTAAAATATAGGAGAACATCTTTGGGATCTAAGACAAGGCAAAATTCTTAGGAAAAAAACACCAAAAGCAGAATTCATAGAAGGAAAATTTGAACTTGATCAAAATTAAAAACTTCTCCATGAAAGATTCTATTGAGAGCATAAGAAGACAAACTAGAGACTAGGAGAAAATATTTGCAAACATTATCTGAGGAAGAGCTAGTAACATAGAGCATACAAAGAACTCTCAAAACTCTGTAGTTAAAAAAACAATCGATTAGAAAATGAGCAAAAGCCCCGCATCGGTCTCTCTGCTCAGCAGGGAGTCTGCCTCCCCCCCTCTCTCTCTGCCTGCCTCTCTGCCTACTTGTGATCTCTGTCTGTCAAATAAATAAAATCTTTTTTTAAAAAAAGAAAGAAAGAAAAAAAATGAGCAAAAGACATAAGAAGGCATTTCCCTGAGTGGCTATGCAGAGGGTAAATGAGCACAGGAAACGATGCCCCTAGCCATGAGGGAAATGCAAATTAAAATCACAATGAGAAATCACCACACATTTATTAGGGTGGCAATACCAATTGCTAGAGAGGGTGGGGAGGAACTAGATCGCTCATGCATTACTGGTGGGAATGTGGAATGCTATGGGCACTCTGAAAAGCAATTTCACCCTTTGTTTGCAAACCAAATATGCAACTACTATATAACCCAGCAATTGCACTCATGGGCATTTATCCCAGAAACCAAAGACGTTCTTTCTCTCTCTCTCTCTCTCTCTCTCACACACACACACAAACACACACCCCTTAATTCATAACTCAAAACTGAATTCATGGCAGCTTAACTCATAATAACTCAAAACTGAAAACAGCAATAAGAAATACTAATGTATACAATGACTGGCCAAATTTCCCAAGAATTACAACGAGTGAAAAGCTAAAAGATGCATACTCTGTGATTTTTGTTGATACAACATTCTCCAAAGCACAACATTACAGAAATGGAAGAGAGATTCATGGTTTCCGGGGGTTAAAGATGGGGTGTCCGTGGGAGGGAAGTGAGCTGATCAAGGAGGGGCCACCTGAGGAATCCTGGTGGAAAGAAATGTTCTGTATCTTGACGGTTCCAATGTCCTTATAAGGATAGTTCTAAGATATTACCATTGAGAGAAACCTGGTAAAAGTTATGCAAGATCTCTGTATTATTTCTTATGACTACATGTGAATCTACCATTTTCTCAAAATAAAAATTTTAATGTGTAGAAACCTGAAAATCATGACGTATCGCTATGTGCAACCACATAAGTGACCCTTGTAATCATAACATTGGCTGAAAGGAGCCAGATATAAGGAGTTTGCATTGCATGATTCCATGTAGACCAACAGCCAGTGTGACTCCACTGTGAAGTCAGAGGAACTGCTACCCACAGACTGGAGAGCAGCATGAGAGATAGGTCAGGGGTGAAGAGACCATGTTCTAGATGTTGAACTGGGCACTGGTTATATGGTTATATGTAAAAATTAAATGCAAAAGTCAATCAGCCCGGACGTGAGGATACTCACTGAGCATAAATTATACTGAAATGAAATTAATGAGTGAATGAGAAAGATGCTGAGATAGTAAGAAAGTGCCTTAGAGTCAGTCTACGTGATGGGGAGCATGGGTGGCCCGAGGAGGTCTGAGAAAGAAGATGAGCCAGGAAAGGGAGAGCACCAGGCTGGAAAAATACCATCCACCATGGTGAACTTTAATGTCATCCTGGATACAAAGCGGAGGTGCCGATGGATGCTTTAAACAGAGTGGTGAAGCAATCAGCAGCAGTGTTCTTTAGAAAGATCGCATTGCGAGCACTTTTCTCCGGCTGCCACAGTGATCAGAATGCAGAGCCCTCTGGGAACCAGATCTGGGCTGGATGCTAACAGGGCATGAGATTGGGTGTCAAAGACCAGCACAGCCTGAGGGCCTGGGCACATGGTGTTCTCATCCTTTATAATTGAGAGCCTGCAAGAAGAGAGCCAGGATGCTCAGTGCCTTTTGGCAGTCAGGCCCCGTGCAGGCTTCACAGGGATGACCTCACTCTCTACTCACTCAGGGACATGCCCACATGAGCAACTTCCTGTTTCCCAGACCAAGCCCTCCATCCAAGAAAATGTGGCTGTCACACGTCCAGTGTGCACAATGGACGTTCCCATCCCATTCCTTGACACCATTGCCAAAAACAGCCACCCTACCTAAATTCTAGAGCTTATTTGCTCACTTGTTTTTACTAAATTGTTGGCCATTTCCATTTTTTTTTCCAGAAAAAGAAAGGGAAGAAAGGCAAAAAAGGGAAAAGAGGAAAGAAGGACAAAGATCTGACAGCGGACAGGTGAGGTGTGCTCTAGACTTGTGCTGCACGTGGAGGGCTCCCCTCACCCCCAGAGCAGAGGGTAGGTCACAGCCGAAGTCCTCGGCCCCAGCCTGGGAATAGCACCCCTCTCTGCCCACCACACCTCCTCCACCCTGGGAGTGCTGGGCCGCTCTGCAGTCGTATATAAAGAGTGGTCTCCTAGCCTGCAAAGATACATGCCGAAGGATGAACACTGGAGACACCTCTGAAATCATGTGACATTTCTTTAAGTTTTAAAATTCGTGGGGTTCTTTTTTTAAAGATTTTATTTATTTATTTATTGAGAGAAAGAGAAAGAGAATGCTCAAGCACAGGGAAGGGCAGAGGGAGAGAGAGAGAGAATCCCAAGCAGACTTTGTACCAAGCGTGGAGCCCAATGTGAGGCTCAATCCCATGACCCTGAAATCATAACCTGAACTGAAATCAAGAGTTGGATGTTTACCTGGCCACACCACCCAAGCACCCCAAAATTTGTGGAGGGTCTTAGGAAGTTGTTCAAGAAGCAGCAACCTGATCCAACTTTGGAGGAGTACGGCCCCTCCTGGAGGGCAGAGATGGTCCCCATTTTCTGCCCTGCGCTGGGCCCGGCCCCCTGAAGAACTTCACAAGTGCTCATTGAAGGGAAGGATGGGGTTTTTCCTCATTGAGGGGCATTTCCATTGCCTTGAGCTCCACTGACCAAACTCTGATACTCATGAATCATTTTCAGTGCTCGTTTAAGCTGAAATGCCCCTTCCATGCTTTAACATTGGAAATAAATAGGACCCAGGTTTTCAAATATTTTCAAGGAATGTATTAGAATCTAAAAAACAAAATAAACAAAAAAAACAGGTGCAGGAAACAAGCTAGTGTCACCAGCTGGGGGAGCCCAGGTGAAATAGGGGAAGGGGATCAAAACGCACAAACTTCTTATAAAGTGAATAAGTCATGGGGATGTAATATACAGCATAGGGAATATAGTCAATAATATTGTAATAACTTCATATTGTGACAGATGGGGACTAGACATCATGGGGATCAGTCTGTAATGTATAAAAAACATTGAATCCTTATGATACATATCTGAAACTGATAGGATATTGTATGTCAATTATACTTCAATTAAATAAGTAAATAAGAATAAAATAAAATACAGTCTCTAATATGTGAATGTCAGAAATCATTCTGAAGGTATACCTTTCTTCCCATGGGTTTTGTTAATGGAGACCACGTATTGTGCCCCTGTTTAGGAGTATTTCCTAGTCATCCCCTGGCTAGCAGGGGTACATTCCCGAACTCTGCTTGAGAGTTGTATGCATATATTGTATGTTTATATTAAATCAGTATTCTAGTTAGAAACCTACAGTCAGTACTTTCTTGCCGGTCAGATACTGTTATCCCAAATCCCATTACAATTAAAACCTCCTTAATTCGCTGCAGAATTTTAAATGCTATTTTAATTTAAACACTATTTTAAACATATTTGAAAGAATACAATTCCAGTCAATCAAAGACTGGGGTCATTTAATTAACATTTATCTCAATGGTATTTGGCTTAAATATAACTGATATTCTTGATCCTACTAATCTGGATCATAGAACAAAGAACTGGTTAAATATAGTTATTTTTACAATCCTTCATTCTAAAGACTAGGGTAGAACTAAAGCATAAAGCCCCTAGAAATGAAAAGGGAATAGACAAAACATCTCAAAGGATTAAACTCAATATTTGAGCTTGACCTATCTAAATTCCTACAAGCCAAGCCCCAGTTAATTTCACTGGGAGTTTCATTCATTAAGCAGGATACTGTCTTGATTTTTTCCTCAATTAGTATAAATTACCAGTGTGCTGGCTGTATGCCCAAGGCCCCCTTAGGGGAGTGGTTTGGACATCTGTAAACACTCTGGAAAAGTATAACATCCTCCAGAAAAATCATCACCCTCACTGCGTTAGACATTTTGTCTTTCGTAGTAGAATTAGTTCCCCTGTAAGACTTCGTTCTTTATAGATATTTCTTCTGAATTACTATGCTATTGGGTTAAAAGGAAACATCAATTCACAAAGGATTAATGATCTACTACGGCTTGCAGATGCTAACTGAATATATAATCGTGGGCCCATTGCGCTGCTATTACTGGGCAGTTTCTAATTCATATCGGTGCCATCACAAGGACTAATGAAAGGGCAGGCTGTAGGAGCTATAGCTGGTCTCAGATGCCCACGGATATAATTCTTATTAATGGGAAACGTCAGACGTACACGTGGATGAGCAAAAGTATTGTTTTTAAAGCCTAGAATGTCCCCCAAATGGTGGAAACGCTTCCAAAAATCAACTTATTTGCATACATACCAATGTGCTTAGAAATAGATCTGGTGGGAGTTCTCTACATATGTGGCGATTAACGGAAATGCTGGTTTTATGTGTCTGCTCATGGAATGGCTGGTCTGCTTTATCACCAGGACCATTGAGTCTCTGTATAAGGAACTGGTGGAAGAAGGGCTGCTGATCCAGGCTCTGAAAGTTAACCTCTCTGATTACATCGGTAAGGCTCACCAAAATTAACACATGTATGTCCTGCCTATGACACCCCTTGGGTTTTGAAGTCCCAACAGCTGGAAAGAGGTTTCATTGATGGTGTTGTCCAAAGCAAAACCTGGCCCATAGTGGCCCATAGTAGATTTTTGTTCAACTGAATGGATTTGAATTCAGTCTGTGCCATGAACTCACAAGTCCAGCTGTCTCCCCGAATGTGGTAGAGGCAGGGTGTTGAGCCTATTAGCCGTGTTTCTTGGGGCATTCTGTCTGGCATAAGCTAAATTGAGGAAATGAAGAAGTGTTCATACTTTCAGGTTTAAACAAAATGCCCCAAGGGAGCAGCACCTGGAACTTGAACAACACACAGTTCTCACAAGAGGAATTCCCTCCAGAAGGGTCACCACAGAAGTAGCTGGGAGGAAGGGGGCCGGGGGGAACATCTGCTATCATTATCTCCAACAAATGTTTTCTCTTAATTTTTAAAAAACAAATGATGACCTGAAAACACACTCAAAGCTTAAAACTCTTCTTAATCCCAGCACCCCAATGCAGGTATAATGTTCACTTTCTCACATCTGCCATGAGCCAAGACATTCTCCTGCATAACCACAAAAGAATAATCACACACATTACTACAATGTTCTTACTTAATACCTAGTAAGCAATCAACTGCCCCAGTTGCCCTAATGTTCTTTATACAATTTTGTCTTTCTGAATCCAAAATCCAATCAAGGACCTTGGCCGTGGTGTTCAAATCTGTTTAGTCGTCTTTCATGCCTTTAATCTAGAACAACTTCCAACCCGACGTCCTTCACCCCATTGACATTGTCAGAGCCCGAGCTGTTGCACAGACTGTCCTTCTCAGAAGTGGTTTGACAGTTTGCTCTTAACTTGATTCGGATTAAATGTTTGTGGAAAGTAGACTATGTAGCTGATGTTATGTCCTTCTCAGTATTTAACGCTGGGGGCATGTGTGTCCCATCACTGGGGATGTTAAGTACCATCACTGGCCAAGGTGCTGTTCCCCAGACTCTCCCACTATTAAGCTTCACTCTCTGCTTCCTAGTTAATGAAAAACCGGGGGTTGGGAGGAATTATTCCAGGCTCTGGAGATTCCGTTCCCAGCTGGCTTAAAGGTTTTATCCTCCACTGAGGCTCTTTGCCTGCATCAATTCCTACTAGGGTAGCTGTAAAATGGGGGGGATCTATTTCTATCATCCCTTCTATGTCAGTAGGTGCCATTTCTCTAGAAGAAGTGTCCTCCCCAATCTCTCTTAAATGTGCTGTGGTATCAGTGTAGAAGCATGGAATCTTTCTTTTTCATTGTATTATATTACACACTGACCTAATTTTGGCCTGTAGGAACAAGAAGACATTTCCCTCTGATCAAAAAATAGTTATTTTAATGCCTTTGAAATAGATCCATAGTTCCTTTGGGACTATGGGACTCCTTTGGGAGCATTTGTATATCCTAACATTATAAGAATTTTACCAGGACATATACTGGAATGTATATTGGGTTTCTATTTATTTAATGTGCTTCTTGTTCAACTACCAAAGAGTTTTCTCCTGGATTCCTTGATTTGGCTCTGTTAATTCTGTTCTTATGAAAACATGACGTTGTTAACAGAACACTGCTCCTTTCCTTGTGGCTGGGATCTCTGACTTCTCCTTGTCTGTCTTTTCCTTTGATATCCTGTATTTTTTCTCATCACTGAATTTCTAGTGTTTAGACGTGCCTGGCACAAGGTGGAGTCTCCAAAAATAAACTGATGGATATATTTCTCATCTTCTGTTTAATTTCTTACCCATCTTGGACTTTCCATTGATCTCTCAGTTTCCAGGCAGCATCTTTATGACACCTAAGGCCAAAGTGAATGCAGTCAGACCTCACATGAAAATGACCCAATCGTGGGGTGCCTGGGTGGAGCCGTGATTTAAAAGTCTCTGCCTTTGACTCGGGTCATGATCCCAGGGTCCTGGGATCGAGCCCCGCATCGGGCTTTCTGCTCATCAGGGAGCCTACTTCCCCCCTCTCTCTCTGCCTGCCTCTCTGTCTACTTGTGATCTCTCTCTCTCTCTCTGTCAAATAAATAAATAAAATCTTTAAAAAATAAATAAAAGAAAGAAAAGAAAATGACCCAGTCGAATGAATAGACATTTCTCCAAAGAAGACATCCAGATGGCCAACAGACACATGAAAAGATGTTCAACATCACTTTTCATCAGGGAAATGCAAATCACAACCATGATGAGATACCACCTCACACCTGTCAGAATAGCTAAAATTAACAACACAAGAAACAACAGATGGTGATGAAGATGTGAAGAAAGGGAAACCCTCTTGCACTGTGGGTGGGAATGCAAACTGGTGCAGCCACTCTGGAAAACAGTATGGGGTTTCCTCTAAAGTTAAAAATAGAACTACCCTACAACCCAGCAATTACACTACTAGGAGTTTACCCAAAGGCTACCAAAATACAGATCTGGAGGGTCTGTATACATGCACCCTGATGTTTATATCAGCTTATCAATGTTAGCCAAACTATAGAAAAAGTCCAAGTTCCATCAACTGATGAATGGACAGAGATGTAGTCTATATACAGTGGAATATTACTCAGCCATCAAAAAGATATTGCCATTTGCAATAACATGGATAGAGCTAGAGAGTATTATGCTAAGTGAAATAAGTCAGAGAAAGACAAATACTGTGTGATTTCACTCATATGTGGAATTTAAAAAGCAGAACAGATGAACAGATGGAAGCGGGGAGAAAAGGAAAAAGAAATAAACAAACCATAAGAGACTCTCAAAGATACAGAACAAACTGAGGGTTGCTGGAGGAGAGGCAGGTGAGGGAAGGGCTAGATGAGAGATGGGGACTAAGGAGAGCATTTGATGTAATGAGCGCTGGGTGTTGTATGTAAGCGAGGAATCACCAAATTCTACTCCAGAAACCAATATTGCCCTGCGTTTTAACTAACTAGAACTTAAATTTAAAAATCGAAAGAAAATAAAAAGAAAGTCTAAAACAAAATCAGTCAAACTGCCATGAGGGCATTTCCATGTTTTCCTTATTTTTTTCCCAGTTAAGTTCCTTAGCTTGAAAGATGACAGTGGATTGTCCCAAATCCCTACATCAAAATTGGCAGAGCAGTCAGATAGCAAAAACAGAAACCTGCAGACAACATTTACACCAAAACTCAATGACAGGGTCTCCCCTGAAACCCCAAAGCACAAGCCACTGGGGACACAGAGCAGAGGAACACCAAAATGACCAGCAGGCGTTCACAGGGAGGTAGACCGGACCAAGGCAGCAGCTGCAGCCAGAACAAGGAGAGGCGTGACCACCTCAGAAAAGCACACCACTGTGCTTTTAATTCATCTGGAAACGGCAGAAGAGGGGGCTCTGTGACATTTAAAAAGCTACCCTGTGCCAAACTTTCTTCTAAAAGTAGGAGAAATACTGTCTCACATGAAATGAAGCAATGGAAACATCCAAGATCAAAGCCCACACAATGTTTCTATCAAAAAGAAAGAATAAGGAACAAATTAATGTCACAAAAAGACATATAAGTGGAACCCACTCGTTCAAGCAAGCTAACATAACATACGAGAATTATAGAAGAAATGAAAGAATACATAGAATGGAAATTAGAAAAACTCAAAAATGAGTGGACAAAACTCAAGGAATATTAGAAATAAAGAGAAAAATCACTTTGGAAAATAAATTATAATGAATCAAAGAATGAATAAATAATACCTTAAGAGAAATAAAATGTGAAAGGCAGAATGTCCCCTCCCCCACCCCTCGCCTTCTGAAGGAGGCTTGTCCTTTCTGTGAACGTTCTGTGCCTCAGTTTCCACAATTAGGGGAACAGTCACAGCACCCGCCTCATTAAATCACTGGAAATAGTGAGGTAGGAGATGGGGCATCCAGAACATGTACCGTCATTGCTGGGGGTGGCGTTCTTGCCCAGACTCTGGCAGGCTGGGTGTGGGGGGAGGTAGAGGGGCTGCAAATCGGAGGGCTTGTGACTTCGTGGTGTCTCTAGGGGCCTCCCCCCACCAATCCACATTACAAGCATGGTGCGGGGCCACTGCCTAAGGTCAAAATACAGAGAGAACAGACACAAATTAATATTCTGCTGAACTATCTGGCCCCAACCATGTTCCAGTCCCCATGCCTTTGGGGGAACACTGATCTGAGGCCAGAGCTGGTGTTTCCCACACTCCCCTTGGTGTTTAGAGCCTGCTCTACAGAGGAGAAAACTCAATATCTTAGACGGTATGACTTACACGTCTGCACACATGAAACCCCCAGAGCTTTGGAATAGCTGATACCCGGCACGTCCTGCACAAACTCGGCTGAGCTCTCCCAACACGGAGTCGACCTAAAGCGGTTTCTCTGCTGACCTCGTCCTGGAAGCTGGGCGGCCAGTGTCCAACATACAGTTTATGAACCAGTCCATACTCCTGACCCATCACCGTGTAACACGCGTGCCCATCCTCGCCGTTGGGAGACGGTGCGTGTGCAGCCCTGTTGGAGTAGGGGTGGCAGGGCATCCTTGCACTTGGTGGAGAGGGGTCGGGAGAAGCAAACACCGATCAGCAGCGTCTGCCCTTGGACCTCGCCCCTGGTCCCCGAGGAACGTGTTTGAGAAGTTAGGACTTATTATACAGTGCTCTCCATACTCTTTTTAATGCTGTGTCGGGGGTAGAAAGGAACATTAGAAGCTGATCCCATCCTTATTTCTCAATTTTTTTTATTTCTAATTTTTTTAACTGCTTTCATGTCCCCGTGGTCTTCCATTATTTTACTCCTTCTGTACCCGTTTGCTAGCGCTGCTGGAACAGGTGTCACAAACATTCCCTCACAGTCCGGAGGCCAGAAGTCCAAGATCAGAGTGTCGGCAAGGTGGTCTCTTCTGAGAGCCTGAAGGAGAAGCTGTCTCTTTGCCCTAGCCTCTCTGCACGCCCTTTTCCCCTGCCATGGCCCTGAGTCTCTCTTGCTCCGACTGCCAGCCCTCCTGCTGTCCCTGCGCTCCTATGACCTCATCATTTCACCCCTTGTCTTGTCCCCTGGAGGTTTGCTGCAGCCTCTGGCATTCTGCTGTGTCTCCTTGTCCCTGTGTCCATCTTCACAGCTGTGTGCACATGGCCCTTTTTATAAAGGGCACTAGTCATATTGCACTGGGGCCTACCCTAATGACCTCACCTTCACTAGTCATATCCGCAACGGCCCTATTTCCAAACAAGGTCACATACTGCGATATTGGGGATCTGCCTTTCACATAGGAATTGTAAGGAAACCCAGTCCGACTGGTAAGACGTTCCTTGTTCCTTTTCCATCCACTGTTGTAGGCTTTCTTGCCCCTGTTCATGCTTTGTACTTAAATGCCTTTTCATCCACCATCTCCTTCTTTCCTCTCTGGCGGAAGACCTGGGATCTGTGCGGGAAATCCTGAAGTTTCTAAGTTCTGCCTGAGCAGACGGGAAGGGTTTAGGGCATCCACGCCAGGAATAGCAAAGCACAGCAGCATGCTTTCAGGATGAGTCCCAAAGCCTGGCAAGCAGCAGGGGCTGGTGGTGTCCTTTGCTCCATCAGAAGCAACACCCACTAATTCAACTTAATATGATGTGTCTAAATGAAATCTGTTAGGTTCTAGAAAATATGGTGCATCTGGGTATTAATATGGATTATTTAAGCAGGAAAATTGGGGTCACTTTCAGATCACCTCTAATGTCATGTTTATAGCAATAATCACTGGATTTAATAGTGGCTACAGGATCTCTTCCTGCTCTAGTGAAGGCGAAATTAAGCACTCTCCTATTTATGACCTGCTCATTAAAAAGCGCGGGGATCGGAAGCCGCAATGGAAGCTTTCACTATCACTCATTCTCTCCACCAATACCCATTGTCCTTGCCAAGGACTTTTTTTTTACATGGAAGCTTTGAAAGCCTACCCTCCACAACAAAACAGTGAGCATTATCTGGTCTCTAATTCTAATTTTCTTAGCATTTGAAAATGCTTTGAAGTTTTCTCAGTTCACGTACACGTAACGGCATTCTGTCAGACGTATGTATAGAACATCGAAACTCTGCAAGACCCATACTTCTTATAGAAAGAAAAAGTAAAAAAAAAAAAAAAAAAAAAGATCAAGATTCCATGACTCAGGCATTGAATATTTTCCCTTCAGATTCTGGTACAAATCAAGAGAGAACTGTCTGAGCGTATAAAAGGTCCATCCTCATGACAAATGGAGACAGGCAAACTAATTTTCTTGGTGACCTTATCTAAATTAGTTAGAAAATAACATTTCAGATTTATGACCAGTTACAATTAAGACCTTTGATGCCTTCTAATTAAACCTGTAAAGATTTATTTCTATATTATTCCTCTGGTAATCCTTTGAAAATGATAAAAATGTAAATGAATATGACCCGCAAAAGGAGATGTTTCTATTTATCCTAAATTAGACTCACATCCTTCCTTTCAAATTATTGCATTTTAGGTTCAGATTTACCCTGCTTCAGTACAAATTCCACATTGATCTTACATAATTTGTATTTAAAGTTTATGCCCATGTTAGACATCACCGCTTGGAATAGAAATATAAATGACATAAACCTTACCATATTTTAATCTACTCTATACGTCCTTCATTTTAGAACTTTGTTCCGCTTTGTGTATTTGAGAGTCTAAGGTCCGTTTTGGAAATCCTAGGAGGTTAGTGTCCTTCTCGACAGAATGCCCCGTTACAGTAGCCTGGAGAATGGAGCGTTCAGGAATGGGTGGGTTTTCTCAGGCCTTGGTCTGAGAGAAGAGGTGTTCTCCATGACTCCCAGCAACACCGTTGTATTTGCTCAGACATGTTGACTGTGTATTCTGTGTTAGTTTCACAGGTACCAAGATCACGCCGCTCAGACCAGGACAGTCTCCATTGACTTACCCTCTGGTTCTTTTCCCCCAGGAGAGTACAGTTACCTGGGGACCACACTTCGCCAGGTATCCATAGAGCCCATGCCTTCCCTCCTGGATGTCAGACAGCTCATCGCCCTCTACGGGATCTTGCCACTAGGTAAAGACTCCACACACATACCCTGTTGTGCATTTCCTTTTTTTTTTTTTTTTTTTAGATTTTATTTATTTGACAGACAGACACAGCAAGAGGGAACACAGGCAGGAGGAGTGGAAGAGGGAGAAGCAGGAACCCCTATGCAGAGCTCAATCCCAGGACCTTGGGATCATGACCTAAGCCAAAGGCAGACGCTTAAGGACTGAGCCACCCAGGCGCCTGCATTGCACGTCTCCTAGAGGCAGCAGTGAACTGCTTGCTGCCTTGGCAGCATCTTCCTGGTTGAGCTCTTCATGCTGACCACTCTGAGGGAGGGTAGTTCTATTGTGACCTTGATCCTGGAGAGCACAGGAAGGTCCTACATGGGGGGCACGTGTGCGCCACTTCTGAGCGCCTGCTTAACATTCTGGGCTGAAGGTCCCGTCAGCAATCAAGCACCTGCAATTAAAATGAATCAAATTAGACAAAGGGCTAATGTTAAGCTTGCCTTTTACACACAGGCTTCTGTTACTAGGTCCTTAACAAAGCCGGCCTTTCATGAACCAGTGAAAGTGTGTTTCATGAATCTAAAGGATCAAGGCTCTGCCGGGTTTCACTGATATCCACTTTAACTGCTAAGTGAGATGCGATCGTGATTGTTCAGACCAACGGACCAGAGAGTTCTGCAGTGTGGCGACAGGTGCAGGAAGGGCGGGGCCCTCTGTCACAGAGCTCTCTGCTGCTCTCCTTCTCTCTTATCATTTTAACCACCTTTTTATGGGTATGACTTCAGTCATCTGGGCTGGGCTCTGATGACAATTCTGAAAGAGAAATCGTGTTTTATTTGCTTAACTGGCTTTAAAATAATGTAAGAATAGTTTGGGCACTCACAATATTGTTCCACTTTGACTTAGACCTACGGGCCAAAAATGGTCCCTTCCTCTTTTAATTTCATGTCAGAAGTAATAAGTGCAGTTGGGGGTCAACATCAGTTTTATACATACAAAACATATCATAAATATAAGTGTATGATACTTCGGGGGCCAACAAGATAAATATGCAATATTTGTGAGGCCCATGCAAATGAAACAATGAGCCCTCAACCCTCATCACAGGGAGACGGAAAACAGACGAGCTGAGAGCACCAAGACCCAGCATGTTGTTAACGGAACTCCTAAGACATCACCGAGGGGGGCAGTATGTTTGATCCTTGACTCCAGGATACAAAATGATGGATGTCATTTCCAAGCTGGCTTAAAAGCCTCAGAAGAAGGATACTCCGGGATCACCCCACCTGAATCCTTCTCTTGTCGATGAGGAACCTGAAGTCCCTACAGGCTGCTGACCTCCCTGGGTCCCAGAGCCAGCAGGCGTTTCTTCTTGGGACCTGTGTGTGTGTGTGTGTGTGTGTGTGCAAGGCACAAACCAGACAGACAGACAAGGACATTCACAGATCTGCCTTCAGGTGCTTCCTTGAAATTTCATAAATCTAAAATCATATCTAATGACAACAGGAACTGTGTTTGCTGGCACTGTGTTCAGGTCCAGCCAACCTGGCCACTCCGCAGAGGGCCCCAAGGACACACCGTGAGGCCATTCTGTACCCTGGCCAGGCAGCAGAAGCATCCACTGATCTCCAGAACCCCAAGAACCTCAGCCAGGGCTCCCAGGACAAGGCGTGAGCTTTCCGAGTCCCCCAGGCAGATAAGGGAGCACCCAGGATGCATCTGGTCAGCGTTCACCTGCACATGCTCCCAGAAATGTGACCGCCCCCCAGAACGTGGAGGGAGAAGAGGGAGGAGGGTGCTCAGCCAGCACCCTTGGCAAATCTGCAACGCCAGCTGCCTTCCAGGGACCCCTAAAGCCGCATCAGTCTACCTCCCCAGCCTCTTGCTGTCCCCCTGCTATATCACTAGCAAGAATTATCTGCCACTCCCCAGACCTGTCTGACCTCCCTCTCCAGGCCCACAGTCACTGTGCCCCCTCGCCCAGTATCTTCTGAAGGGTCCCTGAGTCTACAGTGTCCAGTTCTGCTGCTTCCAAGGCCAGCTCAGATGCCACTCTCTCCCAGAAGTCCAGCCTGAGGCTCCCATCCTCCAACCTGGAAAAAGGTTCTTCTCTGAACCCTCCGCGGCTCGCACAGATCTCAGCACTCTTTGCCCCCCGTTCTGGTCACGTCTGCTCAGGTTCATAAACTCTTGACAGTAAGTTCTGAGTCTTCCCCACCAGCCCCCCACCAGAGCCATGAATGCACCAGCCCCCAATACCAGCTGCTGCACGGACCACCCGGTGAATGCCGTCCCTCTCCGATTGTGAGCAACAGAATCACCTTTATCATATTACATTACTGTACCCCTCACTGACCAGAAATAAAGCACGCCTGTGTCATTGCATTTTAAACAGAACTTGCTCGAAACCAGCTTCCAAGATTATGTTAGGTAACCATAAAAATTATTCCTGATTATTTGATAAATTCTTTGTATCTTTTCACTTACACAAGAAGAAAAGACACAATAATAATCATAATTTGGATATATATATTCCAGTTAATCAAAAAGTGCCCAGTGACTGCCCAAAGCAAAGTCACGTGATAGGAGATGTTTTGATCACAGCTCTTTCCAGGATTTCATTTCATAATTACTTCATGCCGCCGTGCACTCCACTTGTGTTGGGGATGGCGGAAGATGCTGGAGGCCAAGTCCCGCTCGGGCCGGAGGAAATGGACAGTGTGGCCGACCTCTGAGTGTCCGCGTGGTAACTCCAGGCCCTTCATCAACAGGCTGGAATCGAGGGCAGATCAAGGAAGTCTGGCCACTACACCTGCCTCTTGCTTCTCCCCTTTCCCTCCTGAGAACCACCAAGGAACATTCCCAGCCCCCCTCCCCGGCTGTGGCTGTGTGTCCACATTCCTTTTCCTAAGCTTTCAAAGACTGTAGCAACACTGCTGACAAGCAGAGAAACCGCCCCCCATCCCCGCAAAAAAAAAAAAAAAAACCCGCCAGAGGTAAGTTATTGCAGGAATGCTCTTTAGAATGATGAGTTTGGGGGAAATTCTAGGGAAAGAGGCAGCAGGGAAGGCATGTGCATAATAGGCAGGGTGGGTTCATGGCCCCCACCTCTAGCCCTGACACACACCGGCGAGCTCAGACCAGGGATATGCCTGCAGTGAGAAATGCTCTGGACACATCACTGTCATCATCACTGTCACAGAAACTGGGGTCACACGCTGGAGGAACAGCCTTGAGGGATGCTCTTTTCAGGGCCACTTACCTTCTCTGCACAATTTTAGAGCCTCTGCCTCTACGTCTTATAGGTTCTGCAACGGTGCACGAGAAGGCTCCTTTGGTGAAATCCCTGCTGCTGGCAGGGCCATCGGGGGTAGGGAAGAAAATGCTGGTCCACGCCATCTGCACCGAAACGGGAGCCAACCTCTTCAACCTGTCCGCAGCCAACATTGCGGGGAAGTACCCTGGCAAAAACGGCCTGCAGATGATGCTGCACGTGGTGGTCAAGGTACTGGTTGCATTTCTTGTTCAGATTACATGTTCAGATCCTGCCATTAGCCGCCTGACGCCCATGAGCACGGACCCTTGCGGATGATTTCCATAGGCTGACACGCCCATTTCTCCTACACTCCCCCATCACATCCTGCTATAAATCACTTAAACTGTGCAGCTGGCTGAGCATCCAACAGGTAGAACAGCATCTTCCTTTACATAAATAACCCCTACTGTCCTGTCCAGATCAGCCTCCTCCCGCCGCAGGAATCCTCCCTGAAATTCCCCCACATGTCCCTGAAATCGAAAGCCACAATTTCTACCTCCAGCCCCCCTACCTTTGGTAACACTTGCTTTGTGGGGGGGGGCAGTTGTTCTTTCACACATGGCATGAGTCACCAAGGTATATGGTTCCTTGGGCATGTCTGCTCTTCACACAGATGATCCCGAGGAGCCTGCAGGAAGCTAAGCTGACAACAGGGGGTTCCATGCTCCATGATCTCTGGGCTGAAGGACAGGATACCCTAAAAGATACATACACTATGCAGTCCCAAGATCTTAGAAGAGTTCTTCACCTCCCTGCGTCTCTGTCTTATGCCAGCAAAATGAAGCCGTCAGACCAAATGATACTGTCATCCCTAAAAGCAAAGATTCTCTGGTATCATTTAGAAATGGGTAATGACGGTAACAGACAGGTGTCGATAGGTAGATGGGGAGATGATAGATGGGGAGACGATATATTCACAAATGGATTACCAAGTTTTCAAGCATTTTATTACAGAATATTCATATTCATTGTTAAAACTAGACAGATTAGATTTTTATTTCATTGAGTACCTGAAGGTTATCTTTATGCTGTTCAATTCACTTTTAGTTGCTAGAATGCCGATCAGCCGGCTTTTACCGCCTAGCGAGGACACCCCCACGCCTGGGGCACAGTGACACCTGTGCATCGGCTCTCGGGGGGCTCTGGGGCTTATATGTGAGCAGTTGCCCATAGGAATGGTTCCTTTTCCACATGACATTGACTGACGGAGTGAGGCCGTGACGGCAATGGGATTTTGTTTTCTTAGCCTCGTGGTCCCTACCCTTGTGGCAGGTCGAGACATTTCCCATTCTCCTTTCCCCCCGCTGCTTGCCCTGCAGGAATCCCCAGAGAGAGAATCTTGAAGACCTGGGAGATGGGAGGGGAGGATGGTGGGCGGGGAGTAAAGAGCACCGAGCGGTTTAATAGAGCCCTCCCCTCGGAGGGGCCTCCTGTGCCACCTCCTTACGGGGCTGTTGCATGTTTGCAGCGGCCCCGTGAAGAGCCCACCCGCGTCCCATTTACAGATAAAGACAATGGGGCTCTGACAGGTTCAGTAACTTGCCCAAGGCCACCAAGATCATGTGGCTGAGCTGGGGTTCAAACCCAACTCCTTCTCCTCTTCTCCCTCCTGCACCATTTTTATCAAGGCAAACCTTGTACAAGGTGAAATGCGTAGATCTTAAGGATGCATCTTAAGTGCAAGCTTTGAAAAATGTACACAACCGTGTGGCCACCATTTTCATGGGTTTTTTGGTCCTCGTTTAACTTCTTTGAAATATCTGTTCAAGTCATTTGCCTACTTTTTACTGCATGGTTGGTCTCGTGATTTGCAAGCGTTCTTTGTATATTTTGGTTCCAACATCTTTGCCAGACGTACATATTGCAAATATTGTCTCTCGTTCTGTGACCTGCTTGTTCATTTTCTCATTTTTTTTAAGTTTCAATGATTCTTTATTATGTTATGAGTCACCATACAGCATATCATTAGTTTTTGATGTAGTGTTCCATGATTCATTGTTTGCGTACAACACCCAGTGCTCCATGCAATCCATGCCCTCCTTAATACCCACCACCGGGCTCACCCATCACCCCATGACCCTCCGCTCTAAAACCCTCAGTTCGTTAACTGGAGTCCACAGTCTCTCAGGAGAAGGAAGGAAAAAAATTAAAGGAGGGGTGGAATCAGAGGGGGAGATGAACCATTTTCTAATTTTTTTATCATTTACTTGTCCTATCTCTTAGCGCCATAGCGTGTGGAAACCTCCCACCATGATCATGGAATTCTGGATTTCTCCCTTTCATTCTGTCGGTTTACACTTCACATATGTCAAAGCACCGTTAGGAGATGTGTCCACATTTCGGATTGGTGCGACCTTCTGTTTGGTTATTTTATCGTTAGGAAATGTCCCTTTTTGTTGCTGGCAATACTCCTAGTCCTGAGGTCCACCTCACTTAGTACTAATGGAGCTCTCTTGATAACTCTTCTATTTTCAATGTCTTTAGAGTTAAAGTGCCTTCTCATGGGCAGCACGTAGTTGAGTCTTGCTTTCTTCTTCACCCTGACAACACAGGCCATGTAATTGGAGCCTTTACTCCATTTACACTAAATGCAGCCATCATCTGGTGGTGTTAGTTCCGCCATTTTGCTGTTTGTTCTCCGTTGCCTCATCTCTTCCTTTGTTCTTCTGTTTGTCCTTTTCTGTCTTCTATTGGGTTAACTCAGTACTTTTTATTCCTTTATTCGGATTCCTTTATTGTCTTTTTAGCAGTGCCTCTTTCTTCCTTTCCAGGGATTGCTCTACAGACTACAATAGTCATTTTTAACTTAGCACTGTGTATGCAGAGTTCATATTGTACTATTTTATATAAAATGTGAGAACAATATAATCCATTTGTTATCCGGTGTCCTTCATGTTTTTATCATACATTTTACATCTAGAAATGTTATAAACACGATAGAGTGGTACCATTTTTGCATTATTTATATTAAATAGTCATGTGTCTTTTAAAGAAATTAAATGGTGAGGGGATGGGGATTTAGCATTTTATACTCATCTCCATATTCACTCTTTTTGGTGATCTCCGTTCCCTTCCACCCATCCAGGTTCCCACGTGGTATCATTTCCCCTGTAGCCGAAGGACTTCTTCAGCATTTTTTTCAGTGCTTGTCTGGTTGCAACAAGTATTTTTTAGCTTTCTTTTGATTTATTTTTAAATGCCTTTATAGCACTTCCATTTGTAAAGGCGTGTTTTGCTGGTTATAGAATTCCAGGTTATATTTTTCTTTAAGCACTTTAAAGATGTGATTCCACCTATCTTCTTACCTCCGTATTTCTGATAAAAAAGTTATCAGAAATTTGAACTGTTGATCTCGTGCGTGCATGTGCCATTATTCTCCGAATGTTGTAAGGATTTTTCTTTATTTTGTTTTTCCTCAGCTTGACTATGGGGTACTGGGTGTTTTTTTGGTTTTTCTCTGGGTTTAAACTGCTTGTGGCCCACTGTGACCATTGAATCCATAAATACATGTTTTATACCAAATTTTGGAAACTTGGGACACCACTTCCTCAAATATTCTTTCTGCCCCATTCCCTGTCCTCTCCTTTGGGTGCTCTCATCACACATGTATTTGACTGTTTGATGTTGTTCCACGAGTCCCTCACGTCTTGTTCTCTCTAGTTGCCACATCAGATAATTACTGTTAGTCTGTACTCAGGTCTGTACTCTGTATTTTCTTCTACCATTGCCAATCTGATATTAAGCCTATCTTGTGTATTTCTTTTGTATTTCTGACATTTTGCTTTTTAGTTAGGACACTTAACTTTGCTTATTTTTATAGATTTTTATTTCTCTCTTGCAATTCTCCATCTGTTCATTCAATATGACTATCTTTTCCTTTAATTCAACTTAAGAGTTGCTTTACAGTTCTAGTCTGCAAATTCCAACACTGGGTCATCTTGGAGTTGCTCTCTACTTGACTCTTTTCCTTGACTGTGGGTCACACTTTCCTGTTTATTCATATCGTTAATTACTCTTATTTGCATATTAGACACTGTGGATGATACGTTGTTGATACTCCGGGCATGCTGGGCTTTGTTTTGACAGGCAGTTATATTACTGGCTGATCAGCTTGAGCTTTTGCAAAAGTTTTGTTTTCCATTTTGTTATTGTGGGTCTATTTTGGCTTTGCCCTTAGTCTAAGGTGAATCTCCTCGTCCTAGAACGTCATCTTCACTTTAATGAACCTTAAATGGAAAGCCTGAGGAGTTTAACAAGTGCCTTTAACTTGGCAAAGGCAAAGGTGTGTGCTTAGTTCTTCTAATTTTTGGCTGTTGCTCTCCACTGAGCTTCTCAGAATCTTCCAGTGCACAAGCACATTTCTGAGGCTAGCCAAGGATTTGAACACGAGTTGGAATTTAAAGCCCAGTAGCCTGGCTTGTGGCCTCATGGGCTCACCCACCAAGCCCCAAGCACTAAATGCTTCAGAGGAAAAGTAAAAGAAACCTACCCTCTTGCTTCCCCTGCCACCCCGAATAAATACCTAATTTTCTTGACATTGTCAAGTAACAGACAGAAACACATAACTATTAAAATATTGGCATTTCATAAGCATCCATATATGCCAGATCCTGTTCTAGCACGTCTCTGTGTAAATTAACTCATTCTGTCCTCACAACAACCTTGGGAGGGAAGCTCTGTCATTATCCCCATTATACTGATGAGGAAACTGAGGCATTGAAGAAGTTTTCCCTGGCCAGCAGTGCTGCCATGTGAGCCCACACAGTCTGGGTTCAGAGCCACCGGGTGTCATCACTACACTATTCTGCCTCTGATTGAAGTAGGACTAGTTGAAGTGAGCCTCTTCTCCCTCCTACCACATGGCTCCCTTGCTCCTGGTATGACCCCAGGACAGAGCCAATGGTGTGATCATGATGTGCTCTCTCTCAAGAAGTTATTGTTTCCACTGCTGAGAGTTTATCTTGATATCAAGTAAGCTATCTTTGCATTTATTAGAATCATTGCATTCTGACATCATGTGGGCCCCAAAATGCTGAACATCCAATTTTCAAAATGTGGAAGAGTGTCTTTACCCACTGAGGCCCCTCCATGTCTGAGTGCCTGACACCTGCCTCATTAAGCCTCACATTCACCGTGTGTATAACCGATGAGTGAAAGACTTAAAAGTCTCGGGAGGGGGCGTCATTCAATTAGAAGCCACGTGCGGTGGGCCACTGTGTCCTGGCATGATTGACAGAGCCACTATCTGCCTTGCAAAGAAGTATTTGCTTTCAATTAACGACAGAAAAGCAGGAAGTGATGCCTGTGCTGGAAAATCAAGGGCAGGAAACCATAGTGCATTCCTGTGTTATGTGAGCCGTGGAGCGGGCTGCGCCTGGCACGCGGCAGAATCCGATCTTCGGCATTTGCAGGAGAAGGTGAACTATAACAGAAGGGCCTGTTACTCATCACGTCTCCTTATAAAGAATTCCTATCTCTGAATTAATCTCCAGGAAGACAAGAATGCAACTCTTAGGAAACCTCTCCTAACTGCCCTTCTGGCAGGTGGCACCTCAGGCTTCACCTGGCACACTCTGCTCACTGGGAAACACCGTGGAAACGAGCCTCGGATTTGTTTCCATGGCCTCCAATTCCAGTCCATTCTCTGATCGTTATTTTTGGTGGGTTCCTTTGCTTTACACACAATAATGCTAATAGATTAACAGTTTGGGTAAGAGAGTTCCCTGAAGAAACAAGTTTACTGTACAAATAAGCAACTGTTGTCTCAAATTCCCTCTTATACTAATAGTGTACATGGAAAAGAATACACATTTATCTAGTGGGGAAATATTAGAAATATATCTAACAATTAAGAAATGTGATAAATGGGGCGCCTGGGTGGCTCAGTGGGTTAAAGCCTCTGCCCTAGGCTCAGGTCATGATCCCAGGGTCCTGGGATCGAGCCCCGCATCGGGCTCTCTGCTCAGCAGGGAGCCTGCTTCCTCCTCTCTCTCTGCCTGCCTCTCTGCCTAGTTGTGATTTCTCTCTGTCAAATAAATAAAATATTTAAAAAAAAGAAAGGTGATAAATGATTAGTATTGAATACATATTTTGTAGAAAGTTATTGAGGAGGGGGGGAGCCTGAGTGGCACCATTTGTTAAGAATCCGACTCTTGGTTTCAGTTCAGGTCGTGAACTCAGGGTCGTGAGATCAAGCCCTGCACTGGGTTCCACGCTCAGCCTGGGCTCTGCTTAAGATTTACTCTCCCAGAACACCTCAGTGGTTCAGTCAGTTAAGCATCAGCCTTCAGCTCAGGTCATGGTTCCAGAGTCTTGGGATCTAGTCTCACATTGAGCTTCTTTCTTGCAAGGAGCCTGCTTCTCCCTCATCCCTCCCTCTCTCCTTCTCCCTGCTTATGCGCTCGCTCTCTCTCTCTCTCTCTCTCTCTCTCTGTCAAATAAATAAATAAAATCTTAAAAAAAATAAAAAAGATTCACTCTTCCTCTCCCTCTGCCCCCTCCTTCCCCGCGCTCTTGTTCTCCCTCTAAAAGAAATAAATCTTAAAATGAAAGGAAGAAAGAAAGAAAAAAAGAAAGGAGTTATCAAGGCAAGGCACCAGCCTCCTTGGGTCTTCATGATGGTAAATCAGGATGGAAAAGCAGGAAGGATTCTCATCTTGCCTGGAGTCTGACACATGAGAAGGAGTTTTATACACACTTTCCTTTTCAACCGCACCAATCCCAGATGAGGTGGGAATTAAAGTCTCCGTTTTGCAGACAAGAAAAGTGAGGCTCAGTTAATTTGACCAAAACTACAAAAGAACAAAGAGGCTGGCATCTGGACTTTAGCCCACATCTGACCCCAGAGCTGTCACGTGGCTCCCGACGGGCTGCTGGGGAAAGGAAGCCTCTGTCATGCCCAGCCTGTGGCAGCCATGCCCTCACAGTGAGTAACCCAAGGGGCAAGGACCTTCTTGTGTCAAAGTGTCAGCTGGGGACACTTTAGCATGAGTAGGTGAGGAACTGGAAGCTATCACATGCTGTTGGCCCCCCGGTGGATTTCCACGACTTCTGGATTCCCTCTTTTCCTCTTGTCCAGCAAACTCTTCTCCTGAACCTCTAGTCCTCCCACAAGAAGGCCGAGAGGAGGCCCGCAGAGCCAGGAAGGCAGACCAGGCAGAGAACTCCTGTCTCATGCTCTGGGTTTTGAGAGAGATGTTTTCTTCTCCCTGTGGTCCTTGAGCCCTCCCTCTCCTCCAGCGAGAGCTAGACCTGGAGGGAGGACAACCCCCCACACCCAGGGGTGACACGTCTAGACCATGTGGCCCATACCGGCCTACACGTCTGGACAAAAAGAAGTTATGATTCCATTTGTGCCTTGGCATCACCCGCCAGGGGCTCCTTGTTGGGCTCAGAGCCAACAGCCTGCTGCCGCGTGCCAATACATCTTGCCCAGACGTGCTGGTACAAACAGTTGGTCCAGGAGTCAGGTGATGGAGAGCCCAGCCAATTGTGTTTCTATAGCTCATGGAAACCTATACTCCCAGTTAATAACCCAAACAGAGACATCGTGGTTGTTTGTGGGTGGTTTTTTGCAAGCACACAGATGTGTAATAAATATAATAATTATGGGAGTCACCTTCACAAGATGGAATTCAATCAGGATAAAGCAAACACATAGCACATCTGACCCCAAACCACAGAGCCGCTCCCGCGAAAGAATGGAGGAGTGGGGAAGACGGGACGGACACAGAATTTAGGAGCTCTGGTGAAGCACCAGGGATGAAAATAAGAGAAGAGAGGGGCTGGTGACCTTAAGTCCCAAATGGGTTTGCCGTCCGAGGCCAGGTCACTGTTCACTGTGTCATGGAGATGGTTTCAGATTGAGGAAGGGAATGCCCATGGACTTCAGAATGGGTTTTTTTGGATTGGGGGGGGGGCTGTTTTGTTTTGTTTTGTTTTGTTTTTCATCTTTTTTTAGCATGGACTTTATATTTTAGAGCACTGTTAGTTTCACAGCCAAACTGAGCAGAAGCTACAGAACATCTCCACATGCCCATGGAGGGCTGAGTGGACTCCGCAGGGAGGGAGGGCCCTGGACCGTGGGTGCCCCAAGCAATGTCTGCCAGCAAGGATGTGCAGACATTCTGTGGGCTATAAATCACTGTAAATACCATGTCCATCTGCTCTTGTTCCCTGGAAGGCTAATGAGGGTGGGCTAAGACCAGGGTCAATCCACAGGTATTAAAGGATTGTTAACCACTTTGGAAACACCTAAAGCAAGGAAGACCTTGGGTGTGGCTAGATTGTTCCATGGGAAGTTGAGGATGGCCGTGCACACAGGCGTTAACCCCTTTGCTGCTCAGAGTCAGCTCAGAGGGCGGTTTTGTGTGATACCATTAGCCCTAGTATGGCTGAGAGCGAGCTGGGGAGGAGAAGGGCTCCAAAGGGAAGTCCAGGTGATTTGTAAGCCTAGTGCCTGCCAGAATTCAGACACCTACCCCTTGAATACAGCCTAACAATCAGCAATGACGTCGATGTCTTTCTGTGGCCAGCACGGACCCGATTCCCCTTATGGCATCTGGCACAGTCTATCAATTAGACCTGTATGTTGGCTCCCTCCTGGTCCTCTCCTCTGCCTCAGTTTACCTTCCTTTCCATGCAGGGTCAGCCCACCTGGGCTCCTGACCCTTTAGCACACCTCTGTGCTTCTTTTGAGTATCATGTATGGTTTTCCCAGCTAACACCCAGTGAGGACTTGAAGTAATTTCTGCAATCTCATAAAAGTTAATGCAAGGAAATTTAAATTTTAAATATTTTTAAATAGTGGAAATACAGAACAAAATGTGCTCACTTTTTAAGTACTTAAATGGAATCCAAGTGACTCCAGTCTGGGAACGTGAGCCTCCCCTCTCCCCAAGTAACCCACACCTCTCCAACTCCTCCCCAGCATGGCAGCAGCTCACGGCTGGCTGCCTCCTTGTGCCCAGCATCGCCCATTCAGACAGAGAAACTACACGTTCTATGCAGGCAGGGACCATGTCTCGCAGTCCCCAGACGCTCCTGTCTCCCAACACTGAGCTTGATACATCACAGCTTGATCTCACCACAGCAAATGGATGGATGGATGGATGGATGGATGGATGGACAAGTGGGTAGACGTGTGGATGGTACAGGGGTAGATAAATGTATGAATAGACAAAGGAAGGGTAAATAGAAGGATGGGTGGGTAGATGGATGGTTGGACAGTGGATGGATGATGGTTGGATGGATGAAAGGAAGGATGGGTGGGTAGATGTGTGGTTGGACAGTGGATGGATGATGGTTGGATGGATGAAAGGAAGGATGGGTGGGTAGATGTGTGGTTGGACGGATGAGCGGGTGGTCCTTTTCTGTTTGGTAAACTGAGACTCAACAATTAGGGGGGAAATCGCTGGTTTTTCATCAGTTTCTCTAAGGCAAGCAAAGTAGGACATTTTCGGAGAGAATTTTCAAAGCTTCCAGGAGTCATTCGGACAAATCATATTGGTAATTCAAGCATGCCAAACACAAACAATTTTCATTGTGGAGCCATCATATCGTAACCCAAGAGAATCTCATTCTGACGGTGAATGTTTGACAGTGTTTCTTTAGAGATTGCAAAACATCAAAGCCATCAAACTCGGGTAGAAGGAGAGGCCTTTAATTGATCGATAGAGCTCCCCAAAATTTGAAAAAAAAAACACTCGGTGGAAGTCCCATCTTCATTCCAGGACGGACGGAAAACTGAAACCCTGAAGTTAAATGTGATAGGACTAAAGAGCCCTCTACTGGCAGCAGAAGCACACTGCCCGGTGGAACTTCCGAAAAGTTCAATTAAGAATTAATTACATCTAATTGCCCAGGACCTCAAACTATCTGTGGTAATTTAAATGAAGCCTTTTCATTGCTAAATGAAAATCAAAAGAGCAAAGGATACCATTTTTCATTAACAAATTTGCAAAGAGTTTTTTATTGTTAATACTCGTTAAGGAGAGGCGTGTAGAAAAACAGATCCACTTCTCCACAGCTGGAGAGAGTGTAAGAAGAGACTCTCCAGGAAGACAGGTTGACAATGCGGGGGAAAACGTGAACAACACAAGCCTTGAGTCTCAGCAGCTATGGGTGTGGCCTCGTTCTAAGGAAAGCACCCGTCATGTGTCCCCCCAGCTCATCGAACCACTGTTTAATTTCGTAAGAAGGCAGAAACCACCCAAAGATGCAAAAACAGGAGGATCGATCAATAAATTATGGGACTTCATGTTAAAATTATGTTGGAGAAATAAATTTCACACTGGGTAAGCCAGAAGGTAATGCAGGAACAATGTGAGGAACAATCTGATTTGATTGAGGAATGATCTCATTTTGGCAAATACGCACATTGAAGACGGTCTGTAAGGACAGGAAATGTTTAATGAGTGACTGGAATGGAGGAGGCAAGGAGTGTTGTCTTGGTGTCTGAATATATATTCCAAAAATTTGTTAATGAATACTGCTCTTGCAATAACAATAAGAAAGAACCAAAATTCCACCAATTTCCATGTTTTCAAATCTCAGTCTGTCCGCCCTTTGTATTTCTAACTATCTGTTGTCTCATAGACGTGTAGCATGCACCAGTAACCACCCATCCCTCCTGCTCCCTGGAGGAGGAGGACAGCCCTTCTCCTTCTGAGGTCATCCTCTCCTGACTCCCCTCCCATTCCATGCCACCCCTGGTCTCCGTGCACCACCCCCATCCTTCTGAAAGAATGTTCCCTGTCTCAGTCTCTGACCATTCACATCTCAGCCCCCATCACCCGACTTCTGTCCCTTCCATGCCCTGCCAAGACCAGCAGTGACCTCCAGAATGCCAGACCTTCAGGCCAGTGCTGGCCACAGTTGCCCATTCTGCCTGCCTGGATCTCTGACCTCCCTGGGCTCAGGGGACAGCTCTCTCTTCTGTGCCCTTTGTTCTCTCTGGGGCTGCTCTTACGCCATAGCCTGAGCCCTCCTGCTCCATCGGCGTCTTCACCCCTGACCCCATTCCATAGCCCACACTGGGCTCCTCCACTCTCTTCCTTCACTGTGAGCCCCTGCCATCCAGTCCCACATGCCCACCAACCAATTCCCAGTTCCCCAGGAACAGCTGTCCAGCCTGTCATGCCTTACACACCCGGCAGAGGGATTTTTCTAGAACACGGCTAGGATCGAAGTTCTTGACTCAAGTCCCTTACAGACCCTCCACAGCTTCCAGGATAAAAGCAAGCTCCATAGCATGGTGACAGCCTCTGTGATGCCTTTGTGACCCCATGCATCCCCACGAGGGCACACTTAGCCCTGTGCCCTGGCTCCTGTCCCCAGCATGGCCAGTGGGTCCCCCTCTTCAGCTCTGTGATCTTCTAGAGACCACTAGAAGTTCAGTCTGCTCTAAACTTTATCTGCGATCTCCATTCCTGGTGGCCTGCCTGACCCACTCTTCCCTCTTTCTGTCATTAGTGGTCCTTGCTGACACCCCATTTTCCTTGGGGCCCCCTCACAAGCTTCCCTCCCTGCCCACAGACAGGGCCTTGAGGGCAGGGACCTCAGCACCAAGCACAGTACCTAGCACATCAGAGCTCCTCCAGAGGCACTAATGAAGGAACATGTGAGAACAGCTCTCCTTCCACATTCGGAGTCAAAACAGTAAAGCCAACCTATCCCTCCCACAACAACCCGTCGACTGTTTGAAAACAGCTCCCTTGCCGCCTTGAGTCTTCTTTTCTCCAAGGAAGAGTCTCATCCCTTAGATGGTTCCTGATGGGAGAAGCTGTCCGCGTGGGAGGACCCAGGTTCCGTTCTCCCTTCTCTGTCCAGAGCTAAGCGCCATCACCCGGTGTCCTCTGGCCAGCTCGCCACTGTGGAAGTTCAGGAAAATGGAAAATGCACACCTGGGAGGACAAGACAGTAATGGTTTTAGAGTTCTTCTGTCTGGAATGGCAGGGGACAGAGAAGGAAATGGGTTAATTGAGATGCTTTTGACCAGACATCTTGTCTACCACGGTGACATGGCAATGTGACCCCTGGTTAATAGAAGGGCCCGGGGGCGTCAGGCAGAGCCACGTCTGACTCCAGGTTCCAACATTTCTCCAGTGCTGATGGGCGTGTTACCCGCCCCCCCCACTCAGTGACCTCTTATATAAAGGGGGGGAGGCTGGGACGTGCTTGGCACAGGATGGGGCACATGGTGAGTGAGGATAGCAGTGAAGTCCTGGAGATCAAGGCTCTTTGCCCACAATTATTCCTTGTATTGTTATTGTCAAACACTCACTGGGGAAACATCTTCTTCATTTGATAAGTACTGAGCCCTGCCAAACCACGTCACCACCAAGGTCCTCTACGCAGCACCGTGGGCCCCAAAGCAGGTGAACGGTCCCGTCAAAGCCATTCCTTCACAGATGCAGGTGCACGCTTACAGGAAGCACGGAATTCCCCCACCAGCCCAACGGCGCAGACAAGTTCACGGGACAATTGTGGGCGGGCACGTTCAATGCAATGCCATGAACAAAACAATTTTAAACCAGGTACTGGAAGTGAGACTGCTGGTCTCGAAATTGTCCCAGCTAAGAAGACTCCTGCATTTTGGGACCATTGAGGTGGCTTACTTCGTTAGAAGCAGGAGAAAAGTCCCACAGCAATTCTCGGTGCTCGCATCTGCAATTCCCATTAAGAAAGTGGGCTGTGGAAAAGCTGCCGCTTGCCAAGTGGACACAGAAGGGGGGAGGCCCGCTGCCCCAGCGAGCACACGATTTAGCCAAAGACAGGAGACGACAGTTTATGTGGAAACTGTTCCGCTGCAGCTTTCTGTTCCAAAGCTACGATTTTTCCAAGGGAGTGAAAAGAATAAGGTTTTGCCTTTGTCATTATAAAGTGTGTCTTTTCTAAGAAGCTTAAAACCCAGCATCTCATTTTCTTATTTTCTTTGGGGGTTGGAAGTAGGGAAGCTTTGGACTTAAAATAGCTTTTAGCAGAACAATGCTTCTGTGGGCCCCGCCCTCTGCAGCCGGCCAGGGGCATTGTAAAGTAGAGGGGCCGACAAGGAGCCCAGAGAATGGACAGCTGGGGAGGGGGCCCCAGAGTCTGGCTTGGGTACAGGAGGGAACCCGTGGACATGGCCGTGCTTCCAGCCAGCTCTGCAGCCTGCTTCTGCCACTCTCCAGCTGTGTGAACTTGGACAAGGTCCCCTTGAGTCTTTCAGCTAAGTTTCACCATTTGTAAACTCTGGATGAGCAGAGGCACCTGCCTCCTAGAGCCATGGCGTGAACGAGTTGTCATCTAGCGGCCAGGGTGTGGACTCCATGCCGCGTCAGCGTTGGCCCCGACGGTGCGTGTGCTGCCATGGGTGACACGTGTGGCCCCGGCCAGGCCCACAGCTGCTCACTGACTACCCGTGAAGGTCACACCCACCACACCCCCCCAGGAGCTGGGACGACAATGTGCAATTCTGGATTCTTAAATTCTGTGGCTCTGTGTCTAAAAATTAAGGCCCACTAAACAGGGGTCGGCTGGTCTGCTTCTGTCCAAAAGTGCTGGTGAGGGTGGGGCTGTGAAGGCTCACCTCCCGGGACTCAGACTGGCACCAATATCAGGTTCCACGCGCTCCTGTCTTTATGCGGGCATGATCTGCTCGCCATGGCTCCTGGTGCTGCAGGAATAGACATGGCCACATGCGCCTCGTGACTTTTCCGTCATTTACTAAATTCCCGTCTTGGTTAAAACTCACGCCAGCTGCCTTAATGATGTTTTAAGATATATAAAAATAGGAGTACATAAGGCTCTATTTGCCGTGGCTGGAGACAGCTTTTATCTGGTCACGGTTTTGCACAAAGCACAGATTGTTGCAAAAATACCCAAACTTTGCTATCGTGGGGCCTCTTTGAAGAGATTGTTCAGTGAGTGGCAATTATTCCCAGGCCCACGGTAAGGCCCAGCGCTGGCGCGAAGCCCTGCCCACCATGGAGGGGCTCAGAGCCACCTTCCAGGCAAAACCTTGGGCACAAAGGCACAGCCGCGCAGCAGCAAACAAATGGCATCACAGGGGCCCCTTGTGCTGAAATAGCTTTTCTCACGATGAGCGAGTCTGAATGAACCTGGGAGCAGCAAGTAGGCTGTCATTAAACCCGAGGCCCAAATGCCCGTCGGTTTGCCGCAGAATCCGACTGGTTTATTTCAAGCCGAACCAATTCAAGGCTCCGGGTCCTAGGGAAGAACGGATGGTGCCGGCGTGTGGTGCCCCCATTCTGCTGTGCAGGAAGGGTGCGGTCCTGCCCTGGAGCCCTTCTGGGCACCCCCACCCCGAGAGCCATCTCGGGGAGCCATCGGGTCCTGCTGTCTGTCAGGGTCCAAGAGAGAAATGCATTTATAGCCAAGGCTCTCCTTCTCCTTGCAGGTGGCCCGAGAGCTCCAGCCCTCCGTGGTGTGGATCGGAGACACAGAAAAAACCTTCTACAAGAAAGTCCCCAGCGCAGAAAGGATGGTGAGGGATTCTCGATCTTTCTCCATTTGGCCTTTTCTTTCCCCTCCCCGCAGGGGACCCTTACCAAGGACTGTCTCCACTTTTCAAGAACATCTTCTTTAAGGGAGAAAGGGAAGGAAGGGGCAGCCGTCTTTCTTTGCCCTCTACATGTCTGTATTTGAAAAACTTCAGTGGTCTGATTTTATGAGGAATAATTAGGGGAAAAAATGAAGGAAAGTATGGAAGGAAGGGGGAGGAGGAGCTTTGGACCCAAACATGTGACTCAGAGGTAAGAAACAATTCAGAGAATTTTCCTTGGTTGAAGCAAATGGTACACATAGGAGTTATTATTAGGATTTCCTATTGTTCATAATAATAAATAGCAAAGGCTTGAAATTTATGAACAAAGACCTTCTACAGAACTGCTAAGTGCCGGCGTTTGGGGCCCCCGAGGAGCATGCTCTCAACTGCTTCCTTCCTTCGTTTCTCTCCTTTAGAAGGCCCCCCTCCCCCGAACTTCCCCCCACAAATCACCAGCAAATTTCCCACAAGTTAAAAAAAATTTGCAGATACACATGATTGTTATTCCACATCAATTTGCACCAAAGCAAATAGTGGTTAACTGTGAATTTCTGATTAAATTCATAAGGATTTTAATCACTTTCGATCCTTATGTATTATACATCATTTTTAGCAGGTAGAGATGATTTGGATAAAGAATGAAAGCTCCATCTTTTCTTCCCCAAATGAGCCTTGATTGCCCTGTCATTTCAGAAACTCTTAAGAGGACTCATTCATTATTAAATCCGAGATTCTGAGATTTCACTCCCTCTGCTGGCCAAGTTGCTACATTGACGAAAGTCCCTCCCCACCTCCCCATAGGAACACGTGAAGGCGGGTGTTACTATGAGCAGGATCAGAAATCTAAAAGAGACAAAGAGAAGTCCGGGCGTGTGTAACCCAAGGTGCCCCACACCCAAGGTTATCAGAAACCTTGCCTGGGGAGTAGAAGACGTGGTTTCGGGGCTCACTGTGCTGTTCACCTGAGCTGGCTGTGTGTCTGAGCGAGTAACTTAATCTCTCTGAACATCCACTTCCTTAATGACTTAATTAACAGTTTCCAGAGAGCATAGCCTCCAGCTCAGGGCCCCCCACCGCCATTCTCTGCCATACCTGCCCTCAGGCTCTGGCTTCTCATCTGCACCCCCCCCCCCCCCCCAGTTTGTGGGGAACAAGATGAATCCAAAAAGCTCATTCGTAAGAGAGCCAGAGAAGCCCTGGGGGAAGGACTGATGGTGGGGAATGAAATGCCTAGGGGTCGGCAGACATCTCCCACAGAGGGAGCCCTGGTGCAGGGTAGGCCGCCGGCAAAGGAGAGACAAGCAGGTGTCTCCAGGCCTCCCGCCTAAACCGGCCCCACTGTTGCTGATCCCAAGAGACTCAGCCCAAGCTCCCATTCCCACAAACATAGCCACGGGCTAGTGTTATTCCGGTAAGAACTAAAGGCCTTTGGTGGCAGAGTCGGGACCAGTCGGGACCTTTATTCTCTCCAGCTCTGCATTGCAATAGTCTGCCATCCCTCAGGGGAATTAACGGTGCTGGAGGGCATGAATCATATCCCTAGGTAATTCCCAGGACACCTAAGGGGCAGCAAACAGAAGTGGTCCTTGGGTTCCCAAACGTCCTGAGCCATACCAGGTACAGACAGAGCTGGAGAAAGCATAAATACCCCATCCAGCAGGAGATGGTGGTGGGAGGGGGGATCATTGTGTGCGTCCTCCAGCTGTACATGGGAGCAGGTGTCCCCACTCACCCCCGAGTCCTGGGCTTGTCCCTCAGGCTGCCCCTGCTTCCTTCCTAGAGAGCTGGGGCCAGTCCTGGGCCACCTCAGCTCTCTGTCCCCATACCCAGCCTCTGGCTTAGGCTCTTACCAAGTCCCCCAGCCACTAGGGCCGGAGCTGCTGGAGCACTGTCCACCTGCCTATGAAGCTGGCCACCAAAAGCTGAGGGCATCCACAGGTGACAGGAACACTGGAGGCATCACAACCAGCTTCTCATTGCTCACTCGACCACCCCTGGGCAAAGCCCACAGCCTTCCTTCTGCCATGGTTCATCCTCTGTCCCAAAGGCTCCACGATCCCAAAGACACTGAGGCATAGAGAAGGAAGTCCACGTGCAAAGAAACCAGGAGGTTGCCAAGCCCACCACTGACAGCTACAATAGACAGCCCCCTTGTGACTGCCGCCTGGATCAGAGGGATTCCAGAATCTCCCCTTGAAAAAAAAGTCTCGCTCACAGTGACTCACTGCCCCCTTGATGCCTCAACATTTAGGTTAAGTCTCCCAAGGTCGTGAAACGTATGAGAAGCACCCCGTCACGAGCAGCAAAGCAGGGAAGAAGTCCAGCCTGGGCACGATAGCTACTGAGCCTGGCTCAGCCTGGGAAGCTGAGCTCTCTAGGGCAGGGACGGCAGGCCCAACACCTAGGACAGCTGTGAACAAAAGAAAGAGGTTCCCAGGGGCACAACTCCTATGTCAGGGAGGCTTCCAGCAACTCTGGGAAGGAATCGGTCTTCCCCTGTTTTGCATAAGATGACAAAGGCTCTAACAGAGCCACAGCAGGTTGGGGATAGTGCTGGCACCCAGAAACACGTTTGTCTGAACACAGAGGCCAGGCCTTTCTCCCCATCTGGACAGTGCTCCCAGCTGGGATGCCACTGAGTGCCAGGCATTCTCCCCTCCCTCGAGCTTCTGCCCACCACGTGGACACCCAGGTCCATCCTCCACATCTCCCCAGCCCACAGGCCACTCCAGACCACAACCTGAAAACTGCCTGTGGGGTCCTCTGGTCTTAGAGACGAGGTGCCCTGCTCCAGAATTCCAGCACTCCTGCCTACACCCTCGTCCTCCCCGTTGTCTTCAACAGCCTGGAAAGTCCTTCACCTCTAGACTTTCGGGAATGTCTGAGCTCCCAGCATGCCCCTCCCTCCCCACCACGAGCAGCCCCCTTCTCTTCTCTTCCTCCTGGGAGCAGAGCCCTCCTCTCCACTGGGTGCAGCTCACACTGCCAGGCAGTTGTTTGTGGACGAGGGGAAGGCAGTAAAGAATGAGACCAGACAGGCTGCAGCTGCATTTTCCACACCATTACCCTTCGTCCCCCATCTAGCAGGAGCCTTCCCGACATCGCGGTAGGCCTCCGTGAGGGAAGCTCGTGCTTTGTTGGAGCCGGCTGCAGTGGGGTTTTGGGGAGCTGACTACAGAACGGCAAATGGAAATTGCTCTGTGGATGCTAAGCAATAATTTGAAACTGCCCATGAGAATGCGGCCATGCGGGGGCTGGCAGGATCGGACATGTAGTCCGTGGCTATGGATGTTGCCAGGTGACTGTGGGGACGTTGGCTGGCGTGATGGATAGGTGCCAGGGTCTCGTGCATAATGGACAGGCCTCTGAACTGGAACAGGGGTGGCCTGGGTGCAGGGGAGTGCTGATTGAATGGACTTGCCTTCCACTTTCGTCCCCTCCTAATGGGACTACACCGCACTGTCAGCAAGGGTGCCACTCTTGCTGTGGCCCGGGATCAGCATTTGTTATTGGAAACAGACTAATGAAGTTCGGGGGTCCCTGCCATTTCCAGATGTGCACGTAGCAAGATCATCTGCCTTGGAACAGGCAGCCGGCCCCGCCATCACCATGACAACCAGGCTGCTGGGGATGGGCTCAGACCACACAAGCAAGTCTCTCACCACACGAAGTGGCAGTCTCCAGCTTCACTGGGGTCCTGGGGTCTGTGCTCCTTCCACCAGCCGTTGGGCAGCTGCCACGTGCACCTGGCACATCCCAGTCACCCCTGCCACCTGCTTTATTCTCCATCAAGGTTCTTAAAAGACCAGTCTGTTCTCATTGTCCCACTCAAACCTCAACCCACCACTGTCTGTTTTTTGCTTTCCAACTCCGTAGAAACTGCTCTCAGAAAGTTTTTCTTTGACATCCATTTTGTCAACAAACACTTCGGTTCCATTGCTCTTTATGCCATGTTCGAGGTGGTTAAATTTCACCATCTTGTAAAACTCTGTCTTCGCTTAACTTCCACAGCCCTGGCCTCCTAATACCCCACCAACACTTTTTTCTGTGTCTCCTCCTTCCGTGTCTTCTGTGTCTCCTCGAGTTTCCATCCCAGGCCCCTGGCCTATTTCTCTCACCTTGCCTTTCTTGGGCACCATCTCATGCCCAAACCAATGACAGCCCCACCCCATCCCCAGCCCAGTGCTCTCCCCCAGGCCCAGGTCCAAGCATCCATGGGAAACCTCCCATAGAGTCTGCAAAGCCTGCCCAAACCCTCCTCCCTCAAGACCCACTACCCAAAGTGCTGCTGCTCCTGCATTTTCAAAAGGTTGGTTTGATTTAAAACAACCATGCTTCAGGGGCACCTGGGTGACTTAGGGGGTTAAAATAACCATGCTTCATAAGAGGGTTTTGGATTCGCTCTGGTAAAATGAACCCTGAATATCACCAAACTCTCCGAGCCTCATAGAAGTGCAGTGGTTTATTTCCTGACACAGGTATAGATATTCTTATGAGGCCTCTTCTTCCAGAATCTCAGCAGAGGGCTTTCTTCAGCAATATGGGGCCCAAGGCAGTTTCTCAGAACTAAGTAGATAAAAAATTATCATTTAATATAACAGAAACTGATGGGAACTTTTTACACAGTCATTTTGCACTCTGTTGGCAAATTACTAGTTTCCTCCTAATTGCAAAGCCTCCAGTTTTTCTGTCTCTGTCCTTTAAACACCTTGCTCTCCAGTAGAGAAGACTTGGCATTGGTTCCACCCACACGTGTATTTCACAATTATCCCTTAATAAGCATTTCGTCAGACAGACACATTAGGCCACGCAATCCTCAAAGCATCCCTATAAGTTGGGCTCTGTGGTTATTCCCATTTCTCAGATTTAGGGACTAAGGCTCAGAGAAGTTGAGCCATCTGCTCAAGGTCACACAGCTGTTAAGAGCAGAGCCAAAACTGTGATCAAATATGTCTGAGTCAAAAGCTGTGCATTTAACTATTTGCCATATCATCTGCTATTATTATGGAGTTTCTTCCTTGGGTGTTTGTTTGTTTGTTTGTTTGTTTTTGGTGGAGAGGGGAGGGAGTTTGCACATAGGCTGGTCCCCAGGTTAAGTTCAGCCATCAAAGTTAAGCCCTAACAAACACCCCTCCCTGTCCCAGGACAGCCCAGAGGCTGGGTCTGAGCAATAGGCAGGTTTCTGCAGAGACCTGGGGTGGGGATTAAGGAGCAGCCCCTTCATGAGCAGATCCTGATTCTCATTGTCAGAGCTGTCCACTTCTAGGATTCCAGGAAGTCTCATTCCATCATCCCTCTCCTGTGCTTTCCCCTTTTAAGCTCTTCTGTTCTCCTGGGTAGAATCATGCAGGGCCATTGCTTCCTCCTGGTGGGGCTGAAGCAGGCTCTGGATTCCTGTGGGTGCAGGCAGAGATGATAGGAAGATGCCTGGTGGTCTGGCCTCAGGCCCAGCCTCCAGGATTTATTTTGCTGTAAAAATTCCATCTCTTTCTCTGCTATGTTTTACATTATAAAAAGTCTCCTCTAAACTGAATCCAACAACATAAAAAAAGGATTATACACCATGACCAAGTGGGATTTACCCTAGGTTTAACATCCAAAAATCAATTAATGTAATATACTATTATATCATTGGAAGGAAAGACAAAAACCATGTCATCTCAATACATGCAGAAAAAGCATTTGACAAAATCCAGCAACCCTTCATAATAGAAAATCAATGACATAGGGAAAAAGAAAAGAACTTCCTCCACCCGATAAAGGGCAACTACAAAAAATCCACAGCTAACATCATATTTAATGGCAAAAGACTGTATGCTTTTCCCTTAACATCACCTTTTCTCCCCAGTATTATATCGGAGGGTCTCACCTGGGCAGTTAGGGGAAAAAAATGAAATTAAAGGTATCCACATTAGAAAAGAAGAGGCAAAACTACATTTGTAGATGGCATGATCTTATATATAGAAAATCCTAAGGAATCCACTAAAAATCATTAGGACTAATAAACAAGTTCAGCAAGTTTGCAAGACACAAGATCAATACACAAAAAGCAACTTATTTCTATACATGTGCAATGAAAAATCAAAAATTAAAATTAAGAAATGATTTATAATAACATCAAAAAATAAAATATTAGGAATAAATATAACAAAGGAAGTACAAGATTTCGACCCTGAAAACTACAAAAACATTGAAAAAGTTAAGGAAGAGCTAGATAAATGGAAAGATATATCAAGTTCATGGACTGAAAACCTTAATATTGTTAAGACAGCAAGAATTCCCAAACTGGCCTGCAGATTCAATGCAATTCCCATCACAGTGCCATCTGACTTACTGGAAGAAATTGACAAGCTGATCCTAAAATCCATATGGAAATTCAAGGGACCTTCAAAAGCCAAAACCATCTTGAAGAAGAAGAACAAGAGTTAGAGTGTGAATACTTCCCAGTGTCAGAACTTACCACAAAGCTGTACCAAGCAGGACAGTGTGGTGTTGGCATTAGAAGAGACATATAGATCAGCAGAATAGAATTCAGAGTCCAAAAATAAACCCTTACATTTACAATCAATTGACATTTTGAACAAGGTGCCAAGACAATTCAATGGAGGGAGTATAGTTTTTCAAGAAATGGTGCTGGGACAATTCCATAGCCATGGGCAAAAGAATAAAGTTGGATCCCTACCTCACACAGTATTCAAAAATCAAACCCCAATGCATTGAAGACCTATAAGGAAGAGCTAAAACACTAAAACTTGTAGAAGAATATGGAAGCATAAATCTCTGTGACCTTAAAGTAATGATACCTTAGATATGACACTGAAAATATGAACAACAAAAGAAAAAATAAGTTACACCTCATCAAAGCTAAAAACTTTTTTTGCTGTAAAGGACATCATCAAGAAAGTAGAAAGGCAACCCACAGCATGGGAGAAAGTACTTGCAAATCATTGATCTGACAAGGGACTTGTGTCTAAAACATATTAAAAACACTTACAACTCAGTAATAAAAAGACAAATGACCCGATTTTTTAAAAAGTGGAAGAAGTTAAGAAATGGCTGATAAATGCATGAAAAGATGCTCAACATCGTCAGCCATCAGAAAGACACAAATTGAAATCCCAATGAGATACCCCTTTACATCCATAAGGGTAGTTAAATTTTTTTTTCCCATTTTATTTATTTTTTCAGCGTAACAGTATTCATTCTTTTTGCACAACACCCAGTGCTCCATGCAAAACGTGCCCTCCCCATTACCCACCACCTGTTCCCCCAACCTCCCACCCCTGACCCTTCAAAACCCTCAGGTTGCCCCAACCTCCCACCCCTGACCCTTCAAAACCCTCAGGTTGTTTTTCAGAGTCCATAGTCTCTTATGGTTCGCCTCCCCTCCCCAATGTCCATAGCCCGCTCCCCCTCTCCCAATCCCACCTCCCCCCAGCAACCCCCAGTTTGTTTTGTGAGATTAAGAGTCATTTATGGTTTGTCTCCCTCCCAATCCCATCTTGTTTCATTTATTCTTCTCCTATCCCCCTACCCCCCCATGTTGCTTCTCCATGTCCTCATATCAGGGAGATCATATGATAGTTGTCTTTCTCCGATTGACTTATTTCACTAAGCATGATACGCTCTAGTTCCATCCATGTCGTCGCAAATGGCAAGATTTCATTTCTTTTGATGGCTGCATAGTATTCCATTGTGTATATATACCACATCTTCTTGATCCATTCATCTGTTGATGGACATCTAGGTTCTTTCCATAGTCTGGCTATTGTAGACATTGCTGCTATAAACATTCGGGTACACGTGCCCCTTCGGATCACTATGTTTGTATCTTTAGGGTAAATACCCAGTAGTGCAATTGCTGGGTCATAGGGTAGTTCTATTTTCAACATTTTGAGGAACCTCCATGCTGTTTTCCAGAGTGGTTGCACCAGCTTGCATTCCCACCAACAGTGGAGGAGGGTTCCCCTTTCTCCACATCCTCGCCAGCATCTGTCATTTCCTGACTTGTTAATTTTAGCCATTCTGACTGGTGTGAGGTGATATCTCATTGTGGTTTTGATTTGTATTTCCCTGATGCCGAGTAACGTGGAGCACTTTTTCATGTGTCTGTTGGCCATCTGGATGTCTTCTTTGCAGAAATGTCTGTTCATGTCCTCTGCCCATTTCTTGATTGGATTGTTTGTTCTTTGGGTGTTGAGTTTGCTAAGTTCCTTATAGATTTTGGATACTAGCCGTTTATCTGATATGTCGTTTGCAAATATCTTCTCCCATTCTGTCAGTTGTCTTTTGGTTTTGTTAACTGTTTCCTTTGCTGTGCAAAAGCTTTTGATCTTGATGAAATCCCAATAGTTCATTTTTGCCCTTGCTTCCCTTGCCTTTGCCGTTGTTCCTAGGAAGATGTTGCTACGGCTGAGGTCGAAGAGGTTGCTGCCTGCATTCTCCTCAAGGATTTTGATGGATTCCTTTCTCACATTGAGGTCCTTCATCCATTTGGAGTCTATTTTCGTGTGTGGTGTAAGGAAGTGGTCCAATTTCATTTTTCTGCATGTGGCTGTCCAATTTTCCCAGCACCATTTATTGAAGAGGCTGTCTTTTTTCCATTGGACATTCTTTCCTGCTTTGTCGAAGATGAGTTGACCATAGAGTTGAGGGTCGATTTCTGGGCTCTCTATTCTGTTCCACTGATCTATGTGTCTGTTTTTGTGCCAGTACCATGCTGTCTTGATGATGACAGCTTTGTAATAGAGCTTGAAGTCCGGAATTGTGATGCCACCAACTTTGGCTTTGTTCTTCAATATTCCTTTGGCTATTCGAGGTCTTTTCTGGTTCCATATAAATTTTAGGATTATTTGTTCCATTTCTTTGAAAAAAATGGATGGTATTTTGATAGGGATTGCATTAAATGTGTAGATTGCTTTAGGTAGCATAGACATTTTCACAATATTTATTCTTCCAATCCAGGAGCATGGAACATTTTTCCATTTTTTTTTCCCCTTTTTATTAATTTTTTCAGCGTAACAGTATTCATTCTTTTTGCACAACACCCAGTGCTCCATGCAAAACGTGCCCTCCCCATCACCCACCACCTGTTCCCCCAACCTCCCACCCCTGACCCTTCAAAACCCTCAGGTTGTTTTTCAGAGTCCATAGTCTCTTATGGTTCGCCTCCCCTCCCCAATGTCCATAGCCTGCTCCCCCTCTCCCAATCCCACCTCCCCCCAGCAACCCCCAGTTTGTTTTGTGAGATTAAGAGTCATTTATGGTTTGTCTCCCTCCCAATCCCATCTTGTTTCATTTATTCTTCTCCTATCCCCCTACCCCCCCATGTTGCTTCTCCATGTCCTCATATCAGGGAGATCATATGATAGTTGTCTTTCTCCGATTGACTTATTTCACTAAGCATGATACGCTCTAGTTCCATCCACGTTGTCGCAAATGGCAAGATTTCATTTCTTTTGATGGCTGCATAGTATTCCATTGTGTATATATACCACATCTTCTTGATCCATTCATCTGTTGATGGACATCTAGGTTCTTTCCATAGTCTGGCTATTGTAGACATTGCTGCTATAAACATTCGGGTACACGTGCCCCTTCGGATCACTATGTTTGTATCTTTAGGGTAAATACCCAGTAGTGCAATTGCTGGGTCATAGGGTAGTTCTATTTTCAACATTTTGAGGAACCTCCATGCTGTTTTCCAGAGTGGTTGCACCAGCTTGCATTCCCACCAACAGTGGAGGAGGGTTCCCCTTTCTCCACATCCTCTCCAGCATCTGTCATTTCCTGACTTGTTAATTTTAGCCATTCTGACTGGTGTGAGGTGATATCTCATTGTGGTTTTGATTTGTATTTCCCTGATGCCGAGTGACGTGGAGCACTTTTTCATGTGTCTGTTGGCCATCTGGATGTCTTCTTTGCAGAAATGTCTGTTCATGTCCTCTGCCCATTTCTTGATTGGATTGTTTGTTCTTTGGGTGTTGAGTTTGCTAAGTTCCTTATAGATTTTGGATACTAGCCGTTTATCTGATATGTCGTTTGCAAATATCTTCTCCCATTCTGTCAGCTGTCTTTTGGTTTTGTTAACTGTTTCCTTTGCTGTGCAAAAGCTTTTGATCTTGATGAAATCCCAATAGTTCATTTTTGCCCTTGCTTCCCTTGCCTTTGCCGTTGTTCCTAGGAAGATGTTGCTGCGGCTGAGGTCGAAGAGGTTGCTGCCTGCGTTCTCCTCAAGGATTTTGACGGATTCCTTTCTCACATTGAGGTCCTTCATCCATTTGGAGTCTATTTTCGTGTGTGGTGTAAGGAAGTGGTCCAATTTCATTTTTCTGCATGTGGCTGTCCAATTTTCCCAGCACCATTTATTGAAGAGGCTGTCTTTTTTCCATTGGACATTCTTTCCTGCTTTGTCGAAGATGAGTTGACCATAGAGTTGAGGGTCGATTTCTGGGCTCTCTATTCTGTTCCACTGTTCTATGTGTCTGTTTTTGTGCCAGTACCATGCTGTCTTGATGATGACAGCTTTGTAATAGAGCTTGAAGTCCAGAATTGTGATGCCACCAACTTTGGCTTTGTTCTTCAATATTCCTTTGGCTATTCGAGGTCTTTTCTGGTTCCATATAAATTTTAGGATTATTTGTTCCATTTCTTTGAAAAAAATGGATGGTATTTTGATAGGGATTGCATTAAATGTGTAGATTGCTTTAGGTAGCATAGACATTTTCACAATATTTATTCTTCCAATCCAGGAGCATGGAACATTTTTCCATTTTTTTGTGTCTTCCTCAATTTCTTTCATGAGTACTTTATAATTTTCTGTGTATAGATTCTTAGTCTCTTTGGTTAGGTTTATTCCTAGGTATCTTATAGTTTTGGGTACAATTGTAAATGGGATTGACTCCTTAATTTCTCTTTCTTCAGTCTTGTTGTTGGTGTACAGAAATGCAACTGATTTCTGTGCATTGATTTTATATCCTGACACTTTACTGAATTCCTGGACAAGTTCTAGCAGTTTTGGAGTGGAGTCTTTTGGGTTTTCCACATATAGTATCATATCATCTGCGAAGAGTGATAGTTTGACTTCTTCTTTACCAATTTGGATGCCTTTAATTTCTTTTTGTTGTCTGACTGCTGAGGTTAGGACTTCTAGTACTATGTTGAATAGCAGTGGTGATAATGGACATCCCTGCCGTGTTCCTGACCTTAACGGAAAAGCTTTCAGTTTTTCTCCATTGAGAATGATATTTGCGGTGGGTTTTTCATAGATGGCTTTGATAATATTGAGGTATGTGCCCTCTATCCCTACACTTTGAAGAGTTTTGATCAGGAAGGGATGCTGTACTTTGTCAAATGCTTTTTCAGCATCTATGGAGAGTATCATATGGTTCTTGTTCTTTCTTTTATTAATGTGTTCTATCACATTGATGGATTTGCGGATGTTGAACCAACCCTGCAGTCCTGGAATAAATCACACTTGATCGTGGTGAATAATCCTTTTAATGTACTGTTGAATCCTATTGGCTAGTATTTTGGCGAGAATTTTTGCATCTGTGTTCATCAAGGATATTGGTCTGTAGTTCTCTTTTTTGGTGGGATCCTTGTCTGGTTTTGGGATCAAGGTGATGCTGGCCTCATAAAATGAGTTTGGAAGTTTTCCTTCCATTTCTATTTTTTGGAACAGTTTCAGGAGAATAGGAATTAGTTCTTCTTTAAATGTTTGGTAGAATTCCCCTGGGAAGCCATCTGGCCCTGGGCTTTTGTTTGTTTGGAGATTTTTGATGACTGTTTCAATCTCCTTACTGGTTATGGGCCTGTTCAGGTTTTCTATTTCTTCCTGGTTCAGTTTTGGTAGTTTCTATGTCTCTAGGAATGCATCCATTTCTTCCAGATTGTCCAATTTGTTGGCGTAGAGTTGCTCATAGTATGTTCTTATAATTGTCTGTATTTCTTTGGTGTTAGTTGTGATCTCTCCTCTTTCATTCATGATTTTATTTATTTGGGTCCTTTCTCTTTTCTTTTTGATGAGTCTGGCCAGGGGCATATCAATCTTATTGATTCTTTCAAAGAACCAGCTCCTAGTTTCATTGATTTTTTCTATTGTTTTTTTGGTTTCTATTTCGTTGATTTCTGCTCTGATCTTTATGATTTCTCTTCTCCTGCTGGGTTTAGGGTTTCTTTCTTGTTCTTTCTCCAGCTCCTTTACGCATAGGGTTAGGTTGTGTACTTGAGACCTTTCTTGTTTCTTGAGAAAGGCTTGTACCGCTATATATCTTCCTCTCAGGACTGCCTTTGCTGTGTCCCACAGATTTTGAACTGTTGTGTTTTCATTATCATTTGTTTCCATGAATTTTTTCAATTCTTCTTTAATTTCCTGGTTGACCCATTCATTCTTTAGAAGGATGCTGTTTAGTCTCCATGTATTTGGGTTCTTTCCAGCTTTCGTCTTGTGATTGAGTTCTAGCTTCAGAGCATTGTGGTCTGAAAATATGCAGGGAATAATCCTAATCTTTTGATACCGGTTGAGACCTGATTTGTGACCCAGGATGTGATCTATTCTGGAGAAGGTTCCATGTGCATTAGAGAAGAATGTGTATTCTGTTGCTTTGGGATGAAATGTTCTGAATATATCTGTGATGTCCATCTGGTCCAGTGTGTCATTCAAGGCCTTTATTTCCTTGTTGATCTTTGGCTTGGATGATCTGTCCATTTCAGTGAGGGGAGTGTTCAAGTCCCCTACTATTATTGTATTATTATTGATGTGTTTCTTTGATTTTGTTATTAATTGGTTGATATAGTTGGCTGCTCCCACGTTAGGGGCATAGATATTTAAAATTGTTAGATCTTCTTGTTGGACAGACCCTTTGAGTAGGATATAGTGTCCTTCCTCATCTCTTATTATAGTCTTTGGCTTAAAATCTAATTGATCTGATATAAGGATTGCCACCCCAGCTTTCTTCTGATGCCCATTAGCATGGTAAATTGTTTTCCACCCCCTCACTTTAAATCTGGAGGTGTCTTCGCGTCTAAAATGAGTTTCTTGTAGGCAACATACTGATGGGTTTTGTTTTTTTATCCATTCTGATACCCTGTGTCTTTTGATTGGGGCATTTAGCCCATTAACATTCAGGGTAACTACTGAGAGATATGAATTTAGTGCCATTATTAGCCTGTAAGGTGACTGTTACTGTATATTGTCTCTGTACCTTTCTGATCTACTACTTTTAGGCTCTCTCTTTGCTTAGAGGACCCCTTTCAATATTTCCTGTAGAGCTGGTTTGGTGTTTGCAAATTCTTTCAGTTTTTGTTTATCCTGGAAGCTTTTGATCTCTCCTTCTATTTTCAATGATAGCCTAGCTGGATAGAGTATTCTTGGCTGCATGTTTTTCTCGTTGAGTGCTCTGAATATATCATGCCAGCTCTTTCTGGCCTGCCAGGTCTCTGTGGATAAGTCTGCCGCCAATCTAATATTTTTACCATTGTATGTTACAGACTTCTTTTCTCGGGCTGCTTTCAGGATTTTCTCTTTGTCACTAAGACTTGTAAATTTTACTATGAGGTGACGGGGTGTGGACCTATTCTTGTTGACTTTGAGGGGGGTTCTCTGCATCTCCTGGATTTTAATGCTTGTTCCCTTTGCCATATTAGGGAAATTCTCTCCAATGATTCTCTCCAATAGACCTTCTGCTCCCCTCTCTGTTTCTTCTTCTTCTGGAATCCCAATTATTCTAATATTGTTTTGTCTTATGGTGTCACTTATCTCTCAAATTCTCCCCTCATGGTCCAGTAGCTGTTTGTCCCTCTTTTGCTCGGCTTCCTTATTCTCTGTCATTTGGTCTTCTATATCACTAATTCTTTCTTCTGCCTCATTTATCCTAGCAGTGAGAGCCTCCATTTTTGATTGCACCTCATTAATAGCTTTTTTGATTTCAACTTGGTTAGATTTTAGTTCTTTAATTTCTCCAGAAAGGGCTTTAATATCTCCAGAGAGGGTTTCTCTAATATCTTCCATGCCTTTTTCGAGCCCGGCTAGAATGTTCAGAATCGTCATTCTGAACTCTTGATCTGACATATTACCCATGTCTGTGTTGATTAGGTCCCTAGCCTTCGGTACTGTCTCTTGTTCTTTTGTTTGTGGTGACTTTTTCCGCCTTGTCATTTTGTCCAGATAAGAGGATATGAAGGAGCAAATAAACTACTAATAGGGTGGCAAAGACCCCGGAAAAATGCGCTGTAACCAAATCAGAAGAGACCCCAAATTGTGGGGGGGAGAAAGGGGATAAAAACAGGTTCTGAAAAAAAAAGAAAAAAAAATTTAAAAATAAAACAAATAAAAAAATATAAAAAAGAAAGAAAAAATATATATATTTAGATGAACTAGTCAAAAAACGTTTAAAAAAAGGGTAAAAGTTTTAAAAAATTTAGCAGAAGAAGAAAAAAGAAAAAAGAAAAAAAATTGAAAAAAGGAAAAAAAATTGAAGTAGCCGCAAGACTAAAGAATCATGGGGAGAAAGCCATGAGTTCTGTGCTTTGCTTTCTCCTCCTCTGGAATTGCTCTGCTGTCTTAGGATTAAATCTTCTTTCTCCTTGATAGATGAACTTCGTCCTGGCTGGATATTTTGTTGATCTTCTGGGGGAGGGGCCTGTTGTAGTGACTCTCAAGTGTCTTTGCCCGAGGCGGGATTGCACCGCCCTTACCTGCGGCCGGACTAAGTAATCGGCTCGGGTTCGCTTTTGGGAGCTTCTGTTCCCTGAACGCTTTCCGTAGAGTTCCAGAGGACGGGAATGAAAATGGCGGCCTCCCAGTCTCCGGCCCCGAGGAGCCGAGAGCCTGGGGCCCCACTCCTCAGTGCGCCCCCAGAGGACAGCACCCAATCACTCCCGTATCCCCAGCCTCTAGCCGCGCTCCGAGCTCACCCAGCCCGCGACCAGTTCAAGGTAACCCCGAGCTGAGAGTTCAGTCCTCGGCTCTGTCTCTGCAGCCGGCTTCTCCGTTCTAATACCTGCGAGCTCTCCGACACTCCGACACCCCCGATCCTTCTGTGACCCTGCGGGGCCTGGGGCCACGCTGGCCCCGCGTGGGCTTCACCCCGGTTTAGCCCCTGGAGCAATGTCCCTCAGTGGAACAGACTTTTAAAAGTCCTGATTTTGTGCTCCGTTCCTCCGCCGCTTGCCGGGAGCCGGCCCCTCCCCCCGCGGTCTATCTTCCCGTCGTTTTAGATTCACTTCTCCGCCAGTCCTACCTTTCAGAAAGTGGTTGATTTTCTGTTTCTAGAGTCTCTGTTCTTCTTCTCTTCGCTCTCCCATTGGATTTGTAGGTGTTTGCAATGTTTAGATAAGCTATCGAGCTGATCTCCTGCTACCTGATGTAGTCTCAGGCTGCTACTTCTCCGCCATCTTGACTCCTCCCCTTAAATTTTTTTTTTAAAGGGAAAAGAAAGAGAACAGAAGAACACATAATAACAATTGTTCATAGGATGTAGGGAGATGTAAACCTCAGCCACTTAGGAAAGAAGTCTGACATTTCCTCAAAAGGTTAAACATGAAATAACTATATGATCTAGCAACTCAATTCCTGTGTGTGTGTGCCCAAGTAAAATGTTCATAGCAGCATGATTTACAAAGGTAGAAACAACCCAGACACCCATCAACTGAAGGCGGGATGCATAAAATATGGCCCATATGGACAATGGCTGTCACATGGCAAGTAATGAATGCTGCAGGTATTAATATTGCCACAATATGGGCGAATCCCAAAGATACTATAAAGTGAAGGAAGCCACAGACCGCACGCACACCATATATTGGATGATCTCATTTCTCTAAAATATCCAGAATATACAAATCTGTAGAGACAAAGAGTGGATAACTGGCTGCCTCAGTCTGGGGGAAGGGGTTAGGGTGGGAGTATTCAGTGACTGCTACAGGGCGGTCTTTTGGGAATGATGAAAATGTTCTAAAATGGACTGTGGCAGTGTTTGCACAACTCTGTGAATATACTAAAAAATCACTCAATTATACAGTTTAAATAGATGAATCATATAGTATGTGAATTCTACCTCAATAAAGCTGATATGGATACATCATAATAATATATATCTAATAATAAAATATGACATAACACAATACAATAATAATAAACACATATTTTAGTTCTCCTTTGTAACCCTCCACTGAGATAGGCCCTTACCCAGGAAGGGAATGGGGGTGGGGGGGGCATGCAAGCCTCTGGCAATCCCCTCTGGGAGGGAGGGGACCCCAGCAGAGCAGAGGGAGGAGTGTGAGTCTGGGAGTCGTCTTGCTCATCTACTCTGGGACTGGAGACATCACTCAGCCTCTCCGGTCCCAAGGTTTTCATGTCTGAGTGAGGGGAGGACTGTTCCCTCCAGGGGAGGTCCTGAGGACTCAGTGGGAAGTCCATGTCATGGAGAGAGAAGTACCTGGAACCCAGTAGGCCCTCGCCAACTCCTACTTACTAGGATTATTCAGCTGGAAGATACATAACCAGCCTGGACATTAGAAGTGGCAAGTGTGTGGTCGACATCGGAGAGGTCTAGCTTCCTGCCTTGTCCTTGGACAGCAACAGAAGCCCCAGGCCTTGTGTCTTGCTGGGGCCAGACCTCCCCATGTTTCTGCAGCTTCCCATTGGGCTTTCCTCCTAACATCCCTGTGGCCTCCAGGCGCCTGTTCTTTCCCACCCAGCCTCCCTCCTGCACCTTGTCAATCCAGACGTGGAATGGGGCCTTCTCACTGGTCAAAAGGAAGTAAAAAGAAGAATGCCAACCACCGCTGTGAGCAGGCACACCCAACAGCCTCATGACATGGAACAGTCACGCCAGGGCTGTGCAGCTCCCTTGGGGTGCCCCTGCTCTCCAGGGTGCTCGGTCACACCTGACTCCCCCTCCACTGTGCAGGACAGTTGGTGGGCCCAGCTCTGACTCCCAGCTCTGCTCAGGAGCTCTCACAGAACAGGGTATCACAGCGAGTGAGCATCCCCGTCCCAGGGGTCCTGCAAACCGTCCCCAGCACTGTCACTGCACCCGCCAGCTGTGGTCCCAATACCCTGTCATTCGCTGTTTTTCCTGAGCCCAGGGCTTATCAAACATCCACTTTCCCCCCAGGGTCACAGGCCCTTCCTGCCTGCAGGGCTGTCCCTGGGCTGGGCTGTGCAGGGACACACAGGGACACCCGGACCAGGCAACAGGGGCCAGTCCCTGCAGGGTGGTCACAGCAAGATCGGGCCTGCTCTGCTCTGGGAAAGCCATATGCTGGCTTCTCTTACTCCTGCTCAACACTCAGATTTTAATTGGCTCAATCACCTGGAGCCAAGTGGGAGCAAAAACAGCCGAACCTGCTCAGGGCTCCTCTGCGGAGGCTCTCTCCATCACCCCAACCGTCCTCCTCCTCCACGCTTCCTCCTCATGCGGCTGTGCCAGTGGACGCTAATTGAAAGCTGGTGCATCGCCATGGCAACGTGGCCAAATCTGACCCCCATGGGCTGGAAGTCATCTTCCCTGAGGTCCTTCGCATCTTGCTCCTCTCCCTCATTAGTGTTGAGACTTTGCTAAAATAATACAGGTTCAGACTCTTCCCAAACTGCTTCAGAGACAGAAGCTCACACTCTTTTGTAACCAGGTACTTTCCAGACAGGAGATCCAGACCTTCAGAGGTTCGCAGTCAGGACTGGCCGCAAATGCACCTTTGGGGTCACCCTCAGAACGGTTCAGAGGAATGAGGGCCGCCACCACCGAGCCCCTCCCTCCAGCCAGCTTCCTTCCACTGGGAAACCTGCCCTGCTTCCCATTCCGAGGGCCAAGGTACTAGAAAGATCAATCAGGTGCTTCCTCCTTCCTTCCCATTTTCCAAATCCGAATGCTGGAGGTGGAGGAAAGGAAGAGACTGCAATACGAACCACCGAGACCAGGATGAACTCAGAATCGTGTCTGTCTGGGCTCTGAGGTTCACTCGGACAAATGCGTGCCCCGGGGCATCCGAAAGTACGTGTTCTTCCGTCCTGAATTCTTTTTTCTGCATGTGAGTTCATTTCCCCTTCTCCCTCTTTCTCCCAGATGGAACCTAAACGCCTCAAAAAACAGCTTCCAAAAATCCTGAGACTCCTGAAACCGGACGACAGGATTCTGATTGTGGGGACAACACAGCGCCCTTTCGATGCTGAACTTCAATCTTTTTGCAAAGTTTACCAAAAAATTATTTTGGTTCCTAGACCAGACTATGCTTCAAGATTTGGCAAGTACCCCAGCCCCTTCCCATGTGGGGTGGCAGAGGGTGGGCCAGGTGGTGTCAGGCATATGGTTTCCCGCGGAAACCCTGGGAACCCAGTCCTGATCGGACAGTGGTGGAGGAAGAGCCCGTGTGCTGGAGGAGGCTCCCAGATGGGGGCCGAACCGGGGCCGTAAATACGAACGACCAGGTCGTGAGAGCAAAGAGTGTCTGTCTGTCCTGTTGTCACATTGTTCTTGTTACCCAGGACAGAAGGAAACTGGATGGGGATGATTATTTGGGGCCCTGAAGGTGACGAGAGTTGTTGCGGGTGCTGATTTTTCTTGTGACAGGTGGATTAGGGTGAGCTGCCTTGGACCCCAGTGATGGTGTCTCCCTCAGAGGGCACCCCTCTTTCCACAGGATGATTTGTTTTAGTTTCCCAGTCTCAAAGTATTCGTCCAGGAGCACGTTGACTTACTTAAAATAACCATGAACAGTAACAGCACGCCTCTGGAGTTTTTGCCCCTTGAACAGAAAAATTCAAAATCTCCTTCTTTTGAAATGTATTTTTAAGTGGAACTGACACTAAAAAAGTGATTTTGGAGGTGGTGCAATGAAACCGTAGAGAGCCACAAGGTACGAGCCTTGAGGAGACGTAGTTCTGAATCCAGGCTCTGCCCCGGATAGCTGGATGACATGGACAGCTCAGTGGACCTTCTGAGCCTCCACTGTTTGCTCCGTACAGAGGATCTTTTAGTCCCCAGGGCCCATGACCTTACGTGAGGTGGGCAGCAGAATACTCAGTGCCATACCAGCCCCTAGGAGAGCCCAGAGGTGCTGTGCAGGGAAGAAGCCAAGATGGCAGCCATGGTTATGGAGAAGGAGAGTGTGACCGGGCCATGAGTGGCCACGGTGGTGCAGGAGTGGTTTCTATTACCTGTACCTGTTGAGCAAATCATTCCAGTGGCTTCAAACAACTGATTATTCCATCTCATGGTTCAGAGGGTTCACGGGCTCAACCAGCAAGTTCTCCTTCAAGCTCCTCAGGATGTTGCTGTCGGGGGTCTGTTTGGGCTTCGTCTGAAGACTCGACAGGGCCGGACATACGTGGTTGTTCACACCCACGACTGGAGTTGACACTAGATGCTCAGCTGGGACTGCCAGCCAGACGGCCGACACCTGGCCTCTCCACGTGGCTTCACCCTGCACAGCGGCTGGGTCTCACAAGAGAGCATCCCGAGAACAAACGTTTCAAAAGGTTCAGGCGGAAGCTGGAGAGATTCCTGTGACCTAGTCTCAGACATCACACAAAGTCCCTTTCACCAAACTCCACGGAGCCAAGAGCAAGTCCCAGGCCAGCCCAGATTCAAGGGCAGTGGGCCAAACAAGGGTCTGAATACTACAGGGCAGCTCAGGGAGGGGTCATCCTCACCTCTTGTGACGGCAATGGCAGATTTGGTATAGAGAAGGTGATGGTGGATTCAGTGTGGCAAAGGGCAGTGATGGTGGTGGCAGCCTGGTGCCAGGGAACGGGAAGGTGGTCGCGTGGGCAGCGGTGGGGACAGCAGTGCTGGTATGGACAGGAAGGTGCCCCCGCTGGAGTAGGGCTGGAGGTGAGACAGCCTGTGGCAGCAGTTAACATGAATAAGATAATGAAAATGACCAGGTCAGACTTGGTTTCTAGGCAGCCTTCCCCAGTCACAACTGCACCCCCGGAACCCTCTCTGCTTCATCTTAAGCTCCTAGCCCGTGCTATCTGCTAGAGAACCACCAGCCCCGGAACCCTCTCTGCTTCATCTGAAGCTCCTAGCCCGTGCTATCTGCTAGAGAACCACCAGCCCCGGAACCCTCTCTGCTTCATCTGAAGCTCCTAGCCCGTGCTATCTGCTAGAGAACCACCAGCCCCGGAACCCTCTCTGCTTCATCTGAAGCTCCTAGCCCGTGCTATCTGCTAGAGAACCACCAGCCCCGGAACCCTCTCTGCTTCATCTGAAGCTCCTAGCCCGTGCTATCTGCTAGAGAACCACCAGCCCCGGAACCCTCTCTGCTTCATCTTAAGCTCCTAGCCCGTGCTATCTGCTAGAGAACCACCAGCCCCGGAACCCTCTCTGCTTCATCTGAAGCTCCTAGCCCATGCTATCTGCTAGAGAACCACCAGCCCCAGAACCCTCTCTGCTTCATCTGAAGCTCCTAGCCCGTGCTATCTGCTAGAGAACCACCAGCCCCGGAACCCTCTCTGCTTCATCTGAAGCTCCTAGCCCGTGCTATCTGCTAGAGAACCACCAGCCCCGGAACCCTCTCTGCTTCATCTGAAGCTCCTAGCCCGTGCTATCTGCTAGAGAACCACCAGCCACTCCACGTGCTGTGCGAGCTCCTTTCTGTCTTGATAAGCGGTGATCCTGGCTTCACTAATCATGTCATACACGAAGTACAAGAGAACGTCGTTCTCAATTGTTCCTCCTTCATTCTAGTGACTTCTTCATCCCCTGGAGCCTCTAGGACATCCACTGGGTCCTTTGTAATCAGCCAGCATCAAAGGAAAAGAGAGAAAACAGGAGAGAGTATCTGCCTCACAGGAGATTCCAGGGGCAAGACCCAGAAGGGCCAACTGTTGTTTCACTCCTGTTGCCTTGGCCAGAATGACTCCCATGGCCTCACTGGAGTTCAAGGCAGCAGGGCTGTGCAGTCGCTCCAAGGAAGGGCTCGGCACGGAGCTCAGTGGGTGCCAGCCATCTCCCCCTCCCCCTGGAGTCCACACAGAGCATCCCCTTCTCTCGGCTTTCTCTCTCTCATTTATGTTGGTAGATTTCCTCTCACGATCCCAGGGTTTGATTTGGTTTGGGGTTTTTTGTAGTAGATATGTATTTTGAGCTCTCTTAATGGAATAAGTTATGGTATTATTAATTTTGCGGGAACAGAGCATTATTCTTGACTTTGGATTGAATAGTTTCTATTATTTGACAAAACCACAGGCCCTTTAAAAATGAAGCTATTTGATGTATAACAAGGACAGTTGTGTTGTTTTGCTAAAATGACAGGCATCTGTAAGGACACAGATCACATTACAAATTCCAACCTGAATCTCCCTGTGGTGGCATCACAGGGGAGGAAAGAGAAAGCATCCCCTCACCCGTGGGCAGATGATAAACCTGCAGGCAGGGGTTTGCTTGGGCCCAAGGCTCTGTCCACTACACCACATGCTTCTCACATATGTCTTCCGTGGTGGCTGATTTGTTCTGGTCGCCATTCTTGCTGACGTCACAATGCTGTCCAGCATTTCCTCCAGTGACCTTGAAGTTTTCATAGCTACAGTGGCTGGGGCATCCGTCTTAAAGAAAGACTGTTCCTGTCTTTGCAGTGACCAAAACTGGTCTCTTCCAGCCCATAAAGCATGGGCTGCAAATCCATAACCTGGGCCTCTGCCTGGCCATCTATCTACCAGCAGCAGAGTGAGGGAGGTGTTGGGGAACGTTCACCTTCTGTCGTCTCAAATCCCTCCAGGCAGGGTGGGGGAGTAACAGCTGGGAAGGAAAGGGTGAGTCAGCCTGAGGAAGCACAATCCTTAAGGTTTACCAAATAGAATTCAATATCTCCCCTCTTTCCCCAAATCAAGCTGTTTCCTTCAAAATGTCTGCAAAGAAAATCCCCCCGCAAGGTTGATTAATGCCTCGTCTAGTTCCCAGAAATCCCTCTGGGCCTCCTCTCCCCACATTCCTAATGCTTCCTGCTCCTGCCTCTCTTCCTGGGGGTCTGTTTCACTAATAACCCAATTTATCATAGACCTCCAACCCAGACCCAGTGTCTGGTCGGATGAGTTCAGTCCACATCTTCCAATTTTTCTAGAATTCTAGGCTTCAGAGGCCAGAAGCTCGCCGAAATCCTATTATCACTTCCTGGGCTTTTGTAAAATCACAAATAACAAATGAATTTTAAGATACTATGTCATCTCAAGAACACAGTTGGGAGCCAGGACAGAATCCATTTGGAACATCAAAAGCAGAAAAGGAGATTCAAAGACCAGGTTCTTTTCAGTCTAAAGAAGGGAAAGAGAATGCAGGTTAGTCTGAAGAAGTGAGGAGTCTGTGCCTCAGAGTAAAACACAGCACTCGGTCTGGAGAGCCCCTCAACTCCCTTCACCACACTCGTCCTCCCCAACACACCCACAGCCAGCTCCTATTCTGTTGTGCACTCTTCCTCTCCACCTGCACTGCTGGGCCAAAGACTGGGCAGCTTGGGCTCCAGAGCTCACTGCGGGCTTCCCACCTCCATGGCCCCCACCCCGGGCTGTGATTCACTCTGCTCCTGACCCCCGTCCTAAGGCCACAGCGGGTGGATTTGTAGAAGCAGTAGAAGCTGTTCTTTAAAGGCAAGTCTAGTTCATCAAGTACAAGAAGTCAAAGTGATTCTCTTTCTCATTCTCTGGATCTTGAGGAGACTGTGGGCAAGTGACCAAGCCCCACTGTAGCTGTGGCTGCCTCCACGTTTCCCTTACTGTGCCTCTATTAACGAATGGTGAGCTTTGGGGGGAAATCAGTGATATGTGTATTATGAGGACCCTTGGCCAAAACTCTACTTAAGCATCAAGTACCATACATTTTAAAGAATCAACCGTGTGTTCCCACATACTTGCTAAACCAGAGTAGTTGTAGTTTTTTTGCTCTGTTTCTAAAGAATCTTTACTTATAGAGAGACCTCTTGTGTTGGGAGGCTGGGTGGCTGTGACTGTTGCAGTTTAGCAGAGAGGCAGGGATGGGAGCTGGGCATTGGTTTTTGGGAGCCCTCGCCCTCCCTGTTTGCTTACCCACTGATTCATGTCCACACCGTGGGGAAGAAGTTTGCCTGGATGCCCAGGCCAAAAGCTCTCTGAGTTTCCAGCCTGGGAAAACAATTGGGTCCTCAGCTGGGGAAACTGTGCCCTGTGCTTCAGCATTAAGCAAGCTCCCTTCTCAGCTTCCAGAGTCACCATGCAGACCTGGACATACTGCTTTTCAGGGTTATAAATCTGGGCTGGGGCACATTAGATCCCAAGGGATAATGCTGCCTGGTCTTTGTTCTTATTTTTCCCGTGGGTTATATTTTCTAATTTCTAATTCGACCTCAGTTATGTCCAGGTTGTACAGATATATGCTTAGACATGTTCTGTATTTAATGCTTTAATGAGAATTAGGAAACTTTGATACAAAATGGATTTACTCATGATAATTACAAGAGCAACAGGGACACAGCTACAAGAAAGGAAACTGCCCGCCATATGCTACATCAGAGCTCTTCCCACCCCTTTCCCTACATTCTTGTACTTATTTGTCACAGCAGCCTGAGAAGCAGATCTTTCTACTCGCCTTTTATAGGTAACCCTAAGATGAAATCAAGCTCAAACACACGCACAACGGAAGTAGCAGCGTAGATATGGGGGGTTAGGTGTTGCTTTAGGTCCATTCGGTGGCCCACGTAGCCCTTGATACATAACCTTGCACATAGACACAGTATGGCCCAGGGTAATATGCCTGCCAGGAATTCGGCTCACCGCAAGGCCAACGACCACCCCCCCCCCATCACTCTGGTGGAGGTGGATTGTTAAAATGGCTCGTGACCCAAAATCTCACTCTGTGATGTGGCTCATAGACACATGGAGGTCATCCTATTCCTTTTCATTTTATCAAGTATTTGTGGATCAATGTATTTGGATGAGCTAGTCATTTAACAGAGCCAACAGTGCCGGATTATATAATAATGGTCATTTAGGGGCGCCTGGGTGGCTCAGTGGGTTAAGCCGCTGCCTTCGGCTCAGGTCATGATCTCAGGGTCCTGGGATCGAGTCCCACATCGGGCTCTCTGCTCAGCAGGGAGCCTGCTTCCCTCTCTCTCTCTGCCTGCCTCTCTGCCTACTTGTGATCTCTCTCTGTCAAATAAATAAATAAATAATAATAATAATAATAATAATGGTCATTTAAAAAAGAAAAAACGGTTTCAAATATCCCTCGAAGAAGGTCAAAATGCTTGAGAGACATTTGACCAGATCCTCCCGGCACTCCAGCACTGAGAACAGCTAGGAGACAGGTGCCCTTGGCAAAGTCTCACCTTTCTTACTGTCGAGATACAATGAAACAAGCCACCGTGACTCTCACATACTTCCGTCTCTGTGGAATGCATGCAGTTCCCTGAGTTTAGTATTATCACAAATGCTGTGTGAGAGTCCATTCTCTCTCTTAAGTTCAGTAATTCCATAATTCATTTTCACAACATCCCTGTGTTCTAAGAGAAGTCTCTCTGTCACCCCAGGCCCCACTAACCCAGAGAACCACTGAGCACCCACCCATGGGATTTCAGTAAACCGCTGCCTATTTACAATTGTTGGGGGGCAAGGGGAGAATAAGGGTCAAATTGCATCTGAAGGGAACTGAGCCCACTGATGATGAATGGAAATTAGAATCTGAATTCCAGTCCCACATATAAAAATAATGCACAAAATCTTTATAAGAAAAAAAAAAGTCAAACTCCTACTCAAAAATACTTTGCAAAATATAATTTTGCAGAGTATTTGAGAACTTTGCAGAGATCCCATATGTACCCTATCTGAATTTCCCGTTTTGAAAGATTTTGAGCATCTTTGAAGATACCACACTAAAACTATATTGAATGTGGTTTCATTTTTTCTTGTTTTGTGGGTCTAGGACCTCAGGCCCAACAATATGCAGGTCTTAGGGTTGAAATCATTCAGAGGGAAAAAAGTAATCAGTTCTGTGGCTTTCTGAAAATTTGAATTACAATTAAAATGGAGTGTTTCTCCTGCCCATTGCTTTCTTGATGACATGCAGCTTTGTACCAAGAACGAGATAATATTGCTTTCCCTGTGGTGACCCTTGTTCTCTGTGTCATTTCCACCATCTTGGATGCAACAGTTTTGTGGAAACAGATCATTCAACGCAACGGAGGCATCATTACCAATGCCTTGAATATAAGTTGCCTGGCAAAGATCAGCGATGGTTTCACCCAGGGACACATAGTCGAGGTGGTTAAAGGTGTGCTCACAGACCGCAGAATCCGGCAGCAAACTTACAAACCGCTTACAGCAGTGGAGTTTATCGCAATGCTAACCAGCATGAGTCCCGTGTACCAGGAGGAAGAGGAGAGCTTTAAGGTAAACAGAACACCTATGTGGTCAGTCTTCGCCACAGACACTTGTCACATAACCTCCTCCCTCTGCTTCCTGAGTTTCATGAATTTGTCATATACAATGAATTTTGGAAACCTGAAATTTTTAGATCACAAATTAGTTCCAGCCTTGCTGGTGGTAAAACATGTCTTCCAAGATTTAGGAAAAATTTTGGTCTGTGACCTTATAAATTAACAGCCAAATTGCAGAATTAAATAGTAGTTTTGAGGGATGCCTGGGTGGCTCAGTGGGTTAAAGCTTCTGCATTCAGCTCAGGTCATGATCCCAGAGTCCTGGGATAGAGCCCCACATTGGGCTCTCTGCTCAGCAGGAAGCCTGCTTCCCCCAACCTTCTGCCTGCCTCTCTGCCTATTTGTGATCTCTGTCTGTCAAATAAATAAATAAAATCTTTAAAATAGATAAATAAATAAATAGTAGTTTTGAAACCACTGGATTCCAACACACATACACATCCACACACACACAAACACACACATACACACACACACTATACATACATGTATGCACACCTTCCCCTTGGGTCACTGGATTTTACTTCGTAATTCATGTCATGGAACAAGTTGTGCAGAAAGAAAACCATTCTCTAAATAGTGCATTTCAAGCCCATGATGGTTTTGTCCCAGATTTGCTGTGGCATGCTTCATTTTTCAGTGCATTTGGAATAGAGAATCACAAGAGGACTCACCAAAGTTTGATTTTTTAATTTTTTTATTATAATCTGTGATGTTCATAGAATTTTTTAGATCTAGGGGAAACTAAGAACCAGCTCTTCCAAATCCCTCTCTTACAGGAGGAAAAGAAGTTGCAGAAAGCTATGTGCCTTATCCAAGCAAATCACCATGAAACCTAGATGCCCAGGCCAACAGGCACACCTCACACTCCTTTTAATCAAAATGAATATGGCGGTGTTCACTTTCTGGACCTGGAGGCAGTTTCCTTGTCCAACTGAGAAAACGAGAGGAAAATTATATCCATGCAATTATACCCACCACAACATTGGCCATGCAATCATCAGAAAAAGTATCAGAATTCTCATCTAAGCCTTGTGCATCTGGAAGCCTGTTTAAGATTAGGAAAATTTCCCTTTGCAACGTATCACTTTCCACCAACTCTAAAAACCATGTTTCCCTCCTGCTTTGCTGCTGATGTTTCAGTACAAGTTGGAAAAGAGTCACCATACTGATCTCCCACAAAAATTAGCATAAGGACTGGCAAACTTTTCCATAAAGAGCCAGAGAGCAAATATTTTCTGCTTTGAGAGCTCTGCAGTCTCTGTCACAACTATTCAATGTTGTATCATGGTACAAAAGCATTCATACACAGTATGTAAATGAATGGGCATGGCTGTGTTCTAATAAAACTTTACTTGCAAAAACAGCCAGCAGGCCAGATTTGGATCATCAGCTATAGTTTTGTTTAAAAAGGTCTAGCAAAACGGCAAAGAAATATTTCCAACTCCAAGCTGGAGTTTTTGCCAAGGATTTGAATTAATGTTCTTGTTAACTGTTTAAAACTTGTTAGAATTAATTGCAAATATTTACCCTCTTCTTGTGATATAATCTATTCTTTTCCTATTTTTTTTTCTTTTGTAAAATAATCATTTTCCTCCTCATTCTGAGGAGCTGGATTTGGGGTAGTAAAACCTATGCTTTCTCTTAGCTGGGTTTTTAACTTTACAAAGTGATTTGTGTAAGTTTTTCTATTCTAGGTACTGGAGGTCCAGTACCTAGGTCACGCTATTCAAGAGAAGGAAATGCTACCATTGTATAATCTGAGATGAGAACACATATGCTTCTCACTTCCATTCTTGGCCTATTTGATCACTTTATTCTTTTTTTTTTTTTTTAGCAAACTAAATCATTTTTCAACCATCACTGCCAGCCCCCTCCCCCATCAATTTCTGCTTCTTATTGTAGCTGAAGAGCTTGGTACAGCACTCAGCCCCAAATAGATGTTCAATAAACATTTTTAGTGGCAAATTTATAGAGCAGATGGATAGATGGGCTGACACTTGACACTGGTGAATAATGTGATACTGTGGCTGAAGTTGCTTGTGCTCATTCCAATCATTTCTGCTCTGAGAGATTGGACCTAACTGTGCTTCTGACAATGTACAGACTAGGATCTTGCAGATTCTCCAAACACATAGTACCCTCCTTCGTGGACACGATGGAGAAAATATTTAAGGATAATGATGGTAATAATCATAATGATGTTAGCTAATTCTCATTGACTACTTCTCTGCCAGGTGCTGTTGTAACTCATTTAGACCTTATAGTCTCCCTATTTTACAAATGGAAACGGAGTCATAGACAGGTATGGTAGGCAGAATAATGGCCTTCCAATGATGTCTACATCCCAGTTCCTAGAATCTATAAATATGTTTGGTCACACAGCAAAAGGAGTTAAGGTTACAGATGGAGTAAATTTGTTAATCCACTGAACCTAAAACAGATCATCCTTATTTATACTGGTGAGTCCAACATAATGATAAAAAGTAGAAGAGGGAATCAGAAGAGAGAACCAGAAAGTTAGCAACATGGGAAGGACCCATTGGTACCCCCAAGTAGCCCCGTGTTGCTCGCTTGAAGGTGAAGGAGGGTCCACAAGCCAGGAGAGCTGGTGGTCTCAGGAAAGCTCAAAAGATGAGGGAGCGGATTGTCCCCTGGCGTTCCAGAAAGAATGACAGCCTGGGGGCGCCTGGGTGGCTCAGTGGGTTAAAGCCTCTGCCTTTGGCTCGGGTCATGGTCCCGGGGTCCTGGGATCAAGCCCTGCCTCGGGCTCTCTGCTCGGCAGGGAGCCTGCTTCCTCCTCTCTCTCTGCCTGCCTCTCTGCCTGGTTGTGATTTCTCTCTGTCAAATAAATAAAATATTAAAAAAAAAAAAAAAAAAGAATGACAGCCTGCAGACACCAAGATTTTAGCCCAATGAGATCCATTTTGGACTTTCGAACTTCAGGACCAAAGGACAATGAATGTTGTTTTGTTTTGTTTTGTTTTGTTTTGTTTACATCACTAAGTTCATGGTAATTTGCTACAGCAGGAAAAAAAGGGAGGAGGCAAAGTGACTTGCTCCTAGTCACACAGCTAAAAGGGAACAGAGCTGAAATTCAAACCATAGTCCTAAGGCAATTTTATTACCCATATTCTATACTGTGTCTCAGTAAATTAGGAGTTCATCACCTTACATTGAAAACAGAGCCAAAGTGAAAAGAAAGATGAGAATAATCCCCAAGTGCCAGAAACAAAGATAAATCCCAAACACAGGGACAACCATGTGCCTGGGCATGCAGCATAGAGAAAAGTCAAGACTAGGAAACAAGAAAGAGACTAGGGCCATAGAGGATGAAGAGGCAATACCTGCTGCCTCTGTGACTAGTTCTGTGGTATGTCAACATCCATCCAATGGAGCATCCAAGGAGCATTAACTTCAAAGCATCACTACAAGATGTGCTTCTTCATCTGGCTTTAGAGGACTGTGTAGAAGCAGTACCAAGGGACAGAGAAATAATGAGAGAGATAAAGAACAAAACAGAGCCTCCTACTCAAAAGGAACCTGAAAGTAAAAATTCCAAAACATGTTAAGAAATTGAGTGCCCAGTACAACCTGACAAAGATGTTTAAATTAATATAATTCATTCAGATGTTGGAAGAAATACATGAAGGTGTCCTTTCCGATAGAGATATACACTAAGTGTTGAAAAAAAGACAGCCGGAAATGGATTAAGAAGAAATAATTATGGGAAAAATCACAAAAGAAAGCTTAGAAATTAAAAACACAATAATTTGAAATGGCAAAAATAAAAGTGGTGTGAACTCTAGACTAGGCATTGTCAAAGAGCAAATTTATGGACTGGAGGATACTCCCTCTGGAGACAGCACAGAAAAACCAAAAAGATGAAATCCATAAACTGCAATTAAGAAGCTTTGAAGACATTGACACCTAACTTACAGAAGCTCCAGAAGAAAAGAATAGAAGAAATATCAGAGGAGCAATTATTTGAAGAAATATTTGCTGAAAATTTTCTTGAATTAAATACATGAGTTCTTAGATTAAAAATGAACTCCAAATGACCAGCAGAAAAAATATTAAAAATCCACACAAACATACATTACTGTGAGTCTTGGAATAAGATAACAGGCTAGTCTTCAAACATGCCAGATGGCCTACAAAGAAACACTGGGGAGGTCCTGCAGTTCTTTGACAGAAATCTGTTCCAGAAGACAGCACAATCATTTCTGCAAGGTGCCAAGGAACAGTAACTGTGTGCCTAACATTTATCCCCAGCTAAACTAGCACCCAAGAGACAGGAGACAATAAAGACACTTTAATACTTAAAAAGACTGAGCTAGCCTTCCACTCAGAACAATTTAGAAATAACCAGTAAAACTGAAGAAGCTCAGGGCACCTGGGTGGCTCAGTGGGTTAAAGCTTCTGTCTTCTGCTCAGGTCATGATCCCAGCATCCTGGGATTGAGCCCCGCATCCGGCTCTCTGCTCGGCAGGGAGCCTGCTTCCCCCTCTCTCTGCCTGCCTCTCTGCCTTCTTGTGATCTCTGTCTGTCAAATAAATAAATAAAATCTTAAAAAAAAAAAAACCTGAAGAAGCTCCTGTCCTACCCCACCCCCAGGAATTCTATTTCTATGTATATGTCCTAGAGAAGTTTCCTCATAAGTATACAAGGAGGCACATACAAATTCCTAACAAAAAGTTGGAAGTGGCCTATATGTCCATTAATAGGAGAATTGATAAACAACTTGTAGTGCAGTCATTCAGTGAAATATTTTACTACTATAAAGTTTATAAACTAAAATGTTTCTCAGCTTTCAAATGAAAAGTGAAGGTTGAGGAGATGCATTCACAGGGCCAGCTGGAACCACGGGATCCTCTGTTGGTATATCAGCTCCAGTATTTCTGCCATGTTTTCAACAATCCCCCTCCCAGTGTTCGTGTGGCCTCCCATGGCTCCCATGGCCACCAGTCCAACTTCTGATGCCCACGTGTGAACCACAGAGGGTCATTCACATTACCAAGAAAGCCCATGCCCTCGGGATAGAGTAGGATCCCCAGAAAGATAGGTGATGTTGAAAGGAAGAGCTGCTGGTTAGATTTGGTCTGTGATTCTCTGAAACTGTTAACTCCTTGAGGTGGAAATTTAAAGTCGTGTCAAAATACAGGTTGGAAAACTCCCTGAAAAAGGAATTTGTATTAAATATACATTAAATGTCCAAAGTTTGAGGGCTGCTTGCCCCTTCCTTCTCAACAAGCTTTCCTTTATTTTTAAGAATATTCTAGTGAATGCATGCCATTTTTTAAATTTTATTTTTTCAGTGTTCCAAGATTCATTGTTTATGCACCACACCCAGTGCTCCATGCAATACATGTCCTCCTTAATACCCACCACCAGTCTCACCTAATCCCCCACCCTCTCTCCCCTCCAAAACACTCAGTTTGTTTCTCAGTATCCACAGTCTCTCATGGTTCGTCTCCCCTTCCGATTTCCCCCCAATTCGCTTTTCCTTTCCTTCTCCTAAATGTGTGCCATTTTGATATTTTCCTAAACATCTGTTCTGTTTCAGGACTGGTATGCCAAAACCCCCATGGGTAAAAAGCGAGCCTTGGCACTAATGGGAGGGAACACTGAAAAAGAAAAAGACAAAGGGAAAAAGAAGGAAAAGAAAGGAAAAAAGGAGAAGAAGAAAAAGTAATGCCCTTCGAGGAACCATCCTTGAGTGTCTCAGGGATGGAGGTGGACCTGACCCGCCAGGGAGAAGGCTCACCATTGCCCGTCTGAAGGAGACCCTGGCTGACGCCCCGAGCTCATCTACCCCTGCGTTCACTCACGTCTGTAGGAGGCTGCACACCAAGTTTGATGTCTATCACAATTGTTTCTAGAGCTCTTAATTGTTTCTCAGTTTGTGTGAAGTTTGTGTGTAACCGAAATCCACTCCGCACACAATTTTTCCACTTCATCAGTACCAGTTGACAAATTCACAATGCGATAGTTAGAAAATACTCTAATTTGGCAACAGTAAGTAATTTGAGTCTGTCACCAGCACTCCGGCTTTGTATTAATCCATATATATATACTGTGTATTGTCTTACACATATTTTAATACATTAATTCTTTGCTCTATTAATTTATTTTATACAATGGAATAAAAACTGTTGTCTTTGAACTGACTCAGTAATTTGGTTGCTGGAGCCAAAAAGATGTTTAAAATTGGTGAGTTTAGGGGCACCTGGGTGGCTTTGTCAGTTGAGCATCCAACACCTGATCTCAGTTCAGGTTCTGACCTCAGGGTTGTGAGTTCAATCCCCATGTTGGGCTCCACGCTGGGCATAATGAACAACTGACTTTGAAGATGGAGGAACCTAAGCCCAGGGTCACACAGTGAACATCTGGGACAGCGGGACTAAAATCATCCTCCCTTCCAGACTGGTGCTTTTGAGAAGTGCAGGAACATAAGCAGGTCAATGGCTAGAGGAAAAGTACTACATAAACATAGGGTAGATGTGGAAATGAGGAAGCCTGAATGAAGAAGCAAGAAAAGTTAAATAAGAACAAGACTAAAGAACAGAAAAATAATGGTCAAAAGATAAATTTAAATTTTGTATGAAGATGAAAATTTATTTGGTGGAAGATGGTAAGTAACCTGTTTCTAAGTTGCAGTGGGAATGCCAGCAGAAGAAGCAGACTGAATTTATTTGAAATTTAATTTATTTAAAGATGTATTTATTCATTTTAGAGAGAAAGCAAGTTGGCATAAGCAGGGAGAGGGGGAGAGGGAGAATCTCAAGCAGACTCCACACTGAGCTGGGAGCCTGACATGGGGCTGATCCCATGACCTTGAGATCATGACCTGAGCTGAAACCAAGAGTCAGAGGCTCAACTGACTATAGCACCTAGGTGCCCCAGACTTTAACTGAATTTCATCTGGAATTTAGGAATACCCTATCTGACAGTTTTGGTCACAGCATAGAAGGTTGGAGAATCTCCCTCTCTGAAGACCACTCTCTGGGTTTTTCCGGGTTCCTGGTAGGTTACCTCTTCAAAGCCCTATATTTCTGGGAGTCTTCTGGTTCCCAGCATGTCCCCAGCCCCCATAGCTGGTGTCTGCATGGGAGACAGGCCCAGATTAGGACAGAGACAGCCACAGGTCCATGTGTTGGGGACTGCTTTGCATACACCATAAGGCAGTCACCTGAGTCTGCATTCATAAATGACCTCAGCTTTCCAACTGGCCTGCTGCAGACTTGCCTCCTCTTCCCCAAGGAACCGTGGTTTCCACAGACGGTGGGCCTGCCCCACACTACCCGCTTCAGACTGCATCTGGCCAAGGCCCAAAGTGGCTTGACTGATGGACAGACTTCCCACCCCAACCTCAGAGAGCAGTTCAACTTCCATGTGTCCTAGACGGTGGAACCAAGACCCTTCCTTTCACCTAGCATGGGAACCAGATTGCTGGTTATGACCCAAGAAGGGACTTGAAGGCTCTAGCATTTGCTGCTCATTACAAGAGTAGGATCTGTCTGCACCATCAAGAAGGGAAAATCATGAGAACAGTAAGGAAACCGTGCTAACATTTTATGAGTAGACAAGACCACAAACTTGGTCTTTCATGACAAGCCCACTTGGCCAGAACTCCTACAAATTTGTGTTGATAAGGCTTAATAAACAACAATTAAATGGCGAAAGTGTAACACATACACGTGTGATCCAGCAGCCCCCGTCCAGGAGGACAGCCCACAAGGACCAAAATGGGGGTCCAGGTCTGCACTCTCCCACAGCAGTAGCCAACAGGCTCATGCAGCTACAAAACACTCAAAGTGTAGCTGGTCCAACTGAGGAACCGATTTCTTCTCTCATGCTGATTTAAAAAGCCTCACGTGGCCAGGGTGACTACATATTCAACAGTCCAGCTTCAGAGTAATTGGTAAAGAGAGCCCAACTACCTCCCTGATGACCCCTGCTCCCACTGAGATGGGATCTTTTGTCTCCTCCCAAACTATGGCCTCCTGCTTCTCGCAGCACTAGATTTTCCCTTGATTTCCCCATGGCTTGATCCAGGCAGATCCGCCTCCAGGTTCCCGAGACCAACACTGAGTCCCACCCCAGCAAGGTCCGCCCCACTCATAGAAGCCCCCCCGCTCTGCACAAGTGGCCTCCTGTGGGAGCCTGGCATGCCGTAGCCCAGCACAGGTGGGATTCACACCACACCTCCTGCTTCGGATGCATCGCAAGAGAAGCGTACATGTGTGTGGTATGCTCACGCATACATATACTCCACTGTTTTTACCCACACAATTATATATCACAGATATATTGTTTTACCCCCCCCCTTGCTCCTTTCGCTGAATAATATACCTTGGGTATTGTTTTATATCTGCACATGCAGACTGGCCTCATTTTATGTCAGTTACATACTGCTCCGCTTTATGGACACAGCAAAATTTAGACAGATGGATAGATCAAATATAACATATTTATTTATACAGCATCACCAGTCTCCGACAGACATTTAGGTTATGTCCACCCTTTTGCCTAATGAATACCTTTATACATTCTTCTTTCTTGGTGTGTATGGGAGAAAAAAAATCCATGGGATAAATTTTAGAAACAACATTACCAAGTCAAATTACCTGAACGTTTAAATTTGAATAGCTCTCGCCAGATTGCCCTCGGAAGAGGTGCCCAGGGGTGCCTGGGTGGCTCAGTTGGTTAAGCATCTACCTTCAGCTCAGGTCATGATCAAGCCCCGTGTCAGGCTCCCTGCTTCTCCCTCTGCTTCTGTCCCTCCCCCCGCTCGTGCTTGTTCCCTCTTTCTCTCTCTCTCTCTCTGTCTTTCTCTCTCTCTCCCTTTCTCTCAAATAAATAAAATCAAAAGGAAGGGATGGAGGGAGGGAGGGAAGGGGGGAGAGAGGAAGAGAGAAAGAGAAAAAGAAAAAGAAAAATGTACCCAGCGCACCTGTCCCGCAGGAGAGTGCCCATTATGTTATCATCCACCGGGGAGATTACATATCTGGGCACCTACCCAGTGGATAGCAAGCTATGATCCTGCCAGTGGTCAGTGTAAAACTCCCAAGTCCCTGGAAAAGGTGATGCAGCAATGAGCAACCTCCTATTTCTAACCAACAGAGACGTGGGAGAAATGACGTGAGGAAAGAGAAATAGGAGGTGTGTGCAGAGGAGGGCGGAGGGGCTGGCGGAAGGAAGAGCCATAGGCTCTTCTAGGGAGTTCTGCTGGGGCCTGAGCTATTCCTGGGCCATTATGTGACATTTAGCTCCTCTTGAGCGTGTTCTTAAGTGAAGGGGACAGTAATTAGTGTCATTAACCCTCATTACAGGAGCGTTCTATGGAATGGGATCTGATTAAAGTGGAATGAAATCTCTTGGTGGCTCTGCACTCAGCCTGCCCCGAGGAATGAGCAGGTTTCAGGTTCAGAAGCCTGATTACACGGCATCCCCTAAAAGGCATCCCCAAGACCATTGGGGCTTACACAAATACCTCCTGGAGGTAGTCTGGAACTAGCAAGTTTAGAACCCTCTCATGCTGTTTGGAGGCTCTTAAGCCCACGTCCACATGGAACACAAGGGCAGTCGTGGAGGTAGGCATCACAGGGCTATTTCACAAAAGTGACACTATTTTCAGCCACTAATGACACTAGGGGACCCAAACCTCTGAGAGAAATGGCTTCCGATGTCCTTGAAGTCCAGACTTGAAGGGACGCATGGGGTGATGCTAACGATGGCAGAGGAAGTAAGAGACGGTGGACTTGGAACGAAGTGAGCAGCCACCTGGGCAGTGAGATTTGGAAAACCAAAAGGATCTTGGCCCAGAGCAGTGGCACCAAGCCCCCGAAATCCCTCCATTAGAATCATCTGTGGGTGCACAGTCCTGGAACAATTCCGTTTCATTAGAATTCACAGCCGCAGCAAAGCAGCGCTTCTTTGCTCATCTTCCAAGTCTTGCACTAAGCGCCTGCTATGTGCAGCACCGGGCTACAACCCGAGTGAGCTGCTTTGCAGTTGAGTCGGGGAAGAGACTGAGTGAAATGGGCATGTAATGAACGTGCAAGGCCAGATCGCACAATGCGGGTGCGTGACTGAGAACCTGGGCACATCTTGGGGATCAGGCTTGCCGCTGTCTGGCTTCGTCCCTGCAGGGACCCCTCTCGGATGGAGAATCTGAGACTCCAGATGGACGTGGCAGGTCTGTCTGATGCTTTAGCTCTTCCTAGCAGCTGCTCGCTGTGGCTATATAATTACCTCAGACAGTGTGTTTCAGGGTCTTGGCACATGGGATGCACTCAGTAGGGTTTGCTGCCCTGTGGCTGTTCAGGAGTCTGCTTCTCCCAACGGACTTTGGGGAGGGAAATGGGAGTCCAGAGGGCAGGGTGGGGGTGCATTCTGGCCTCCCCCACACTCTGATTTGTTGTCAGATTGCCGTCTTCTTTCCTGAAGCAACGAGCCTAGTTCATGAGGCAGCCAGGCGCAGTCCCACTCTTTCTTTCGGCCTAGGGATTACAGTCTTAGAAGTCAAATCCCTGCAGTCAATTCCAGTGGTTTAGAGCAAAGGACCTGGCAGACCCCAGGGCAGAGTCTCATCCCAGCTCTCTACTGGCCATGCACTCTCCAGGTTCCCGTGGGCATGCATTCAGTTTCTGCCTCATTGGGCTGCCAGGAGAGGAAACCCAACTGTGCCCGATGCACCTGCCATGGGGCCCGGCACCACCTGTGTTCTCGGTGAACATTGCCTGCTTTTCGGTTGCTTCAGATGCCCCAGATAGATCCCGCCCAGCAGAGCAGGTGCTCTAACAGAGGTCTCTACCTTCATGAGATGTTGGTGCTGTGCTGTGCCAAAAGAGGGCTAGGGAAGGGAAACTCCTACCTTCTGAGGGCCAGGGTGAAATAAAGGGTCAGGTGAGAAGCCTGGGACTCTCTGCAGGGTCCCACCACCACCCTCCATCTCCAAGCCTTTCATGCAGCCCTGTTTTCCTTATTGGGGGCCAGTTTGGGGGTCTGGTAGACCTCCATGCTTTGCCTCTTGGATACCTCAGCTCCATCTCCAGAGTCCTTGGCCAGCCTTGCTCTAACCAACCTTTCCTCAGGCTCCCCACAGCCTGCCGGGGAAGGGGTGTGGCTTCTTGGGAAGCAGCACAGGCCAGGCTGGGCTGGGCTGGGTCCAAATTCACAAACCAGCTGAGTGACCTTGGGTCAGGCCAGCCACACACATACCTACATATACACAGCACATGTACACACTACATGCAAACACACACAGCTCATGACACACAGACATTTGAACATAAACACACATAGAGACATAAACACACATATCAACACATACACACAAACATGCCCATACCCCCCACAAACCACATACACACCCCCACACACATGCACATACACACTACACACACACCTCCCACAAGCGCGCATTTCCTCCACTGGGCTGAGGGCACCAAGCCCCCCAGATCCTCATGCTTCACCCTGGGCTGCAGCAGGGACCGGAAGCAGCAAATGGGGAGATCCCCAGGCAAGTGGTCCTGGCCCCGGAGGGGTGGGGGTGGTGAGCTTACACCGAATGAGTCTGCCATGAAAACATCCGCTTCCTACTCTTCACAACAGGAAAGGCTGAGCAGACCCCACACAGCTCCCACTCAGCTGCACCTGGAGAAGGGAGCAGCAGAAAGGTCCCACTGCTGCAGGCATGGACAGTCACCTGCCGGAAATGCATCTCCACCAAAAACCAGAACCAGTCATCCCCACTTCACCAGCAGGGCTCAGAGAGGTTAATAGTCTTCCCAAAGTCACAGAGCTCCTCCCCAATACCACAAGACCAAGCTTGAGACTCAGAGAAGTAGGATGGTAGCTGAATACAGGGTGATCTGGGACCCATCCTATGGGCCCCTGGGTGCCATGTGTGTTTCCTTATGCATAAAAGACAGGGATGAGCTCCATAAGAGATAAGAATCCTTCTAGCTCTAAGTTCCTATTGCCCTTAGGACAGAAGCAGCCCAGAGACAGGGATCTGTAAAACCTTCACCTGTGATAGTCATCAGGGACACCTGTGATAAAAGGCCCATGGCCCAGTTCACCACACCTCCTCCAGATGCATCCTGGAGAAGGCACCCAAAATATCACAGCACAATGTCCTTGGCATATATACAGTAAATGGCACCAGAGTGCCAAGGTTTTTATCCTGAGAGATCAAGACCCAATGCTTATGAATTAGGTAAACAGTTAGAGCTCAGAGCTGCTCGCCCCAGAGCACCCTCAGGTGTAGAAAGCCATCTTGATCTCCCCATGCCACTCCACAACCTTCCCAAACATGGTGTGGCCAGCCCTTTGGATCATCACCCCTCTGGAGTGGGTGTCATGGCACCAAACAGTGTCTTTACCTTCCTTATCCCTGCTCACTGCCAAGGTTGCTCACCTTCTCATATGTTTAGGGACCCATCTGGATTTACTCTTTTGTGCAATGCTTGATAAGTCTCTTGCCTGTTTCTCTGCTGAGTTGTCTATCTTTTCTTTAATGAGATTTAGAGTTCTTTCTACGTTCTGGAAAGAAGCTGTTTGCAGGTACGTGGGCTGCAAATATCATTTTCCACTCTCCATCTTACCCTTTCACTGCCTTCATGGGGTCTTGATGAACAGTTCTTAATGTGAGTGTAACTAAATGTATCAATTTTTTCTTTGTGGTTACACATTTTTGTGTCCAATGCAACAACTAGTTGATTCTATGTGTTCTATGCAATAGCTAGTTGATTCTTTGTGTCTTATGCAACAGCTAGTTGATTCTTCGCATACTTTGCTACAGTCTTTCTGTCCCATTTATGTCCCATTGCCACCATATTATAATTTACTTGTTCTGACACACGTGTAGTAACTCACATTTTGAGAGTTAAACCGGCCTTTCATTGTCAAGTAAAAGGTTGCATTTGAAGTGTGTTTTTATAATAATTGTATTATCTTTGTTAATATTTTGCATAGAATATTTCCAGCTATGTTCTTAAATAAAACTGCTCTATAATTTTCTTCTCTCACAATGTTCTTGTTGGCTTTTCATATCAAGACCTCTTTAAATCAGTAGGAAAGAATTCTTTCTTTTTCGATCTGTAAGAATTTGTGCAAAATTGCCTTTACATCTTCTTTAAAAAGTTTTGGTAGCATTACAGGCAAATTGCGTTTCCTCATGGGAAGGATTTCAGTTTCCAACTTAACTTCTTAAAGTATTATAAAGCAATTCAGAATCTATTCCTTCTTTTGTCAGTTTGGTAAGTTGTATATTTTAAGGAATTCACATAATTTATCGAAACATTCACATTTATTGGCATAGAGTTGTTCCCAGTACCCTCTAACAATCCTTAAAGTCTGTAGGACCTGATGTAGAACACTGATGTTGGGTATTTATGCTTTTTCTCCTTTTCCTCGGCTTATCTCTTCAGGGCTTCATCATTTTCAAGGAGTCGGCTTCTGTAATGTTTTAATTATATTAATTTCTGAGTATATCTTTACCACTTCTTCCTTTCCACACTTCTTAGGGGTTAATTTGCTCTTCTTTATCTAATGATGACAATTATCTCATTGATTTTGAGCCTTTTTTCCTTTAAATATAAACTTGTAGAGCTACAAATTTCCCTCTGAAAATCTCCCTTGGTATTTGCCAGGTTTGAAAAACAAAACAGTTCCAAGGATGAACTATGATCAGGGTGATGCATTTTAGGGTGCCTGCACATACACACAGAATGAGAAAAGCAGGGGCCTCCAGGAAGCGGGGTACACGAATACTTATTTTCCTTGTCATTTGCAGTTTTTCCCAGACTTTTCCCATTTACTGCATACCACAATTAATTAACTAATGCATTTGCAGTTAGTATAAACTATTTTTCAAAACACTAGGATGAGCAAGTGTAAATTAAAATAAATGAGATTAAAATCTAAAACTGGAGGCTCGGACCTCTATCTTGCTCTGTGTGAAAGCAGGCTAGAAAGAAAATGCCATACATATAAAAGATTTAGTAAAGCAGATTCTATACCATCTCTACCCTGTTGTCAACTTTAATTACAATTTTTGTGCTAAAAACCTTATCTCTGTGTATGTCCTTAGGGAGCTCATCTGGAATCCCATGGTATGTTTTTTAAAAGCAGGTAACAGGGACGTCTGGGTGGCACAGCTGGTTCGGCATTAGACTCTTGGTTTCTGCTCAGATCTGACACAGGGTCTTAGGATCAAGCCCCACATCGAGCCCCATACAGGGCTCCAAGCTCAGTGAGGAGTCTGCTTGGGTATTCTCTCTCTCCCTCTCCCTTCGCCCCTCCTCCTGCACTCTCTCTTGCTCCTAAATAAATTAATTAATCTCTTAAAATAAATAAAAATCAGATCACATTGAACAACACAAAATGTGAGTTTTAAGGAATTGACTGATGATGAAAAATAAAAATGGGAAATAAGCATGCTTTACTCAGCTACTTAGAGGCCCAGGAAGTAAGGGGGCAGAAGCACCTTACAGTATCCACAGAGTAGAAATTCTAGAAGAGAAGAAATAGACAGAAGGAGGCTACATGGTTTACTGGTGACCCTCACCAGGGGCATCCCCACTGTCCCCTCCAGGCCTGGCTTGGCATTATGTCACACTCCAAGACCTGTGGTTGGGTGTCCAAGCATGAGTTGGCCTCAAAGAAGAGACCCAGGAAGCCAAAAGGGAGCGTCAGTAACCATCCCCATGCACACATCTCTACCCACCTGCCAACCCTGCAGTCCCGCTGGTCTTTCTCATTCTTTTTCTCCTCTGTGCTCTCTTGACTCTGAGTCCAGTAGCCTTATATCTGCTAAACTGTGGTCACTGTCACCTGACACAGCAGCCCTTGGGCCTCAGGGACCCCTAGGAAAGTGGGGATATTGGATCAAAGCAGAACCAGCTCAGCTCTGGTCTGGAGAAATGTGAATGATGTGGGGAAGATGGAGAACAAGCTCATCCTTGACAAGAAGCCTGGGAGGGAGGGCCAGCCAGGAGGCTGGTGCAAGGCACCCACTCTGAGCGCCCTGACCTGGGACAGGGAGAAACTGAGGAGCAACACTTCACCCTAGGTAGGAAGTAACATGGGCCACTTCCAACCCATCCTCCGTGGGATGTGGCGCTTCACCCCACCAGCCAGGTTCCAGTGTTTATGAGGCTCAGAGGGTGGGGAGCTTTCATTATGCTGCAGTCCAGCAGCTCCAGGCCTGTGCAGAAGCTGATACCAGCCCAACACCTTGATCTCCCCACGGTACACAGTGGGCAGGTGTAGGGGACCATGCTCAGCATCCCAGACCCACAGGAGTCCTGAGGGACTCCCAGGGCCCTCTGAACACAGTACATCATCCTCACAGGTGAGTTAGTGCTTAATTAAACATCCAAAGAAAGGATGACATCCTCTTTGAAAGGCAGATTTTACTCCACATGGGAATTAATTGATCCTGCATGAATTCTGCAACTGATAGATCAGCTGATGGGGAACGTTAACTTTGTATAAAACAGTCAGTCTCCCACTTCAAAGTGTTCTGTAAGGTAAATGCAATTACATCCTCCCCAACAAGACATCCAAAATACCCACGTTTAGCTTTTGTGTGTGTATTTATTCTAAGCACAATGCCCACGTCCTGTGACATTAGTATTTCTCCTCACATCATTGAAAATATGAGTACCTTGGAACTAGTTGGAGCAAATTATAATGCACCCAGCCAGGGCCTTTTGTTACACAGCTCTTCAAAGGGGGGCTTGCATGCACCTCTGAAAGCTGTGGGTCCACTGGAGTTCATTTGAGAACACTCTTACCCAAGTCGGCCTTGCAAATTATTTCTGCCCTATGCAGAGTTTTTATGTTCCTCGTGGCATCAAGTGACTTTGGATCTTGCATAATACATATGCACACATACACAAGGGCAGGATTATGGTGCCATCGGATGAAATAATGCTTATGGAAATGAGCTGGTGGAAAATGGAATGACTGAGGTTTTGTGTTTGTCCCTGGAGTGTGGTGGTGCCATGTTCAGTGGGCGGAGAACTTCAGGACTGTCAGGGCACGGTTTGCTCCTAGAGAGGCTGGCCTACGCCATCTTCCAAATGCTCACAGTCTGAATATGGACTCCATTTGGTCTTGGTGAAGCCTATCCCTAGTTTTTCTCCTCTTTCCAGGAAGGGAAGGAATGATAGGTCTTCTTGAGCTCAAATGATACAGAGATGACCCCAGGAAGACAGGATTCTGCTGCTACTTCGGGCCTGGCTTCCTAGGCTGGGCTCTCCACCCAGGCCCTCAGTCCTGTGAGGAAGATAACCCAGGCTCTCTCCCACCAATCACAGATTAACCTGGAACAGCCACCCCTGCACTGGCAACACCAGAGAGCTCACCACCCCTGCAGAGATGGGACCAACCCTTCTCACTCACATGGCTCCCCAATGACCAAGGACATCCAATGTTGTCTCTATGCAGAGACAATGGGCATGCCAGTCACCTGCCTGAAGGCCTCCTTGCTTGAGGAAAATGGAAATGTTCTCATTTCTCAACCAGCACACTGAGAGTTTGATGAAGAGGTAGAGCAGTTGGTCACCAGCCCAAAGGCCCAGTTGAAGGGGACACCGAAGCAATACTGTGATCACAGTGCCCTCAAGTGGAGATTTGTAAGCACTGCCCTAGCTCACGGGGCAAGAGGCTTGCACTAACCAGCCTCCTCCTTTACCCCTCCCCACTCCCCCAGTGGTGCTCTACCTTCCCACAAGCAGTTAAGACTGGCGCAGCACAGGGTAGAGAGGGGATGTCGGAGATGGGTGCTCAGAGTGGCTCTTCTTGGGATAGATGAAACAGGAAATCCTTAGCACCAAGAATCCAGGAAGAGATGAATCATCTTAATGTCCCCTCTTGAGACCTGAACACCGTAAGGGACCACATGCTTCATGTAAGCAGTACTGCATGCCCAAGGCAGGAGGAGGACAAGACTCACCTCTGAAAACCAACACTTCTGATGGTCAAGATCAGTCCCCCATCTCCATAAAGATGGGCCACTTTATTAGAGGGGCATGTGTCATAATGGTGGAGAGAATGGGGTGCGAGTTGAGACGGGGTTATGCTGTGAAGAAGGGAGTATTACTATTTCAACATCTATGATAATTTACACACAGAGTCACAGTCACAAATTAAGTTAAGTTAATATCTCACAATATTTCAAGAGATGAATATTAACCAGACAGGCTTAATATTCAAACAGATTTAGAAGGAATACAGAAGAATAGAAAACTTGGCTTCTGCTCCTTCTCCTCTCTCCTTATCAGACCTAGGATTGGATGGGACTTCTTCAGAGCCAAATAACTGTGTTCGCCCATGATTTTCTCTCTGTCTGGGCCATTACATTGGAATACGACCCATACATTTACCTTCTCACACCACCGTCATTGCCAAATGCAGACACGTGTGCACACATCTCAGCTGACATATATAATTTGGAAGTGCTAAATCTTAGTTATTTCCATCAGGTGTGGAGGGAAGCGCTAAGGCCCCTATAACAGGAGCATTTGTCAAAGCCTTCCTCCAGGTTGCCTTGAATCCCTACAAAATGGAGGTTGTCTTGGTGATAAGGGAGCCAAACCAGGAGATTGGAAAAGATATTAGTACATTGGGGCCAATAAACCTTCTTAAAAGTCGGCAACTTGGAGACACATTGGGAACCCACAGTGCTTTCGCCCACAGTGCGACACCCAGTGTCATGCTGGCATTATTAGGTCAATAAACTCTCCTAAGATTTCTACCCGCACATCATCCCTGGAGCCCAGGGCCTGCCTTCTGTGAAGGGAGACCTGGGGGATGTTGGCAGCTGAAACTAGAGGCTGGTGTCTTATGGCTGCCTCCAGGGTGCCTCAGGGTGGCTAGAGGTCAACAAAATGTCCTCAGATCCTCCCCACCAGATCCCATCTCTTCCTAGCATCCCTGGGATTTTAGGGAACACAGATAGTAAGGTGGGGAGAAGGCCGACTGCACAAAACAGATGCCTGTTAAGTAGGAAGAGTTCATAGTGGACTGTGTTTATGCAATAGGAAGCAGACCACCAGGGAGGGGAAGGGAAGAGAAGGATGGTGGGTCATCGAAGTCACCCAGAAGGTAGAGGAGGAATGATCCAGGTTGGTCTTAAGGAACTTGCACATCAGTGCATGAGAGAGCTCCCAGCATAACCCAGTGCAACTGCTGTCTGTACGTGGTCACCGGCAGTCAGGGCATCCTACAATGGCCTGCACCATTGCGTCCCTAAGCAGAGCCTCTTCATGCTGAATGTGCACTTGAGTCTCCCATGAATCTGCTGGATATGCAGATTCTTTACCCGCAGGTCAGGAATGGGGTCCAAGATTCTGCATCTATGATGAGCTCTCAGATGATGCCGATACTGCTTGTCTCCAAAAACGGTATTAGAAATACGTCATCTTGGGCTCCACCCCAGACCTACTAAATCAGAATCTGCAGTTTTTTACATCCCAGGTGACTCAAGGGCACATGAAGTTTTCAGCGTTAGTAGATATTGCCAAACAGTTTTCCAAAGTGGTGATTCAAATTTACACTTGACCAGCAAAGTATCTGAGTTTCATGTGCTCCCTACTCTTACCTCCACTAGGACTGTGTGTGGTTGTTGTTGTTGTTGTTGTTGTTGTCGTTGTTTTGAGCCATTCTGATGCCTTGCTATTTGCCACATTCTTTTTTTTTTTTTTTTTTTTAACCTTGTATTCATCCATCTGGGCTGTTACAACAAAGATACCACAGATTCAGTGGCTTATAAACAACACCCTTATGAATGAAGGCCCCACCTCCCAATACCATCACATTGCAGGGGTGGGGGGCAGGTGTAGATTTCAACATAGGAATTCTGAGGGGGACACAGACTTACAGTCTATGGCCAACCCCAACTGGTAGATTATTATAAACAACTTCACCAAGAACATGAAATGATCGCCAAGGTTCTCCAAGATCTTCTTCTGCATTAACTGAGGCCATCAAAGGGACTTCTAAGTAAGTGGACAAAAGGGCTCCAGCCCCTGCAGGACTGATAAGTACACAGCCCTCATAAACCTCTGCTCTTGCTCCAGATCTGTTTTTGGACAGTTTCTCTGCTTTGCAGAGAACAACAGTGAGGACAACACCCACACAACCATCTCATATTCTTTCTCTCGTGTATTCTCCACCTTATGTGTCCTCCTTCTGCAATCTCTCTTTTGCTCAGGTAACCAGATCCGTGTTAGAGCTTTGACTGCAAACACAATTGCATGGCTCCACTTTCAAATTAAAATCTGAACACATGCTTGCAGACGGTTGTGTTTTTCCTTTTCTCCCTAAACATCTGCAGATCTCAGAGAGCAAAGACCCAGTTCCTAGAAGGTTCCCCCGTTGGTGCAACCTGCCCAGAAGTGTTTCCTCATCTATTAAGTCAAATGCTGATGCTGACTAGGCTTGTCCCAGGTCCTTGGTGACTTTACAGGCAACATGAGCATCAGGATGGGTGGGGGCCACCCTTGGATGGACCAAACGTCCATCTTAAAAGGAGTAAATGAAGTCTGACAGCTCAGCCCTCTCTTTTTTTTTTATTAGCCTTTTTACTTTGAGATCATTGTAGATTCACATGCAGTTGTAATAAACAATACAGACAGATCCTGTACAACCTCCACCGGGTCTCCCCCGGTGGTAACGTCCTGTAAAATGATAATACAACGCACCATGTCTCAACAAGAACACTGACAAAGGCACGTTCTACTGTTCTGATTCAGATTTCTCCAGCTTCACTTGTAGTCGTGTGTGTGTGTGTAGTTCTTTGCAATTTTTTTCACACCCATGTTGCTGCGCCCATCACCACACTCAGGACTCAGAGCATTTCCATCGCGACCAACCCTTGGGTCCCCAGCCCTCTCCCCACCGCCCCTTCCATCCCTAAACCCTGGCAACAATGAATCAACAACTACGTTACTACCTGTGTCAACGGTTCATTCCTTTTTATTGCTAAGTAGTGCTCCGTGGTGTGGATGTGACACAGCCTGCTTCTCACGCACCTGTTTAAGGACACTGGGGTTATTCTATTTGGGGTTATTACCTCACCCCCCAAAAAAGTGAATATTTTTTGTGAATATTTTTTGAATATTTGTGCACAGGTTTTGGTGTGAACATAAGTTTCACTTCTCTGGGATAAACACCCCAGGAATGACACCTCTGGGTCTGTGAAAATGTCATGTTTAGTTTTATAGGAAATTGTCGTTCTGTTTCCCAGAGTGGCTGCAGCATATTAAATTCTCAGCAGCGATGGCCGAGGGATCCAGCTTCTCTGCAGCCCTGCCAGCATTTGGTGTTGTCACTATTTCTTACTTGAGCCCTCCTGATACACAAGCAGCGATATCGCGTGGTCATTATAATTTGCGTTTCCCTGATGGCTAACGATGTCGAACCTCTTTTCCTGGGCTGATTGGCCATCTGCATCTCCTCTTCAGGGAAATGTCTGTTCGCGTCTTTTGCCCACTTTCCCTCCTTTTAACTAAATTTAATTAACTAAAAACCTCAGTGCTGCTTTTAGAGGAATAGAAATCACGCATCTCTGCCAGGAAAAAAAAAAAAGCTGGAGATGCGCATCCTCAAACATTCACAGAAAGATCTGCAGAAACAGCCTTTAGAATAAGCTGCATTTATTTGAAAACTATTGTCAAGAAGAGCATCCAAACACACAGGCCAAAACCTCAGTTGTTTCTGCCAGATTTCTGAAGGCTCTGAAAGACTATTTCTATACAATGCTCTTCAACAGATTAATGTCTGTACTTATCTGTAGGGGGGTGGGTGTGTGCATAACATGACTAATGTGTCCTCGTGGCTCCATTAGGATGTGGTCCTAATCCTAATACCCAGTGCTGACTCCAACACACGGTGCTATCAGCAGCTATTAAGACTCTATTTTGGTAGAAATGGACATTCAGGAATTCCTGGCTTACAATTTCCCAGACCACACTCATTTCTTCTCTGCTCTATGTTACAGCATTTTGGAAGACACCTGGGTGTTTGAGAAAGTAAACAGGTTGGAATTTCTTTGTGTGAGAGAAGCCCCAGCTCGGGGAGAAGAACTTCTGCAGCCGCTCTGAGCAGGGGTAAGAGCCCACGGTGAAAAGAAGGAACAAGACGGGCTTCTGGCATGTCCACACCCGTGTTCACAATATTCATGAGATACTTATGATATTCATGAGAGCTGAGTGATGGAAGTAACCCAAGTGTCCACCAATAGATAAGTGGATAAACAAAATGCAGTCTATCTATACAGCGGAATATTATTCAGCCTTACAAAGGAAGGAAACTCTGTCCCATGCTACAATATGAATGAGGCTTGGGGACCTTATACTAAGTGAAATAAGCCAATCACAAACAAGCAAATACGATTCCACTCATATAAGATCCTAGTGTAGTCAAAGTCGCACAGACAGAAAGTAGGAAGGTGGTCGCCAGGGGCTGGGGATGGGAGGAAGAGGAAGCTAGGGTTTACTGGGTACAGAGCTTCTGTCTAGGAGGATGTAAGAAGTTCTGGAAAGGGATGGTGTGGAGGGTTGCAGAACAGTGAGAATATACTGAAACCCACTGAACCATACACTTCAAAGTAGTTAAAATGGTAAATTTTATACTATATATATTTTACCATATTTTTTAATGGGCTATTTCCTTTCAGACACACTTTAATCTGCTCTTCTTGGTCACAGCTTTATGTCGATTCCTCAAACCTCCAGGAAAGTGCGAAGTGTAACAATCTGGCAACGACGTCTCATTACCTTGCGAAGCGAAGACTGTTGTCCTATTTGCCAACAGCTGGGTCCAGCTCGATTAGATCCACTTGGCAACACTCCTCTGGCCTCCGCAGCAGCAAGAAAACCTGGCTTTGGAGAAAGGATTTAACAGAAATTCAGGGCTTATTGGCAGAGTAGATGTTCGCTGATTGTTTTGTCTTCACCAGACCTGGTGGACACTGCCTTGGGTGGTGCGAGGTAGGAACCTTGCTCAGACATCAAGGGGCTTCCAAACTACATTGGACCCTAGAGATGATTTCAACCAAGCCCACCTCGGGAAACAGACCACACATCACACCAGGAAGGGATGGACCCAGGCCACCACCCCATGTCCTAAAGCCAAACCCGGATATTTTGTGCTGTTTGATACACCGTCCCCCCTCCAACCCTATGTGAGGTTGTCACCACAGTCCAAGAACCCTGGGAGGACAGCGCCTGCACATCTTACCTACAGCCACCCAGGGAGGGATAAGTACGGAACACTGTCGTGCACATGAGCTATGAGCTAAGTAGATCCCCTCTCCCCTGCAAGGAAGGAGAGAGGCTCCCATGCTCCCAAAGGTCCCGATACGCCCACTGTACACAGACGGTGCCACCTTCATGCCTCACTGAACAATGTTCACAGAACCATAAAGGAACATTCGCTGAGCCCTTGTCATGGGCCAGCGCTGTTCACGTATCAGAACCAGAAAGCACTACATTCCTCCCATTTTATGGAGGAGACAACAAAAGCACAGAAAAATCAGTTAACTGCCCAAGGCATGTGGCTGGTAAACTGTGAACGTGGACTGGCTCCAAAGACTAAGATGGCAAGGGGGTTTGGCCCCATCTCAAGCTGACTGATTTAAATCCCAGGTCCTTGGGGTTCCACCTTTATAGCCAAGTGCACTCCTCCCTCAGACAGACAGACAGCATCCTTCTGGCTGTGCTCCATCACCACCCCAAGAGCCTCTCCTGCCAGGCTTTGGTGCTGAACGTTCTGAGCCTGGGTGTTAGCAGCAGTCAGCCAGTAACAGGCCAGTTAGAAGACTGACCACTGGCCACTGCTGCCCCCTGCTGGGAAGCCTGGGCTCAGCAGCCACGTCCCAGCAGCTGTGGGCAGGTGGGCAGGTGGCCGGGGATAGGGGGTCATTTGTCCCCACTGTTGGCCCATGGCCTGCCAGGGAATGGGTGAAGGACCTGTGAGTACATCACAGAGCACCCTGAAGACATCCTCCCCGGCTCCCCACTGAGGCCTGCCCCTCTCAGGGACCCTGGATGGGAACTCTCATTCATCCTAGGAAGGGGTTTCCACCCCGCGTCTCCTACACCTTCCACATCTTTCCAGATCCCCAGTTCCTGCCATCTCTTCCACTGCCAATGCTCCGGTCCACGCCATCGACTCTCCCCTGAAATGCTGCAGTGAGTTCCCACCTGTGTCCTGGGTTCTACCCTCGTCCCTACAGCTGGCCCTGCGCTCAGCTGGGAGGCAGGGAGTCACCGCCCTGCGCCAGACCCTCCAGGTACCTCCCATCCCTCTCAGCAGAGCAGCCTGCAGCCTTACAATGACCATCAAGCCCTTCCGGAACTTAGCCCCCATTCTCTCTCTCCCGACACTGCTCCTTGCACACACCTAGCATGTTCCTTGCTCAGGGACCTTAGCACCTGCTGTCCCGCTGGCCTGGGACGCTTTCCCCTCTGCTGTCTGCAAGGCTCTCCCTCCCCCCACACTCCCTCTGCATTGTTCAATGTCATCTCATCAGAGGAGCTCTCCTAACCACCCACAACAAACAGAAACCATCCCTGACACCCACGCTTCCTGCCCTGTTGTTTTCCTCCAGGGCACTCTGCACCCTCGGTCTCCCGGACCGTGGACACTCAGCAAGGGTCGGGACCTTGCTGCTTTGGTTGGTGGCTATGCCCCCCTGCCCAGGGCTGTACCAGAGGATCCCTGGTGGAGTTATTGCATTGATCAGTCAGACCTGATCACTTCTTTACCCTCCACCCTAGCCCTGCTGCTACCCCATGTCCCGACCACAAAGCCCTCTCCTCCCTCTCTCCAAACCATGCTCGGCTCACTCACACCTCCTCCAGGAAGTCCTCAGAATAAATCCAAAAATCACATGAACCGTTCTTCCTATGAATTCCTTCACTTACATATCATCTCTTCCCACTTTCCCTTTGGCATCGTCCACTAAAAACATTCTCTAGATTTAGGACTAGTTGTCTAACTGTCCTGCCAACATGATGTAAAACCCAGGGAGGAGAAACTGTGTGGTTTTATGGTCCCCGCCCTCTTCCAGGGTCAGGAACAGAGAAGGTATTGAGCGCAGACGCTTGCAAGCTGAAAACTCTTTATTTTGCTCTGACCTCCACACGTGGGTGGTCCCAAACTCAGGGGTGATGGACTCCCACTCAGGGAGAGCTATCCTCAGCAACCAGTGTTCCAGATCCCTGCAACCCCAGACCATCTGGCAAGACACCCAGGGAGAGAGCGCCCTCTTCTTTCTGGCACACACTTCTCCCCGCTGTGGTAGAACCGGTGAGACAATGGGATTCCCACTGCATGACGGATTAACCTCCTGGCCCATCAGTCCGCAGGGAAAAGCAACAAAAGGGCAGAACCGCAAGTTCTCACATGCACCTTTATATGAAACCAATGTCCCCTCCTTTCTGTGTTGGCTCTCTGATTCCACCCAACTTTCCCTTCAGGGAGTCTTAAGCATCCATAGAAGTTCAATGGTGCTGCTCATCAAACCGCATCCCCTATCCCCCCCACCCTCTCCAAGCTGGGTGTGGACGTCCCCTCTGTGATGGAAAGATGTCCTAGATTAGCTTCACTGGTGCCTGAAAATTCTTCTTGATGATCCTGGGCTTCTAATTTCCTCTGGACATGGAGACCCCAGACCCTTCTGTACCACACTCTGGCTGGACCCTGCCATGCTCTCCTCCAGCGCCCTCGCCAGCCGCAGATGTCGGAGGAGTGGAGAGAGGGCCGCTAAGAACACAGTCCATATCCTGGAATGGCAACCTTTCACAGAAGGTCGAAATCAGCCAGGATGGCAAAGGGCGAGCCCAATTTAGAAGATAAGATACCTGGGGAATGGCTGTAAGCCTTCAGGACTCTGGTGGGAAGTACAGATAATTCTGGATTGTTGACTCGTGCTCACTTCCCCTCCGCCCTCCTCCCCTCCGCCACCAACGGAGAGGAGGCTTCAAGCCAGAATACATTTGAATGGCAAAATAATTTATGCTTAATTAGGGTGCTGGATTTAAAATTAGAAGTTTAAATGCATAATCACATGGATTGTTTAATCTCATTGTTTTGCCACTCATTAGCTACTCTTTTTAGACGTCTCTGACACCAGGGCCTGCCCCCTGTTCCGAGGCTCCCCTTCCTCTCCTTCCTACAAACTATGCCAAATTAACCTGCCCAAAGCCCCACTCTGGTCATTTAAATACTTAAAGAGCTGCTCATTAACAGCCAATCCTTGGCACTTAAGACCCTGCCTGCTGACCAATGTCCTTTTCCTGTGACACCATAGCCGTACACACTTCCACCCCTGCCGGCCTGGTCTACACACCGAGTCGTCCCTCCACATCCACCCCTGCCGGCCTGGTCTACACACTGAGTCGTCCCTCCACATCCCTTTGCTCACGCTCCTCCTCCACAGAGCTGGCTATCCACCAAAAGCCTCCCCATTTCATAAGAATCCATTCAAATGCCACCTGCTTGTAGGTTCTGATGATTACAGCAAGAAGTCATCTCCCCACCATTACCAGTCAGGCTGATCAAGTTCCATATCATGCCTTCTATCTAGCTGGTCCCAGAATCAGGATCCTTGCTCTACAAGCCTTTCTGTAGCCTAAAATAGGGGTTCCCTGAGCCAATGATTTTGGACTAAAGATTACTGAGAGAGAGAACATGTCCCTCCTTAACCCATCCTGACCGATGAGAGAAGCATAAGATGTGATGAGCTCGAGCAGTCTGCTTCCTTCCCTGGTGCAGCCACTTCGGAGAACAGGGTGGAGATTCCTGAAGAAATCAAAAATAGAGCTTCCCTATGACCCTGCCATTGCACTGCTGGGTATTTACCCCAAAGATACAGATGTAGTGAAAGGAAGGGCCATCTGTACCCCAATGTTTATAGCAGCAATGGCCACGGTCGCCAAACTGTGGAAAGAACCAAGATGCCCTTCAACGGACGAATGGATAAGGAAGATGTGGTCCATATACACGATGGAGTATTATGCCTCCATCAGAAAGGATGAATACCCAACTTTTGTAGCAACATGGACGGGACTGGAAGAGATTATGCTGAGCGAAATAAGTCAAGCAGAGAGAGTCAAGTATCATATGGTTTCACTTATTTGTGGAGCATAACAAATAACATGGAGGACATGGGGAGATGGAGAGGAGAAGGGAGTTGAGAGAAATTGGAAGGGGAGATGAACTATGAGAGACTATGGACTCTGAAAAAAATAGCTGAGGGTTTTGGAGGGGTATCGGGGTTGGAAGGTGGATGAGCCTGGCAGTGGGTATTAAGGAGGGCACGTATTACATGGAGCACTGGGTGTGGTGCATAAACAATGAATTCTGGTACACTGAAAACAAATTTAAAAAATTAAAAATTTTAAAAATTAAAAAAAAAACTAAAAGACAACCTAAAAAAAAAAAATCATTGGCAATGCCATCCACCAACCTTCCCTTTGCACCTAATCAACCTCTTCCATTAACCACAACAGATATTTCTAATTTCCACTGCTGTGTCCACACTCCCCCATCTCTCATCCCTCTCTCAGGCACAGACTCTCTTAATTCACCCGAAGATCAGACACCATTAGACCTCCTCCCATAAAAATCTGGACTCTGGGCACAAACCTACTCGTCTCTGGGACATCTATCCCATCCTCCCTCCCCAGCATCAGGAATTTCCTGCCCTCCTGCAGCGGAGTCTTACATCACTCCTGTCACCAGCCCCAACTCAGACCCCTCATAGCCCCTCCACTCTGTCATCGGCTCTGCCTCATTCTGGTCACCAGCCCTAACTCCATCACTTACTTCCCCTTCCCAGAGAATTTTCGATATTTCTCTCTATATAAGGTTTTACCTGCTAGAATATAAAATGCTCAAATCTCTGCATCTCACAATTACAGGACCATCCCTGGGAAGGTTAATTTTATATGTCAGCTGGTTTGGGCCTAGATATCTATCTGGTGAAACATCACTCCCGGGTGTGTCTCTGATGGTGTTTTCAGAGAAGATCAGCAGTGGAATCCAAAGACTGGGGAAAGACTGCACTTCACAGTGTGAGTGGGCTTCACCCACTCCATTGAAGACCCCATAAAGCACAAAGGCACCGAAGGGAGAAGCTATTGTCTCTGCCAGAGTGGCTGAGCTGGGAAGTTGACCTTCCCCCACCATCAATCTGGATTTTGCCACAATGGTTCTCCTGGCTCTTGGGACTTCAAACAGACCGGAAACACACCACCAGCCTTCCTGGGTCTCCAGTTTGCCAACCACAGATTGTGGGTCTTTTCAGTCTCCATAATCATGCAAGTCAATGCAAGCCAATTCCCTGCGCCAAATCTAGAGGGCTAATGGGATGACTGGAATGTGTCATGGTACGAGGCTAGGGTGCCCTCAAGCTTCCATCTTTGAAAAGTAGATGGACTGGTCTGTGGGTCTTCCTATTTGGGGTCAAGGGCCAGAGGTCTTCTCCCCTGAGCAGGACTTGGTGGTAGCATTTTCCTCTTGTCTTCTGTTGATCAACCCCCTTCTAACTGACTCCTTCTTGGATGTATGGATTCATCCAGTCATTTCAGAGCTGAATCTTGCTGGCCAGAAAACCATTCTCCCTTTTTACATTTTTATACAAACTCTATCTATTGTGTGTTCTCTTCTGAAAGAAATAGATGCTCATTATACCAAAAAAAAAGGGGGGGGGAATTAAGTGAGCAGAATAAAATACATTCTTAAACTAAATGCGTGTTTTTGTAAATACTGGTCCGCCATGTGCATTGTTTTGAAACAAGATGTTCACTAACAATAAACTGTAAACAAATTTCCATGCAATTTAATATTCTACCACCACAGCATCGTTCTGGCTTTGTACAATGCCACGGAATCAACATGCCATAATTTACTTAGCCGATTCCCTATTGCCGGATATTTGGGTTGTTTCCAATTTGCAGAGGTTCACCAAGTAGACCTTCCCAAAGAAAAATCCCACTGCAGAAATGGCTCGCAATCCTCCCAGTGACAGTATTTCAGCTTCAACAATTTTGAGATCTAATATCCACGGAGGACCATTTCTCCACCAATTCCCCCGCTCTGTTGGTCTGTTAATTCCCACACTGCCCCACACTTCTAATCACTGTCCCTGTGTACCTTCTGGGGAAGCCCTTGTCTTTCCCTTGTTCCTCCAAGTGTCCTAAACTAGCACACGTGTATAGTCTTTCCTTTAAAAAAATGGCTTTTTCAGCATGATTACAAAAGTAATTGCTTCATTGCAGAAAACAGAAAATACAGATGAAAATCTAAAATACTTATTTAAAGATAATCACTGTTAGTATTTGAAATCTGTCCTTCCACTCTTTCTCTAAGCATAATATCATACAGACTTTACCAAAAATAGAATCACACTATACATTCTGACCTCCAGAAATTTTATACCCACCAGAAGTGTTTGTAAATGCCCCTTTTCTTATAGCCACCTCAACATACAAATAAACGTCGTTGAAACTTTGTCAGTTTAATGTCTTGCTTTAATTTGCATTGTTCTGAATGTTTGTGAAGTTTAACATTACTTTAAGCAATTTATTGGCATGTTAACTTATTTTTTGTGAAAAATCCATACATATTCTTGGCCCTTTTTTTGCCATTGGAGATTTGGAGTTGCGTTTATTGACTACTAAGAAGTCTTTTACATACGAAGGTTTGATCATCTTTCATATTTCTCACAAGTGCTCTGCCCATTTGCTTTTAGGGCTTTTGATATTTGAAAGTTTAAACTTGTTTGGGAAAATCTGTCTTCTTTCAGATTCTGCCCTTATTTTAATATTTAGAGAGATCTTTTTCATCCCAAAGTAATGGAAGTATGCACCTATCGTCTCCTTTAATGGTTAGAGGGTTTTATTTTCGTTATTTAAATTTTAGGAGCACCTGGGTAGCCCAATCACTAAAGCGTCTGCCTTTGGCTCAGGTCATGATCCTGGGGTCCTGGGATCAAGCTCCACGTTGGGTTCCCTGCTCAGCGGGGATTCTGCTTCTCCCTCTCCTCCCTGTTCATGCGTGCTCTCGCTCTCTCGCTCTCTCTCATGGCCTCTCTCTCTCAAATAAACAAATAAATAAAATCTTTTTAAAAATAAATAGTTTTGGGGCTCCTGGGTGGCTCAGTGGGTTAAAGCCTCTGCCTTTCGCTCAGGTCACGATCCCAGGATCCTGGGATCGAGCCCCACGTCAGGCTCTCTGCTTGGCAGGGAGCCTGCTTCCTCCTCTCTCTCTCTCTCTGCCTGCCTCTCTCCCTACTTATGATCTCTATCTGTCAAATAAATAAAAAATTAAAAAAAAATACTGTTTTTAAAAAAATAAAAATAAAAAAATAAAAATAAAAATAAATAGTTTTAAATCATCTGGGATTTCTTTTGGTGTATAATGTGACAAATTTGATATTTTATTCTTCCAATTATCTCAGCTCTATTTATTGAAACCCTTCCTTGCCAGGGACTTAAATGCCTGATTTCATGTTCTAAACCTTTCTGGTTCTGTTTCTGAACTTTCTTTCTCCTCCGTTGATCGTCCTTCCTTCTTCTGCCACAACTGCGCTTTACAAATCACTGTGGCTTCTTGGACATTGGAATAAACTTATTTTTCCAGGATTCCCTCCTCCACACCTTGCCCAATTTTCTAACTTTGCCAGAATACATAAATAAGCTATTAATTTTTTAAAATTTTTTTATTTTTAAAAAATTTTTTTAAGTTTTTTTTATTTATTGGACAGAGAGAGATCACAAGTAGACAGAGAGGCAGGAAGAGAGAGAGAGGGAAGCAGGCTCGCCGCTGAGCAGAGAGCCCGATGCGGGACTCGATCCCAGGACCCTGAGATCACGACCCGAGCCCAAGGCAGCGGCTTAACCCACTAAGCCACCCAGGTGCCCCGAAAAATTTTTTATTTATTTTCAGTGTTCCAGAAATCATTGTTTATGCACCATACCCAGTGCTCCATGCAATGCGTCCCCTCCATCATACCCACCACCAGGCTCACCCAACTTCCCACCCCACCTCCGCCCCTCAAAACCCTCAGATTGTTAATTTTTTCATCTGGGGAGGGGAATTGGCCAGTTCACTGAACACTTTGGAAGTTCAAATGAATATTTTTCTCAGTTGATTCACTTGGGTTTTCCAAAGAGCTGCATTCGGTGCAGATAATAATTGATCATCCTGATTTATCTAAAGATACTTACTGTTCTTGTATCTTTTTCTGCTTATCACGCTGGCTAAAATGTCATGAGGAGTATGGAATACTGTTAAAGGTCCTCTTGGCTCCATGCTTCCATATGCAAAACTTGATCTTTTATCTCGCTCCTGGCCTCCCTCTCATCTCCTGTCTTTTCCCTTGGGAATACTTTATTACATCTTTAGGGAAAAGATGGCTCTATGGCTCAGCCCCTTCTGGATTCTCGATGGGTCTGCCCATCTGAGAGGGTTCGCTCTGATCTCTCTCCTTCCTGGGAAGGGTCAGTCCTAGCCGGGTGTGGGTGGGGAAAGGAGTGTCAGAGCTGCCAGTGACTGTGCATCTCGCCTAATTCATGCATTGCTAGCCAGCTTCTCTGGCTTCAGATCCGAAGCCACCTTCTTCAGTTGGCTTTATCGTAATGAAGCTGACATTTTGAGCTGCATCTGTTTGATGCCTCCATTCGATTGATCCCAAACTGAGACAGGGAAGAAGGGATGATAGTGAGCTTTCCTGTTTTGTTCTTGATCTTAGTAAAAATATCTCTGTTTCAGCATTAAATATGAGGTTAGTTGTTACTTTTAGAAAGATAATCTCTATGATGTAAGAGAACATTCTTTAATTCTAGCTTACTAGATGTTTTAATAAGAAATAAGAAATAAATATGTGGTACCTGGCTGTCTCAGTCAATAGAGCATGTGACTCTTGATGTCAGGGCCCTGAGTTCAAGCCCCACACTGGGTATAGAGATTACTTAAAATAAATAAATAAATAGGGTGTTTTTTTAAAGAAATTGGTGTTAGATGCCATTGAATATTATTTTACATCTAGTGAGATAACTATATTGTTTCTCCTTTGACATATTTTGAGATAAAACATACTAGTAGGTTTTTTAAAGTTAAATTTTGCAATCCTACAATAAACACTACATGGTCATGTGTATTATTCTTTTAGCAGACTAGTGGATTTGATTTGTCAATATTTTACGTGGCATTTTTATAATTGTATTTGTAATTGATGTTGGTCTACCTCTGTTTATTGTTCCTGCTATGATTGCTATTATGTTTGTTGTGTTTTTTTGGAGCCTTTTATGAATATTTCTTCAACAAAATTTTTTAGTTTCATCAACAAAATTGATATACTTTGGTTTTCTGCCTTTTCCTTATTTCATTTTTATTTCTTTTCACTTTCCTTAAAAATCACTCATTTCGGCTATCAGACACATGAAAAAATATTCATCATCACTAGCCATCAGGGAGATTCAAATTAAAACCACATTGAGATATCACCTGACACCAGTTAGAATGGCCAAAATTAGCAAGACAGGAAACGACGTGTGTTGGAGAGGATGTGGAGAAAGGGGAACCCTCTTACCCTGTTGGTGGGAATGCAAGTTGGTGCAGCCACTTTGGAGAACAGTGTAGAGATTCCTCAAAAAATTAAAAATAGAGCTTCCCTATGACCCTGCAATTGCACTGCTGGGTATTTACCCCAAAGATACAGATGTAGTGAAAAGAAGAGCCATCTGTACCCCAATGTTTATTGCAGCAATGGCCTCGGTCGCCAAACTGTGGAAAGAACCAAAATGCCCTTCAACGGACGAATGGATAAGGAAGATCTGGTCCATATACACAATGGAGTATTATGCCTCCATCAGAAAGGATGAATACCCAACTTTTGTAGCAACATGGACGGGACTGGAAGAGATTATATTGAGCGAAATAAGTCAAGCAGAGAGAGTCAAGTATCATATGGCTTCACTTATTTGTGGAGCATAACAAAGAACATGGAGGACATGGGGAGATGGAGAGGAGAAGGGAGTTGTGGGAAACTGGAAGGGGAGATGAACCATGAAAGACTATGGACTCTGAAAAACAACCAGAGGGTTTTGAAGGGGCAGGGGGTGGGAGGTTGGGGAATCAGGTGGTGGGTAATAGGGAGGGCACGTATTACATGGAGCACTGGGTGTGGTGCAAAAACAATGAACACTGTTACGCTGAAAATAAATTTTAAAATAATCACTCATTTCATTAAGACTTTCAGATGAGTTAAAATATATTTTTCCTGAAGATTGAAAACTATGTCCTTTATTTAGAGATAGCTTTTTTCCCCTAAGATTATGTATTTGTGCTTGTTCTCTTAGTATTTTATTAATCTTGCCAGAGGGGTTTTTTGTTTTTTGTTTTGTTTTGTTTTGTTTTTGTTTTTGTTTCCATTTTATTTATTTTTTCAGCATAACAGTATTCATTGTTTTTGCACAACACCCAGTGCTCCATGCAAAATGCGCCCTCCCCACTACGCACCACCCGTTCCCCCAACCTCCCACCCCCGACCCTTCAAAACCCTCAGGTTGTTTTTCAGAGTCCATAGTCTCTTATGGTTCACCTCCCCTTCCAAATTTTTTTTTTAATAAACATAAAATGTATTTTTATCCCCAGGGGTACAGGTCTGTGAATCGCCATAGAGGGGTTTTTTTAATATTTTCTCTTCAAAATATTGTTGAGTTCTTAAATTATCTTGACTATTTTTCTATCTATTCTGTGTCATTTTTATCTAAATCTGTTAGTCCTACATTCTTGCTTTCTTGGTTTTACCTTTATATTGCTGTTTAGGTGAATGCCTTGTTCCTCCATTTCCCTTCTTTCTTGTTTCATAATAAAAACGTTGAAGGCTATGAATGTTCTTCTGAGGATGGCTTTGGCCACCTCTGGTAAATTTTGCTATACCTTGCCCTTGTTGTCATTCCTCTGAAACAATTTCTTATTACTGATTTATCTTATAACCTCTAAGCTCCTCATTAAAAAATGTTTTTTTTGTTTTTAATACCCAAGTGCTTTGATGATCTTTTCTTGTCCAAAAGATATTGTTAAATTCTCAATGTATACATTTGTGGTCAGAGAATATAAATACATTTCTCTGGAAATTTATTAATACTTTCTGTATGGCTTTGGATATAAACAAATGTCTATGTATCAGTAAACATTGCAGGGACATCTGAAAAGACTGTGTTGTCCATTTGCATACTGCAAAGTGCAACATGTATTTATTTGTTATATAATAGTGGACCACCCAGGACGCTGGGCAGTGTTCAGCTGGTTACTGTCCAGTCTCATTTTGGATCAGAAGTGTTGATCTTCACACCACAATTCCATCACAAGTCTCTTTTCCACTTTTCCACTAGGCTGCCTACCTTTTTCTAAGTGATTTACAGGGGCTCTTTTTTCAGTAGGTTTTTGAGCATTCAGACTACTAAGAGTGAGTTTCCCACAAGTGATAAGTCAATGAGAGGGAGAGGAATAAACTGGACAATCTTGGAAACATCAAATATTATCCAAACAAGATGTTGATTAGCTGACAAGTTGACCTTTGAAACACTGTGTCTAGAAGATGAACTAAGGAACCCCTCAGCCCTGAATCCCCATGGAGCTTCCTGGTATTTGTAATGGAAAGTCCAGTTCTTCATCTGTCTTAGGGCGGGGTGGGGGGGGGGAATACTGTCAACCATACTCCACCTCTCCTAGGCCATTAATATTTTGGTTTCAAAATATGAAGAAGCTCTCAACAAAAGCTCTTCAGAATATTTCTGTCTTGTATCTATTTCAGCTGCCCTTTCCTTTGAAACATTCTATGACTATCTTTTTTGTATTATGAAGTATAAGACGCATACAGAAAAGTTCACACACAGAGAACATAAAGATCCGATGAATTATTCCAAACACCCCTGTAAACATCAAGCAGTTCAAGAAGTAAAACACTGCCTGAAATTCCTCTATGTCCCTTCCCGCTCACTACCTCCTCTTTCTCTTGAAAAAGTCATCAGTGCCTTGACTTCCATCCCTATAGTTTACCTTTGCCTGTTTTTAAATTTTAGGCAAATTGTATCCTATGGCATTTATTCTTTTGTGTCTGGCAACTTTCATTTATTCAACATTGTATTTGTGAGAGTCAAGCCCTTATTGCAAGTAACTGTGGTATATTCCTCCTCGTTACTCTATCTTTACTCCCTGTGGGAATATACCACAGTTTATCTATCCATTCTACTGTTGATGACATTTGGGTTGTTCCTAGTTTGAAATGGCCAATATGGGGCCCCTTTCTGAAACACACATGACTGTCCTGCTGAGGAGCCAATTGATCCCCTGCCTGCATCAGGAATGGAATGTGACAGGAGTTGCTAGTGTCCTGGACACACGTGATTCTCAAGGCCCCTCTCTGAACCTGCTGAGGAGGCAAGATCAGTCCCATACTCAACCCAGGCCTCCTCTCTGCATTTCCTTTCAGTCATGCCCACAGTGAGCTGGTCAGCCCCTTCTCAATCTTGCCTGCTCTATTTCTCAAAGGAGTTGCTCAGAATTTTTGTCAGGGTGATGCAGTCTGCTCTAAGTGCAACTACTGACATAGATTTTCTCCATTTTTCTCCTTTTCCTTTATTGCTAAGATTATCTGAATTAGGAGGAGTTAAAATTTGAAAGCAGGGGCGCCTGGGTGGCTCAGTGGGTTAAGCCTCTGCCTTCGGCTCAGGTCATGATCCCAGGGTCCTGGGATCGAGCCCCGCATCAGGCTCTCTGCTTGGCAGGGAGCCTGCTTCCTCCTCTCTCTCTCTCTGCCTGCCTCTCGGCCTACTTGTGATCTCTGTCTGTCAAATAAATTTAAAAAAAATTTGAAAGCAGATTGCTGCCCTCAAACTGTTCTTCTGCACCCCGAAAGTGACTGCACTGTCTGCTTTCCATCAGGTTGATTTCCACATTTACTTTCCAGAAGGCAAACTTCTCACCTCCCATCATCATGCTTGATGGATGCATCACTGTCACTCGGTCAATGGCAGTGATACATGTAATTAGCTGTTAATACTCTTAAAAAGCCATGACCCTGGTGGTCCAGTCTCAACACAATGTCTGGCTTAAGGGAACACCATCCAGCAATCAACGATCCCTTCTTTCTTTGTCCACTTCCTGCATACATGACAGTTGCTCATAGACCTTTTTCTCCCAAAGTTCGCCAAATACTCTCGGTGCATGCCTTGCCCTTTTGTCTTTCTCCTTCCTCCCACTGTTTCCTCATCTTTTCTCACAAGACTCCATCACAAAAAAGACAAAATAACAGAAAGGAAGGATGAGGAAGAAACAGACTACAGGAGAGAAGAATGGGATCTGCAGGGAAGGGTCAGACAACTAAGAAGCTCAACCTGGAATTTTAAGGAGCACACTTAGACTGTACTTATTTGCATCTTATCTTTGCCACTTAGCAGTAGTGTGACTTTGTCACTTAGCAGCTTTGCCACTTAGAAAGCAAACTGTTTCACTTACTCAGTTTCTCCCTCTGCCCAGTGGCAATAATGATAGCACCACTTTGCAAGATTGTTACCAGGAGAAAACTAGTTCATGTACGCAACACCTTTAGAAGAGTGCCTGGTGTGTGTCATGTGCCATATAATCAGTACGTAGTATATCATATCTTGTGCTCCCAGCACATGGAGAAGAGCCTGCCATACACTAGGGCTCAAAACATATTCATTGAATGAAACTCACTTGTTATTTTGTCTTCGAGGGTTTCATTAATGGAAATGTCTGCATCTCCAGTTGTACAACTCCATCCTTGTGCCATCACAAGGCACATTGTGGCAAATCATGCCCCAATAAAAGAAAAAAAGAAAGAAAGAAAGAAAAACCTTGCAAAGGTTGTAAATGGCTTTTATCACATTTCATTTGTGCCCACATCCCATTGCGTTGTTTCAAGCCTCCAAAAATACAAAGGGAATGAAAGGGGCTTCTGTTTTCTCCTTGCACAAAGAGCTGCCCATAAAGACCACATCACAATGCCACCTCACAAAGTGGCTCCCCATGGCCTAGGAGGTTGATAGGCAAGTCAGTCCAGCCACACGACGGTAAATACATTCACACAAATGTCCTGGTTGAAACCATCAGGCCTGAAAGCCTATGAGAGACCCATTAAAAAGGGATTTAGAGGAAACTTCAGCCAAATTAAAAAGCTTCTGACCACAGGGAAAAGCATCTGTGTTGCTGGAGTGGGGAAGTGATAGACTCTGGAAACCAGGCTGCAGGATCCAGAGAGAGGACAGAATGGTGAGAGAGAGGAAGTACGGCCTGGGAAGGGAACCCCAGGGCAACCCTGAGCTGGGAAGGTCCAACGCTGGATTCAAAGGTGAGGTATGAGCCACTGGGACCTCCTAGTGGGAACCTATAGGTCAAAGGAGTAGTTCTCTAGAACCTCAGGAAATAGCAGGGGCATTTCAGGCTCAAAGAAGAAATCAAAAGTGGATTCACTTCATGGTCACTTCGAGTTAATCTGGATATGACCAGTGCTTGTCCCATTACATTGTGACAAGCAAGGGACCAGTGCTTGTCCCTTGCTTGTCACAATGGGGTCTGAGTATTTGGGACTGGCCATTTCTCCCATACCATGACCCTCCGCTGGCAACTGACTCTCACTGATGGTGCCGAGACTAAATTAGAACCACACTGTACACTTTTATTCAATAAGCATTGTTATTTTGCTCCAAAATAATTCAAAAGCAAAAATACTTATTCCTTTTTTTTTTTTAAAGCTCTGTGTCTGGCAGTGTCTGAAGGCATGCCAGTGGGCTCTGCACAGCTCCACCAACTTCTGTACCAGCCTGACCTAATTTGGATGCAAGCTCAAATGACATTAAAAAAAAAAAAACCTCTAGATAATGTTTGTGCTTTTCTGTGAGGATCTGTGTTATTAGTTCTCAACTAAACACATTTGTAAACAAATTGACATAAGTCACATACAATATATCACTGAAAATATGTGAATTATGGTACCCTCTGATGATTATTTAAACATTAAGGTAGAACAGTGAAACAACCTTTATCTCATTCAGAGAAAGCCAGTATCTGTCTACTGTTGATTGCTTAAATACGTTCTGCATCTTTCAAGGACAATCACTGAAGGAGATAGTCATATATAAGATTTCCAAGCAGTTGGGGGGAGTGTTAGTGCTGGGCTCTCCTTTCTCTTCAAATAATAGTCAGGTTGTTGGGCACTGAGGCAGGGTGGACAGTAGAGGGGTGGTTCACATGGGCTAATCAAAAAAGGAAAGATAAAGATACAGAGATTAAAAGATTTCACACTGAAATAAAGAAATTCATGTTGCCTTCAATATAATTTGTGTTAGTTACATTTCAATTCCTAATTTATACATAGCAGGGTTGATAAAGAATTACATTATAACAAAATTAGCCAGAATAATTAGCATAGTATATGTGCTACTGATTAAACACCCAGCAGATAGCTTGGTAATTAAGATCAGTGAGTGCCATATTTTGAGGCTTTGTCATCTTATTATCTGCCTAACAAGTGCTTCGTCTTTACCTCCCTTCTGATTTGAAGTTTGATAGCAATCTCAATAATTCTCGGGTTTTTTCCTTCAAATTACCTTACCCAAATTCCAATAATTTTCCTTTGGCCACTACCCTCCCTCTCTTTGCATTGACACAAATGGTGCTTGTGTTGTTATGTTTCTTTCCAAACATAAGACATTTGATACTGCCAAGCATTTGGACCTGGAAATTCAGGTTCAAAATCTCTCCTGTCAAAATTCATAATTCTTTGGTTGAAGGTAGAATCAGAGGGCAACTACCCTCTCGAAAAGTTGGTCAGACATCTGAACTGAAGACTGATCCACTGACTTAAGATACAAAAACCCATTTCCAGGGCGCCTGGGTGGCTCAGTGGATTAAGCCTCTGCCTTTGGCTCAGGTTGTGATCTCAGGGTCCTGGGATTGAGGCCCGCATCCGACTCTCTGCTCGGCAGGGAGCCTGCTTCCCCTTCTCTCTCTGCCTGCCTCTCTGCCTACTTGTGATCTCTCTCTGTCAAATGGATAAATGAAAGTCTTTAATAAAAAAAATTTTTTTTAAAAACCCATTTCCAACATTCCCAGAATGTCTCCAGCAAGGTCCATTTTCAGTTTCTCTGACACTGGAAGGCAGTCCATTAAGGGGTATTGGCCACTTGCTCATTGATGACCCCAGCCCACCATGCCACTGCTCCTTCTTCAAAGACTCTGGGGTTGGCTGCTGTCCAAGCAACATACAGTAGGATTTTATCATGGAAGGCAAGAGTTCAAGGGCCAAAGACTGGAAGGCTTGGTGAGATCATCCACATTATTTATGACATTCTTGGGCTGCATCTCTAGACTAAACCAGGACATTGCCATGATTTTAAAGGTAGACTGAATACATCAACCAGGAACACGATGAGCTGCAAGTCAACAAAAACTCGTGAACAGTGCTTAAGGAATAAAGACGGGAAGTCTGGTGGTTGGTGGCCCAGAGCTGAAGCAAAGGTCCAGAAATGTCATAGAGAAGCCATCTCTTCCCCTCCTTCTATTCCGTTCTCCTCAGTATGTTGATCCTTCACTCTTGACTGTCACCTCATGGCTATACTATGGTTGCCCCATTTCCACACGTCATGTCAATGTTCAAGGAAAGTGGATCACCTGGTAATACTTCCCCTTTCAATCAGTTTCATGAAAAAATCTCACTTTTGCTGAAAGAGGGCACTGCTCAACAGTACCTATGAGAGTTCTCTTTTCAATTCTCTCCCCTTTTCTTCTTCCTCCACTTACCAACATGTCTACTGCCCCATCCCTAGAATAATCTTAACCGGAGACCTTCAGGAAACTTCATTCCCATGGCCCTGTGAAGAAAAGGGCCGCCAGCCAATGGCCCTCCCCAGCAGCTGAAAGGCGAGCCGGGTTTGTTCTATTTAAAGCAACGCCCACAGTGCCCTGCGCGCCACAGCTGCTACCTTTGGACTCAGTTAAGAAGTTTGGTCCATGCACAAACAGCATAGCGATGTCCAACTCTGATCGCCTTCCGGATTACCCGCTCCACTCAGATTTAGTGAAGAGATTAAAGTCTGCCCTGGATGCCAGGGATGAGGAGAGGGTGAGCCACTTGATCTGCACGGAAGTGGGGCACGTGGACGCCGTGATAGAACTGGACAATGATGACTGGATGAAGGACCCCGCGGCTCAGCTGCCCGTTGGCGCGCTCGTAGGTAACCAGCATGTGTCTGACACCAATTCCCCATCATGAGGGGTGGGCCATTCCTGGAGGTGGAAGGATGAATGGGTGAAAACGGCACATGCTGGAGGCTTGCCCGTCTGGTTCTTGTTTATATACGTACACACTTGGCTGCATGCACCATGTGTGTTGCTATGCAACCCCTGGTACCTGCTACAAACAATTTAAACAGAGGACAAGCACTCCTGGGGCTGCCGTCCTCCCACACACCTGTTTCCATTTCTCCACTTTTTCTGCATGTGGAGATTTCCCCCCTCCCTTATAGCCATGCCCAAATGTAATTTTGTGTTCTGCTCTGTTGAGTTAATATATCTAAAGTATTTTCCATGACGCTACATAGTCTTCTTAATTTCAATCACCTATTGAGGTGATTAATCACAAAATACTTAAACTGAATCCCAACAAGAAAAGAATATTTGTTTACATTTTTACTACCATAATTAATGCCATAATTAGCATCTTTATCAGCCTTCGTATGGTGTTTTTTCTCCTATTCAGGTAATATCCTTTTTTAAATAATTTATTTTTTTATTGTGTTATGTTAGTCACCATACATCATTAGAGTTTGATGTAGTGTTCCATGATTCATTGTTTGCCTGTAACACATCAAGTTATAGCCTTAAAATAAATTCCTAGGAGAAGAATTATAAGGGCAAGAAAACAGGGACAGAAAAGTTAACAAACTGCTTTCTAAAAGGGTTTCTATTTCCTCTGACAGTGAGAGTGTGTGTCTCACCACATCCTGAACATTGCTGGTGGTGAATATTTATCCTTAAGCCTGAAACTGAAAAAGCATGCACTTGTCCTTGTCCTCCGCCTGCCCACCGGTCCTTCTGGTACAGCTCAGGGCAAAGTCTTAGCCACAGGGCTTTCTTTTTCTTTGTAGATCTGTACACATGGGACGTGTCTATTCAGGGAGGCAATCTCTTCCCATTTCTATTTTTTTTTTTTTTGTCATTTTGCAGAACTTCTTTGTATAAAAAATGGAACTATTTGCCCTGGTGCAAGATTTCCTTTCTTTTTTTATTGTGTTATGTTAGTCACCATACAGTACGTCATTAGTTTTTGATGTAGTGTTCCATAATTCATTGTTTGCATATAACACCCAGTGTTCCATGCAATCTGTGTCCTCCTTAATACCCACCACCGGGCTCACCCATCATTCCACTCCCTTCCCCTCGAAAACCCTCAGTTTGTTTCTCAGAGTCCACAGTCTCTCATGGTTTGTCTCCCGTCTGATTCCCCCACTTCAGTTTTCCCTTCCTTCTCCTAATGTCCTCCGTGCTATTCCTTATGCTGCACATATGAGGGCTGTGTTCTAGCTTGTCAGAGGTGCTTGGCCCCTACAAGGTGTACAGAGGACTCTAGTCAACCCACTAGACTGAGTCCTGTCATACATGCCTGCATGCACACACATGTACACCACACATGTACACACACACATGCACGCACACACACTCACACATGCTCCCACGAGCAGAAAATGTATCAAAAAGGAGTGTGCATGGGACATTGGTGCTAGCCAGTGAGGCTTTCATGAGATGAAGAGGGAGTTACAGATCAGTCTGGATGGGGGTGACAATCCCTCTGCTCCCTCACAGCATGGGTGTACCCCCTTGGCTGCCTTTCACTGGGGAGTTAAGTGACCTGCATTAGGCTATAGGGAGAAAACATCTCCCACTTCTTCTTTTCCTTGATTTTCTTAATATCTGTGGCCATGTTCAGGATGAGGGCCCAGGAGCCACAAGCCCAAAGAACAACACGCCTCTGTCCTGATCTTAGCTTCACGTAGACAGGCACTGCGGTCTCACCAAGCCAGCACCCGGGACGCTGCCCAGTGCAGGAGATTGCCCTGGCGTGTGAGGAGGGAACTCGGTCATCATAAATTGCAATTTCGCCTGGAGCACTGAGCTCTATGTTTTGCGTTTGCCACCCTCCCTTCCTCACCCTGCCTGCCCTGTGCCGGTCTATAAAGCTGACCTTCTGAACTGCGTCACCTGCCTCATACACTCTGACCCCTGTTGGATGCAGCAAATGGCTTCCTCCTTGTGCCAAAAGCTCAGCTCCTGGCTGACAGCTCTCACCTCCCATCCTGCCCCTTCAGACACAGGGATGAGGGTTCCTGCTTTGTCTATGCCACGGCTGGTTGCTGTCCCTGAACCCCACCTACATTTGTTACAGCCCATGGTCATGCCCTCTGTTTTCTGCTATGCTTAAAAGCAAGTCCCCCCTTGACATCCCCTTTTACAAAGCCATCGATGCTGGTTGGAGATGTGTGTATTTGGAATCCGCAATTTAAAATATTATTCTTTTCACATTACTAATTGCCCTGCCCCATCTTCACTGTCCCCCAACCACCACAACTCTGCTGGACACTTGAAAGCAGTGACATTTGTTTTAAGAGAGTTTCGTTCCTTCCCACGATGAACCCATTCCATCCTAAATCATATATGTATGTATGTGTATATATGTACATGTATATATACTTCTCCCTGCTGAAGTGCACCATTTAGAAAGGCAAGAACAATTCATTGCTGATGACGTGTTTTAAGGGCTTGGGTTACTTCAGGGTTGTTTTCATTTCAGGGTGATCATACCCTGAATGATTAAGGCACATCTTGTTACCAGTGACTCTATTATAGGGAAAGAGGGCTGGCCTTGAATCCAAGGCAGAGCGTGCAGTGTGCTCAGTCTTGTGTTCTGGGCATGCTGGTCTGGGCATGATGTGAAAGCAGTATTTGAAGGAAACAAGAAAAGGAAGGAGAGCCTATTTAGAAGGTGACTGAAGACAGTTTCTAGGTGAGAGATGACGAGGGTCTCAACCAAGAAAGCAGAATAAACACAAAGATCAGTGACAAAGATGAGAACTGCATGGGTGGATCCATGGGAAGGTTTTGGTGACAAGTAGAGGCTGGTGCTACCAATGGAGATCGAAAACAGAAGGACCTAATTGTGACAGTGTGCTGAGCCCCTACTGTGTGCCTGGCAACATGGAGAGTGGAGAACATAAACAAGAGTGATATGCGGGGTGACTCCCAGGCTCACAGCCCAGCCATATCAGCCCTGAATGGTCATCAGGGGCCTGGAGAAGCTCCCGCCATGGAGCAGGATATTCAAGAAGGGAACTTGGGCTCTGCTTCCAATGAGCTGTGTGACCTTAGGAAAGTCTCTTTCCCTTTCTGGGCCAGTGACATGAGATTCAATGAGGGCTCCCCAAACAGGTCCATGATGGAATGAACTTGGGAGATGTTTCCTGCAGAATCATATGCTTAGAGTTTGGCGCAATGGTATATTAAAGGCTTGGTGTGGTTTTGTCACCAAGGGAATTGGTAGTTTGTAGGTGGTTTTTGGGAAACACCGGCTTGGATCAATGCTGAGGTCCCATCCATCTCTGTGCTTCTCTGAGGCGATGATCCCAAAGATTCATTGTCACAGCCTGCAGTGAAGCATGAGTTCCTTTTTGCTGAGTGTAAGAGCAAATGAGCTCTTTCTCAAGACAACTTTGAGTCCTTGAGGACTATCCTTGGCAGGAACAAGAGCTGTTTGGATTTAAATACACATGTGAGGTCTTTAGAATGCTTGAAGAGTGGTCAGAACTTATGGCAATATGCTGAAATACAGCCCATACTGGAAATGGATACTGTGAAGAACTTGTTCTCCTCCAGGGGAGAAATATGAAGATGGGGAATGGGGCTGGGCCAGCGAGGACCAGCACCTGGAATGCCCACTCAGACCAGGAGAGGCAGGAGTCAAGATGCATGTTGGCAAATGCATTTAGGGGAGAGGAGGAAAGTTTCCATCCCAAGAACAACCCTGGTTGACGGGTTTTTGACTCTAGTTCCAAAGATGATGATTTGCAAAAATAAGAAAAAGGAAAGTAACCATTCTCTCTCATGTGCTTGTCACTATGAACACACAAGGACCTTATCGGTCAGTGAAATCCCCATGTTCATTGCGCTAGGAACTTACTATTCCGCCAAAGGGAACACAAAACAATAATAATAATTTATTCCAATGTATCATGTCAACATCACAATAAAAGCATAGAGAAAAGGAGGCACCAGCTGAGAAAATGGTGGGAGGAGCTTTTTCCGGAGAAGTCTCCCCAGGTATAGATGGCTCCCCCCTTTGATGAAGGCTGAGGTCAGAAGAACTTGACATTTTAGCCCTAACAGACCATGGGACAAAGTGCAGCATGTGTCCTCCATATACAGTTGGCAGACAGGCAGGGGAAAGACACTAAAGACACTATTCACATGTCCCCTGCAAGGATGGACTGGGATGGACCAGGAATGGGGCATTCCCCCCACCCGTGGGTGTGTGTGTGTGTGTGAGAGAGAGAGAGAGAGAGAGAGAGAGAGATAAGGTGAACAGGACCAAGCACATAGCTGTCCAATAATCAACTCCCCCATCTATGCCATCCACCCCTGCCCAATAGGAACCTCCCCACCAGGGCTGCACCCAAATTCTGAGGCACATGAGGACCTCCTCTGCTCACCTAGGCCATCCCTTTCTTCCAGACCCTGCTCAGTGGATGGCCTCCACTAAAGGACCATCCCTGTTTACCTGGCCCACAGACTTCCCTCCTCCATAAAGACATAATGGCCTCAGTCTCCATTAGTTACTGAAACACATGGCCTTGCTGGGCTAATTGTTATACCCACCAGATATTTAAAACTTAAAACAGCTCCTTGAAGGTGAGATCCTTACTGAACACTTATTGGTACCCAGAGCCTAGCAGGGTCTTTGTCCTGAGAAGGAGCTCAAAGTCTGTGTGTGCTGCCTGGCATGGATAGTCTAAGCTCCTTTGCTGACATGAGGGATTGCCTTCCCATGGACACTACTGGGGTTAGCCTTTCTGTAAAGAAATATTTAATTCTACTTTTGGCTAATATTTTAATATTAGTGATGATTGCTTCATTTGTCCTCTCATCTTTCAATGCCTATCAGCTCACTAACCACCAAGAACATGGAAAGGGAGAAAGGATGGCTGGGGGAGGGGTGGTGAGACCCTTCTTGCCCCCAAATGCATCAACTGTACAATTTGGTAACTGGCGTAATCAAACTACTTAAGAAACAACTGATTACTAATTGCTATTATTAAGGATGTCAGCATTCCATGATTTTGCTGCTGATATATTATATACAAGTCAAGATGCTACTTGAATTCTTGATTGAAACAGAAAACTAGAGACATTATGTTGTGTTTGGGGTAATGGTATTTAAGCATCTGGAGGCAAGTTAAAGAAATACTAATTGGGTTTTTATTAAGAGATCGCACCCAGCAGCCTGTATACACTTGGGGAGTGATTGTGGGGAATGTGTGATGGGTGTATGCATACACGTCAAAATGGGGTCTGTTTGTGCAGGGCAACTTCTCACCCAGCCAGCACCCCTGTAGGCTTGACACTGAGTCCACCATCACTTTGGGCCACATCTGCCACCCCTTCCCTGTGCATGGAGGAGAATATCACCCAGGACAAACCCAACAATCAAATGTCAGTGAAATGAGCACAGCCATTCCCTTGTAGGAGTCATCTTTGAACTAATGACAGAAGCACGTATATTGCTGATGGCTCTGAGAATGGTGTACTGGGGACGGCAAGAGACTAACAGTGAGATGACCCAGTTCTTGCCTTGGCTCTACCACAGCCTTCATGGCCTTCAACTTGTCAGTCCTTCTCTCTGAACCTTAATATCCTTACTTTAAAAACATGGGATTGGTCGGCTCATCTCTCAGGGTCTTTATAAATTGTGCTAACTAAGGTTTTGAGACCAATGACTTGTGTTTGTGGAGGCCATTAACAAAACCCCATTGCCTTTGGAAGTCTGGAGCATCTTAACAGAACCCTGTGTAGACCCCGCCCCACATGCAAAGGAATGGCTAACTCCACAACAATGGGAGAAAGAAGGTATCTCCTGGAGGGCGATAGGAGAATGATTTATGAACTTGAATGCACCAAATAAACAGCAGCTTGGCACAAGACCAGCCTGTTCTAATCTTTAGGGAGAATACGTCCCCAATCCAGAATGTGTTAGAACTGGAACCAACCCTAAGTGGAGGCAAAGAGAGAGAATCACAGGTAATAAGGACCTTCATTAAGTACGTATTTCCCAAGGGCTATTGTCTTTCCTGCTTACCCAGCTGAGGAAAACGGAGCTCTACGAGGTTATGTTACACACCCAAGGCCTCACAGCTGGTGGAAAGTATAAACCCAACACTCTTCCCAGCATTCCATGATGCCTGTAGTTCACCCATCTTACAGCTGCATTTTACAGATGGAGACACTGAGGCTCACATTTGTTCCTCCACTGGTCAACAGCCAGTTAGCAGCAGTGTGTAAAAGAGGTATGTTTCCTGAGTTTTAGTCAAGGGCTCTTGATACGTACTCACCCAGACACATTTTTCAGGAAGATCCATGAACAAATTTTCCCACTGAAGCTGCATACAGCCCTTTCACTTTACCTAACACACACATATACTTATGCCCACACACATCAATAGCATGGGGTCTCTGGCTTCAAATAATTCAAGTAAGAGTATTAAGAAAAAACATGGATTAATAAATGGGGTCCTTGGCTGCCGAATAAAACAGAAAAGGAAAGCAGGAGGTCAGCGTTGACAGGGAAGGATAGAGAGGGAAGCACTCCGCCATCTCGGCTGCACACCCTGAGCAGACAATGTGGGGGCAGGGAGACCCTGCTCGAAGCAAAATGAAATTAAACCTTTCTAAGTACTTATAAATCAGCACCTAATGACACTATCCCACCACCAGCCGGAGCATTGCTCTTATTACTTTGATTCACAAGCCAGGAAAAGATCCGGAATTATGCACAAATTATTGTCCCATCTTCTTAATTAACACTGATTGCAAAATTCTTGCTAAAGTCCTTGCTAACAGACTCAATTATGCGCTGCCTGAATTGATTCACCCAGATCAAGTGGAATTTATTAGAAATACACTTTCCTACAATAACATCAGATTATCTTTGAATATAGTTAAATTATTTAGGAATAAAATGGCTCTAGCCTTTGCTTTAGATACAGAAAAATATCTCCCACCACCTAGAATAAAGATATTTCTTTGCTTTCAACCAGATACACACCCTAGGCTCTCTTCTTCCCCAGAAGCAGGTTGAGTCACTGTGATGAGATGAGATGCATGCCTTAGAGCTAATGGTCCAGCTTCAGAGCATATGGGGCAGGAAGAAAAATCCTACAGGGTCACGTCTCAGCTCCCCCCAGTATGAACTGTCACTGCCTGTGGAACACGGTGAAATTGCAATTAGACTAAATCAGGATATTTTCAGAATCAAAATTGAGAAACAGGCTAATAAAGAAATAATGTATGCTGATGACATACTTCTATTAGCATCACTCCCAAGCACACTGGAGAGTTTTGAAAGAACAAAAAGAAATGAGGATGATAGCAAAGAGGCTTTTCTCTTTCCCAGGAGGATGGCGGTTCCTGCAATGGTGAGCTCTGTTCAGGAAAAACATTCCTAAGGCACTAATTGGAAGTGGCAAATGACTACCTGTAGCTTGGCTCTCCTTCTCCATCTCATTGCCCATTATTTCCCAATACTGAATTCAGCAACTGGATATGAACGGGAACTGGGTTTGTCCTATTCACCATATCCTGGCACACAGTAGGTACATAATAAATATTAACAGGCCACATAACATATGGGGGACACTAAAATTCTCTTGGGCTGGTCCTTGATAGATGGACATGTTCTCAACAAACTGTGATCTAAAAGCAAGGGAATACAAATAGAGGGAGTAGACTGAGAAAAAGTGAAGCAGCCTGGGGCACAACACCCTGTGCAATGAAGAGGGACCTGCCTGGAAATGAGGTTATGTAAATCAGAGTAGGGGGAGAAAATTGAGGCAAGTAAGTTGGGACAGATAGCACAACACGAGACCACAAATTCTAAACAAGGGTTTACACTTATCTTGGAAAGGCAGTGAGGATCCATTCAGCAATGGAATGAGATCTTCTAATGGGAAGGGTGGCAGTGGAGAGACTGGGGCCAAGGAGGTGCCTCCTTCTCTATTAATTGAGTGCCTAAGGCAATACAACTCACCCACCACCCTTGAAATTAGAGTTGGCTTTGTTGTAGTCAGCAATGGGCTTATCAGAAGAGTGTCTATGAATTTGAAAATAGATTGACAGAAAGTATCCAACCTGAAGAACAGCAAGTAAAACGATAGAAAAGAAAATGAACAGAGACTGTGGGACAATTTAGAAGATCTAATATAGCTAAATGGAGTCCAAGAAAGAGAGAAGGAAGATAATGGAGCAGAAGAAATATTTTAAGAAATAGATTCTAAGCATTTCCCAAATTTGATGAAAGACATAAATTTACAGATTCAAGAAGTTCAGCAAACCAGAAGAGAGATATAAGTGAGGAAAATATGTCAAATGTGTGCCAGGATACCTGGATGCTCTGCTGAGTGTTGTTGAGTTGAGCTTGCCTTGAGAAGAGAGAGCAGGTTCATTCGTGTGAGGAGTGGGAAAGGCACACAGAGAAAAGGGTGCAATGACAGCTTCCTATTTGAAGGTGCCTATCTCTCACCTTCCCACAAACCTTCAGTGGCTCCCTACTGCCGACAGCAAAGGTCAACAAAATATGGCCCCAGTCCTGGCTGCCAGTTTTTACATGGCCATGCTCATTCATTTACATATTATCAATGACTACTTTCATTCTATCATGGCAGAGCTGAAGTTGCCACGGGGACCATACGACCTACAAAACCTAAAATGTTTGCTTTCTGGCACTTTGCAGAAAAAGTCTAGTGACCTCTGTCCAATACCTTCTAGTTCAAATTTTATAGCAAGTGTTCAAGGGCCTGAAAGATGTGCCAGGGGCTAACTTACCCTTAGGCACTTCTGCCAGCATCCTTTCACCTGCCCTGTACCCCGGAGAGTGATGGAAAATAGCACTAGTCAGAGCACAGTGAGAGGCAGATGACACTCTGCCAAGTGTTTGCCATAGATATTGACAGTAAGCTTTTAAAAATATTGACAGCAACTTAACAATTAATACGACAGTGTGTGATTACCAGACTTTTTTCTGTTATATTTTTTCTTGTAATTAATTTTAATTGTACTTTAAAAAAGAATCAACCCATGGCAAATTGAGACAAAAAAAAATCCCAGGTGCTTAACTAGTGGTTAGAAACTCTGGTTAAAACCATCCCCTAGGAGAGCCTAGGTGGCTCAGCCAATGAAGTGCCTGCCTTTGGTTCAGGTCACGATCCTGGGGGCCTGGGATTGAACCCACATCAGGCTCCTTGCTCAGCAGGAAGTCTGCTTCTCCCCTGCCTGCTGTTCCCCCTGCTGGTGCTTGCTCTCTGTCTCTCTCGCTCACTCGCTCTCTCTGTGTCAAATAAATAAATAAAATCTTTTTTTAAAATACCCCAATGACACTATCAATCCCTTACACCCTTCTTGGCTCTTGAGCAGGCCATCTCTCTGCTCTCCTGTCTTCACCTGCTCTAACAACACATCCCCCCTCCCAATCCTTCCAAGTGGTCCAAGAAACTCAGGGGCTCACAGTCTGATGCTGAGTGGAGTTTGCCTCACAGGATATTTGCAGGGCGTGAACACCTGTGAAGAGAGGGAGAAAATCAGACTGGCAGAGGAGAAGTTGATCTGTGACACAGGAGGCATAGTGCCATGTGTGGCCAACCCTAGGGGAGCTCTGGAGCAGAGACCCTTCTCACAGTTTTCCCACATGGGGTCAAGATGCCAGGACCTTTCCACACACCTAAATGGTCATGGGATCTGGCTGTCTTGAGAGGTGTATTCTGGAGCGAGGCAGCTCTCTACAGCTGGGACAAATGCCGAAGGAGTTGCATCGGTGTAACAAGTCCTCCCTAAGAGTAGGGTCTGGACAGCCCCTCTCCATGTCCACCAAAGTTCTAGTCCCTGCCACTCACCTATGTTCTGACCCCCTGGGCCTGCTGGATGCTGCTTTTCTTTACTACCCACAACCCTTCCTCTGCCTGACCCCCTTTCCAGACAGCACGCATGGCCCCATGCAATGCAGCTCTGAGGCTACATCTTGCCTCTTGTTCAGCCAAAAATAATAGGGTACAGTTGCTCATCCCCACTATAGGTCAAGGAAAGGAAACAGACACCCTCCAAGGGACATGATCTAGCCTTGTACCTCAACCCCCTCTGTGCTTTGCTCAGATGCCTCCTGTGGAGAAAGTCTGTCCCCTCCCTACTTCCCATTATTATAATGCTCTGTTTGTTCTCCCCATCGGACCTGCACCTGTCGTTGGCAGTGATCTCATTCCGCTCACTAGTTACTGGTTGCCTTATCTATCTCTCCCACAAAGTGCAACACTTCCTACAGGCAAGGGCTTCTATTCTTTGCCTCCGTAGGCCGCTAGGCTGCTAGCACCTGAAAAATCCCCCATATGTATCAGCTCAACATAGAATATTTCAAATTGCACAGAAATGTACCCTTCTACCTGCAAATTAAGAAGCATCAGTTTCGCTGAAGTTTTCCAAAATTTGACTTTTAAAAAAATCTTATTTTAACTCGCCTTTGAAATTAGTAAAATTATATATTATATATGTCTGTAATCGTCATTTTCATTTCTTTTAGTGCCTTTTTCCTATCTTTCTCTTGGAAGCCCAAAGTTCTCATTTTTTACCAACAAAAAAAATGAGTGAAGCCAACTTTAAATCCATCAGACAAAATTGGCCCCACTCTGCTCCATGCCGAGCTGCAAAGCAACCAAGCAAGCCCACCGGGAGCCCCCCTTCTTCAACCGCAGGATCAGCCAAGTTCTCGTGTCTAGAAGGGATATGAAGGGTGACAGGACATAACGATCAGATCAAAGCAACTTCAAGAGAGAAGTATTTCGCTCTCAGTGTGAGATTCATAAAAAACAATCAGTCTTAACATGCAATTTGTCTCAAGAGGCAGGAGCTGCAATTTTATCATGTAATTAAATCCCCATGACAGTCGTAAAGAAACGTTGTCACCTTTATCAGGGAAAGCTTCGATAATACGTTTTCCAGCAACGTCCCCTGAGTCTATAAATGTCCTTCCAGGACTATTTACTCTTGGCTGTGCATGTTCAGGATCTGGCGGCCCTGTTTCACACTCTACCACAGTGGATACGCAGCCCTCAAGGGCACCTTTGGTTCGGAGCTCCCAAAAAAGCTCTCTTGGGCTCTGGATGAAAGCAGCACTTGACCTTTGGATAAGATTGCATTCGTAATGAGGAGGGACTCTGTTGTTTTGCGTGATCCACGTTGGGCTGGGGAGTCATGTCGACAAAATAGGTTTGCGAGGTGTTCCTACTGCAAACCCCCCCGCCCGCCATATTGTGTTCTTCCACATGATGGGAATGAGATTTCTTAATAATGTGAAATCAGTGCAGATAATTTAAGTCATTATTAATAGATACACTTGATCTGAGGAAGTAAATGTTTTAATGTTTTGTTAAATGAGGTGTGCTGTGCTAACATTGTTATTCAGAGAAAAGGTTGAGATATTTTAACATTTTTTATATTAATGTCTGGGTGACTAACTCTGGTACATGGGTGCCTGTGTCCTGGAGCTCTTGAAAGCAGAGCCTTACACACCCGCCTAGCTTATTAATCTAAAAACTTTTTTTTATTATTTGAAAAAGCTACAGGGAGTGGGGATGAAGGAGGAGTGGCCCTTAGAAATTAAATGGGACAGTAGGGACCAAAACAAGATAAAATGATTTACAGTGAAAGTGGGTTCACAGTAAGACCTTAGCTCTTGGCCAAGCGGTAGTTATGTGAACATCTAGGGTCTGATCGAATTTCATACATGGCCGTTTAGAGAAACGATTCGTGTAGGAAGTATGAACCAACCAGGCTAACAATACATATTCACATATTTGAGAAAGTGCTCAGAATCTCACAATGTCCACCTGGGGAATGACTTGCTGTCTTAACTTATCCATTTACTTGGACACTTGACCCTAAAAGGAAGCAGACATTTGCCCAATGGCCCAGGAAAGAATCCACACATTTGGCTCTCTCCAAGAACACAAAGAAATGGCAGGGAACGAAAATCTACTTCGTGGCCTGAACACATGGTAAGTCTCTGTCATGGAGAAAAAACAGTCTGACCCTGTAATAAAATCCCCATTTCAAGCCCAACTAGATTTTTCCACTGAGTACCAGCAGAGCTCATCCTCAGATACTTCTGAGCAAAAGAGAATCATTCATCAGTTCAATAGCAAAATACAAAGATCCTGACATCACTTGAGAATAAGAACTACCATTCATTCAAACGGTACCATTTGTATATCTCATAATTTTAAGGCGAATTTTTACTTTTTCATCTTATCTGATCCCGAGGCCAAAACTCCCTCTAATGAGCTACCGGCCCTTCAGTTTTTGTGTCTCCTATGGATAAAACATGTTTATAATTCAAATCCAAAAAACAGTCTTTGCAAAATTATATTCAAGGCCAGTTGACTACATGGGCAATTATTAGAGAGATTTAGTCCATTCACTGGTTGTCCAGATGGAAGCTGGGTATCCACCGCTATTTGGATTTTTGTCCTTCTTTTCCCAAGATTACTCCAATTAAAGGCCACCACAGTCCAATCTGTGTAGTACTCTGAAATGGTCCACAGATACAACTGAAGTTCTTCCATCAGATAGGTACCATTTGATAGTTCCTCTGAAGAACCAAAACTATTAAATACTGATTTGGATTAGGTTCTCTTCATCAGAGTCCCCCTCTTTCAAAAAGGACATGGTATTTGTTCAGAAGAATTTCCTGGACCAGGTCTCTGGAGGAGAAGCTGGAACTGGCAGGGCCTGAGAATGCATGGAACCACAATGAAGGGGAAAGGAGGGGAGGAGGGACTTCAGTGGTTGCACCAGCGACAGAGAAGTACCATGGAGGAGAGGGGTGGGGTAAGACTGCACACAGTGCTGGACCCTTCATACCTTCAGGATAGTCGCCAAACTCCCTACATAATGTTGGTAGTGGATGTAAAACAAACAAACCAGACAAAAAACTCAGGAGCCGATGTTGTGCCCCAGGTGGGGGCAGGGCAGAGCATACACAGTCTGAGCAGACAGGAAGGTCAAGAAAAACATGAGGAGGCAAAGCAGAGGTGCTGCCAGGGTCCCAGGGAGGAAGGGAACTCAAACTGACCCCTGACTGACACAAGTTACTCTGCACCAGAATGCTCTCTGAATGGTTTAAAATGCCGTCAGATAATCTGCAGTGTTTATGTCACCTAGCACCATTAACCTCTGACCCTAAAATCAAGAAAAAGAATTCTGGTACCACAAACGGGAGCCCCCAGCAGCGTGCAACGGTCTCAGCCACGTGACCCAGAGGACAATGGGATCCTGTGTGGCTGGGGTTTTAAGGTCACTTTGGGGCATCAGTTGAATCAGCCCATTACTCTGGCCTGTTGAGATCTTTTGCGATTGTGATTGTCATGATCCATGTCACTCACCAACTGGATATCCACCTTTCCATATGCCACGTAAATCATCCATAAGCATATATTGTACAGGATCAGAGGAAAACCTTGTCTACACATTAGAAGTCCCTGTGGTGGTGGGGGGGTGGGGTATCCAACAGACCTGATGCCCAGGCTGCATTCCCCACCCCATGACACCAGGACCTCTCAGGTGAGATCCAGACATCTGTATCTTTTTAATGCTCCCCAGGTGGTTCCATTTGACAGCCAAGATTTGAACCCCTGCTCTGCACATGCCACGTGTATTACTTCTCAAGTTGGAGTTTTTTAGCAAGACTTTCCTAAAAGAAGACCCATATTTTTTTTCCACCTTCTCTAAAAGGTTTCCAGGAAACTTTCCACTGCAGGTGGAACTATACCCCATGACTACATCCCCTTTACATATTAATGAATGACTCCATGTCACAAAGGAAAATTCTTTTATCCACCATGACTTGTTCTAGTGACCCACAGATCTCCAAGTATCCCCACTCCCTTTTCTAAATGTTCCCAAACCATCCTTTTCATCCTTTTTAGGGATCTTGCCCAGCACTGATGTCAATTCAGACTTCGAGGGATCAAATTCTTTATTTGAAAACTAAAACTCTGGTCTTTCTAGTCCTTCTGTTTTATCACAATTCTTGAAGGATTTTAATAATTGCTCAGCAGCATCATATACAAATTCACTCTTGGAAGTTGAGTTTTCACATGGACTGAAATAGGCAGAGAAGATAAGGTCTGAGTTGTATCTTAAAGCTTACACATTGGCTCTGACTAAGCTGAGAAGGGTGAAGACAATAAAAATAAAATTAAAATGGCCCAACCCAAGCAAGGTATGGATGGAGAGAACTGTTGTACAATGGCCAAGAAGGAGCCCAGTGTTGAATCAGGAAACAGTGCCGTTCACCTGTCACCAAAGGACATCGTTCAGCTGGTGGGAAGGAGGACTAAAAAACTCCTCTATGTTAGGGTCCTGTGGTCACTGCTCTTTCTTGTGTGATCCTTGGGGGCAGGATTCTTGTATTTTTTGTCTCTGTATCCCCAAAACCTAACCACGCACCCTACAGCATAATGTCCCATGAATGTTTATTGAATGAATAGAGGAACAACTGGATTGGTTTTTAAGTGTTTGTAGAGTTTTTTGGTTTTTTTTTTTAACTTTGTTTTTTAACATAATGACCACATATGGCTATTATTGTTCTTTAAAAAAACAAAAACAAAAACAAGGCGCCTCCGACATGCTCCTGAAGTAATCTACATGTCCTACTTGTAAAGTCAATTCTGTCTCCCATGGGCTATTTTTAAAGCTCTCACAAAGAACCATGTCTGTTTCTGGACTGCTACTCTCTACCCGCTGAAATCAAGCTTGGATATTTAGTGCGCTGTTGACAAATATAATGCATGGAAAGCTAAATTTATCGCAGAACACAGGCCAGAATGGCTCTTATCCCAGAACTCACCTCCAGTTTTCCCACCCCTTCTAAAAATAACCCATGACAAAATACATCAGGAACAAAGGAATTCTCTGGTTTAAAGTGAAGTCCAAGTTGGATCATATTATAGTTGTGTATATTATAGCTGTGTATGAGTAAGTCCTTCCGAAATGAATCTAATCACAATCAGTCTAAGAAAAATAACATGGCAAAATGGCTAAGCTTATAGAAATGAAAAATCCAAAGAACAAGTAGAGTAACTGCCTAGTGCATGAATGAAGTGGGGAGAGTGGTTGTCTTTATGCTAGTGTACAACTGATACAGGATATGGTCTATGTAGTGTTGCCTTTTGTCATTTTCTGTATGCACCAGCCTCTTATGTCCGATGGAGGCTGTGCATTCCTTGAAAATGTGGTTATATTCTTTACCCCTACCCTGTCCATAGCACCCAGCAGTATTTCAGGCACACGGGAGAAGTCTTGAAAAAAATCTTGGCCGTTCCACTGATGACACGGATTCTCTCTTTGCCACTGCTGATGGAGACAAGGGAGGTAAAATTTAAAACATGTGAAATGACATTTTAAAGGACCCTCATGGATCCATTTTCATGGATTGGGAGAACCAATATTGTTAAAAATGTCCATACCACCCAAAGCAATCTACTGATTGAATGCAATTCCTATACCAACATTATTTACAGAACTTAAAAAAAAAAGCCAAAGCAGTCTTAAAAAGAAGAACAAAGCTGAAGTGGAGGTATCACAATCCCAGATTTCAAGATACACTAGAAAACTGTAGTAATCAAAACAGTATGGTAGTGGTACAAAAATAGACACATAGTTCAATAGGATGGAATAGAGTCCAAAAATAAATGCATGTTTATATGGTTGATTAATCTATTAATATCCAGTGGGAAAGAGACATTCTCCACCAAATGGCGCTGGTAAACTGGACAGCAACATGCAGAAGAAGGAAACTGGACCACCTTCTTATACTATACACAAAAATAAACTCAAAATGAAATAAAGACCTAAATGTGAGACCTGAAACCATAAAATTCCTAGAAGAAAACATAAGCAGTAATTTCTCTAATATCAACCATAGAAACATTTTTCTTAATTAAACTATTGAGATTACACCGAAATAAAAAGCTTCTGCACAGCAAAGGAAACCATCAACAAACAAAAGGGCAGCCTACTGAATGGGAAAAGATATTTGCAAATGATATATCCAATAAGGGGTAAATATCCAAAATATATAAAGAACTTCTATAACTCAACACCAAAATGACAATAATAATAATCCAATTAAAAATGAGCAGAGGACCTGAATAGACATTTTTTCAAAGAAGACATACAGATGGCCACCAAACACATGAAAAGATCCTCAACAAGTACGCTTACCACATGAGCACTGAGAAATTTATAGAATTATTGAATCATTCTATTGTACCTTGGAAACTAATATAATGCCATGCATTAATTATACTGGAATATGAAAATAAAGAGCCTCCATGAAGCATTCAATAGACAGTCCTATGAAATTTGGTAAAGCATTTTGACATGTGGGGAAAGGTAGGGTGTACACTGAAGCTCACAGATCTGAGGCAGAACCCCAGCCCCAGCATCTGAGTCCCTGTCCTTGGCCAGCCATGGGCTAGATTACCACCTAAATTCCCTAAGGGGAAAAAGTAGCAGACAGCCAAGAACAAAAGCAATTTCAGTGCACTTGAGCAAATTTCAAAGAGATCAATCCATTCGTTCTTTCACCGTCTCCACTGAGGACCAGTTGAGGACGACAGTGACAACACTGTGCTAGGTACTAAGAACCCCCTTGCAGATGAAGAAGCAGATGTTCATGGTCCAGTGGGGGACAGAGACAAGAACAGCAATCAACAGTGAGCCAGGTACCATGGACAGAGTGCCAGAACAGACAACAGGACCAGCCATGGAAGTGAAGGGAATCTAAGCTGAGCATTGAAGAATGGGGCCAGCCAGGTGGCAAGGGGACCACCAGAATGCCAGGTACAGGGGACAGCATGTACATACACTTGGAGGCCTGAGACACCATACGCCATCAGAGGACTACCAATCCCTGTGCTAAAATGTGTCATGGTCAACAGCAGCAGTGAGGGCTAGGTAGGAAGTCCTTGTGCTGACAGTCAGGTGTTTGGGTGCTGACCATCTCAGCGTCGAGAAGCCTTGAGCAAGTTACCTGGACCTCGGAAGTCCTGGTTTCCTCTTCTGCAAATGTCATCAAGGCTGCCCACCCATGGGGGCCCCGGACAGAAAGCCACTTGCTGGGGATGTTTGGGTAGAAAGAGCCTCCTCCTGAAACTCACCCTGAGCCCTGAGAGCTAAACTCCGTGGACCCTTTGGCACCCTCTGTACTGAACCTCGACCCAGACACCAGACAACCACAGTGAGGATCATTAACCTGCAGCCCCATGGCAGTTGGCTAAGGCTGTGACCAAGTCTCTCCTACCTTCACACTGTGTGTCACCAATGAGAGCCCTTCAGCTTTGGGGACACCGTCGACACTGTTTATCTGCCTGCATGAAGGCATCACAGTGACCAGACAGATGAGCACATCTCCCTCTTCCCAGCAACCCCACAGCCCTCTTCAGCAGAGGAGATCTGAGTTCTACCACGTGAGGGAAACTCCAGGCCTTGGGTCCGTCCATGCATGTACTTTAATGCCTGCAAATCAGCTCTATAACCAGGGTAGAACCATATCTGTATTAAATGATAAATGCAGGTGATTTCGCCTTCACCCTTTACCTCTTCTAAGGAAGATCAAGGGTACTCTGCTGGGCCTGCTGTTGTTGTGGAAAGTCTCAGTGAATTACTGTTCAAAACAAAGAGCCAACACAGACAGCCTGCTGAGGCTGGGGGCGGGAGGGGGCGTGCTTAGAAGAACAGAAGGAGTCAAGGGGCGCTTTGAGGTACAAAGATCAAGAGACAGGAACATGGGGGAAGAGGGTGTTTAAGAAGTGTGGCTGTGACCAAGCCTGCGCTTCCCCTACGACCCCTTGGGTTCAAGTCTTTCTTCCTGTCGTCTCTGTCCTTTCTTTGACTGCAACACCATAGAGCAACAGGATCCCACGGGGGTGTGTCCGATCCCACGGATGCGTGTCCAACACTGGAGCCGCGTGGATGGTGGATGCTGTTCCTTCCCCTCCCTCAGCATCTCTGTGCATCACTGACCCAGGCACGTGCTCCACCATGTCCCCTTTGGCCCATCCAAGCAGCACCCTCCCTGAGCCTCCGTCTGCCCCCTAACCTCTAGCCACACATCTTTTATCATCACTGACACAGACATGGCAAAGAATGCTATAGCCCAACCACGGTGGCCCATCCCAACTTCCTAGTGGGAGAAAAACAAGAACTGGGAAAAAAAAAGATGTAAGAATGTGTATTACCCATATTATGAGAAAAAATGATTTTATTAATTTTTAGACAATAAAATAAAGCCCTGCACTAAACTGTAGCAAATAACTAGTAAGTTACTAATAAAAAGCTGTTCCCATTCGTTTCGGAAACAGAGATTATGGTATTTCTATGGGCCTTTGGGGATGAGTTCTCAACAACTGAAAGAAATTCACAAGCCACCAGGGGCCCAAGATGATGCCTTTGGGAATCCGTGGTCTGCCCTATGGAGCCTCCCACCCGGGGACACTTGGGGACAGCCTGGTCATTTGCAGCATCGAGCTGGGGCTCCTTATACATGCTCAGGGCTCACACAGCCCTCAGAACACACGTCCGCCCACCCTTGTCCACAGCAGCAAAGAAAGCAATAGGACAACAAGAAGACACCCTACAGAGCAGGAAAAGGAGCCCCGCCCATCGTCGGGTGCCTGCCCTCCTGTGGAGAGCTGTTTTGGAGATAAAAGATGTATCTGTCTCTGGAAGTCAAATCTATATAATCACAAGGGGGTGGCTGAGCACTCAGGCATGTCAGTGGTCACACGACGCTGGTCATATCAAGTAACCATGATCACATCGGAGCCCGCAGGAGTTATAAATACACCAGCACCGAGCCCCGGCTGGATGACAATTGAGTAACGACAATAGAAATAGCTCACGCTCCATAAGACCATCTTTCGCCTTCCTGGAGAGCTTTTCTGAAACCAAGGGCATTGCAATGGAGAGATGGCCAGAGCCGGTTAGAGGAGAACTTCATATCTTTCAGAAGATGGAAAAAGAGCCTCACGCGAGAGCTGGGTCCCCAGTACTCCAGTACCATGCTGCCTTGGCCACGGGAGACCTGAGCCGTCTGCAGCAGCTCATGAACTGCTCCTTCCAGGATGCCAACGTGGTGTTTGAGATCAAGAAGGATGAGATGGAGTGGCGGATGACATCCCCAGCCACATTTGGACTGTCAGGTACGCTTTCTCCTTTAAAGCTCAGCTGTGTACGTTTAAGGAGCTACTAACTCTCCTCCAGACGAGGAGTCTGGGGTGCAGTCTGGGGTGCAGACTGCTCACTTTGGCGCTGCATTTAACACACGTGAGCGAGGGACGTCTGTAAATGAAATTTGGTCGGCACAATGTCTTAGGGGATGACATGTGAGAAATCAAATTGGAAAGGCCAAAATGTGGGTGAGAAGTACCCATCTGATGCTGGAAGGTGCCTCTCGTCTTTAAAAGATAGCCTTGGGGGGCGCCTGGGTAGCTCAGTGGATTAAGCGGCTGCCTTCGGCTCAGGTCATGATCTCAGGGTCCTGGAATCGAGCCCCGCATCGGGCTCTCTGCTCCGCAGGGAGCCTGCTTCCTCCTCTCTCTCTGCCTGCCTCTCTGCCTACTTGTGATCTCTCTTTCTGTCAAATAAATAAAATAAGATCTTTAAAAAAATAAAAAATAAAAAAATAAAAGACAGCCTTGGTTTGGGAGCTGATCTGCCAGTGCCTGGGTCTGGCAGCCAGGAAGGCAGGTCCCCTGGCATGCAGCTCTGCTCCAGGTCCTTCTATGAACCTGTGAACACCATGGCTACAACGGGGTGGCTGGGGCAGTGCCAGCATCAACAGAGGGAGAGCCCTCAGCAGGTGCTCCTCCCAGAACCCAGGGGAGCCTGAGAATGGGGGAGGGAGGGGAAGAAATCAGAGGTCCCTAAGTCGTATATCTGAGGGCATTCTTACAGCCTGAACACCACTATGTGCTGGGTCTGCAAGAGACCCCCCCAAGGAGAGAGACACCTTCCATTTACCCACCCGGGCTGAGGAGACTTGCTGACCAGCAGGCTTCAGCCAGGGTATTCTCAGCTGGCACTCTGCATTGAGCAAACTTCCCCCCCGCCCCTCGCGGGGTCTCCAGACGCAAGACATTTACCAAAAGGGTTCATGTGTTGGAAGCCACTGCAGCCCAGCCAGACCAAAAGGATGTGAGACTCTATGGTCAGTGGGTCAATGGCCACTGTCCCATGTCCCATGTGCCTTACTTGTGGGTTCAGGCAGGCAAAGAATGCAGAAAATCAGCTTCCAAAGAACAGACACCATCCCGTTTATACCCCATCCAGGGAGAAGGAAATAAACTCCAAATTGTCAAAGGGCTAAGCAGCTTGGTGCAAACAGTGAGGCGGCACAGGCTTCAGGGAAGGCAAGGGCAGCTGTGGTCTGGCTCACACCACCCCCCAGCTCAGGGGGTCCTGGAGCCCTTCCGGCCTCCCCTCCTTCATCTGCCCCAGACAGGGGCACGCATTCCTCCCAGGAGCTGGGTAGTGATTCGGCCAAGAATGCCAACTGCTTGCACACTCAATCAATGTCGTTTTATTTATTTTTTTTTTAATCCCATGCCTCCCAGCCCTAGACACACCCACCCACCCCCAATTGTTGCAGTTTCAAATAAGCATTAATGTTAACCCATGGTCTGAATCTAAGGGCTTCTTCCTTTTTTCTGCCTTACTCTTTCCACCCAGTGAGTTCTGCCGGTTTTCTACGGCACACCCGAACCTCAGAAACTTAGGGCATCCCAGCCACCAAGGCGATAAACCATTGCAGTGGAAGGGGCCACCGTGAGAGCCAGGGCTGGTGTCTGGCTTCATGTGGACTGAGACGGTGGGTGGCCCTCGGGACGGCTGCACTCCCTGCTCTTTTCCGCTTACCCACTCCGCTTTCCCTGCAGCTCACCCAAGCTGCAGAAATGACCAAACATGGCTTGGGAACAGCGCCCTCTCTCATATGAGGACTTGCTGGTGGCCAGTTACTGCTCCCCCTGAAAGGGGCCATGGGCAAGGGGGTAACACTAGCCCGCTCACAGTGCTTGTCCCCGAGCACCTCAGTACATCCAGGATGGAATGCTGGCTTCCTCTAGTTCACAATCCAAGGAGAGTGTTGGCTTGAGGAGGGATGAACTACATGGGGAGAATCCTATGTCCTTGTTCCTTCTGGTGCCAGAACCTGGACCAGGGAGTGGGAGTGGAGATTACAGGCACTGGATGCAAGCTTTCTGATCCAGACAGCTGCCTCAGAAGTCAGGTTTTCCTGAAGGCCTTGTGGAAGCTTATCACCATCTCCCTGGACCTGGACAGGGATGCTGACCCCACACTGAGCCAAAGGTCCACTCGAGACCCCTTCCATCAGTCCACAGGAAGTCTCAGGAATCCAGGGTGGGTGAACAGGGCTGCTGGGGTAGGCAGAGTTGGGCTGGGAACTTGGTGTGACCTGGAGAAGGGAGTACCCCCTTCCTAGACGCCCACCAATCCACCCAGTAAGTAGACTTCCTAGCTCAGGAAAATGAATACAATCAAAACCAGGTGCTGGCCTCTGGCCACCATCATCACTGCCAGGACAATAGGCCCCACATCCCCTGGTGAGTGGGCAACAGCCGCAGGCTGGGCCTTGGGGACCCAGAGCAGGCTGGAACTCCGCACTACATACAGGTAGGTAATTATGAGTGGTCTTTCAAAACCGGCTCAGCATGGGTCCCAGGAAGGAGGTGGCCTCTGAAAAGGGTCTCCTCTGCAGCTCATTACAGCCATGATATCGATTCTTCCATCATTATCAGAAGGCATCCCTGCCATGTGAAATCCTGTCCCTTGAAGTGCATTCACCGGGGACCGCTTCCCCCATTTCCACGAGCGCTCCTGGCTGTTAACAACCTTCCACGGGCCTTTTGAAAGCCCAAAGTTTTCAGACAAGTACAATGTATAGCACCCGCTTCATTCATCCACCAAGAAAGAGCAACCCTATACACACGCACACACACACACAACCCTAAAGAGCGCAAAGAAACAAACCAGAATTGTGCTGAATGTGGACACCACATCAAAGGGAGCCTCTGAAACCCAGCACTTCCAAGAGGACTAAACTTTGTAAGGCCTTTCCTTGAGCAACCTTGGCTCGGCAGGTCAGTTTGTTCTGTCTGCTGTCTTCTCCTGCTAATGACAAAGGGATAAGTTTGGGGTTCAGTGAGAGAGAGCTGGATTCCAGAAAAATCCACAGCTCACTCTCCTGCTTCAAGCTGTCCCGAATTCAGAGCCTGGAAAATGTGAATTCCTGGATTACATCCTCCCACCAGCCACCCACCGGGTCAGCCCTTCACTCCTCAAATCCTAGTCCAGGCCCCGTCACCCCCATATTTGGCAAGTCCCTCTTGCTTCTCGATACCCTCCATTTCTTCTGGCTCGGTTGTGGCCCTATCCGTCTCTATTTTATTCCACCTTCCTCCGCACCGTGCCTCTCCTGGGCCTCGCGACTCTCCTTCCAACTTTCCTGTGCTGGTTTTCCCTCAAGAGCTCTCTCTGCCCCTGTCTGCCTTTGTCCTCCCACCTCCGTTTCCCTAGGATAGGAGATATCCACCCCATCCCAGCCCTCTGGGTCTTTTTATGCCTCTCTTTGGTCTATATGTATCTTTATTTATTTACACGCCTACCTGGTGGCTAATTCTAAGAGATGGTTTAACCCTACATCGTCCTTAGTGGACACTGCCCCCTTCCCGCTCCCCCATTCACTTTACCTCTCCTTTCCCACAGGCCTCTGGACCCTAGAGTACAAGCGCGAGTTCACCACCCCGCTGTGCATCGCAGCGGCCCACGGCCACACCGCCTGCGTGCGCCACCTGCTCAGCCGCGGTGCAGACCCAGACGCCAGCCCGGGCGGCCAGGGAGCCCTGCACGAGGCCTGCCTGGGAGGCCACACGGCCTGCGCCCAGCTGCTGCTGCAGCACGGCGCCGACCCGGACCTGCTCAGCGCCGAGGGCCTGACGCCCCTGCACCTCTGCCGCACCGCCGCCTCGCTCGGGTAAGGACGCGCGGCCGGGCAGGGCCCCAGACCACGGAGCCGACCTGGGCCGGGCCTCCAGAAGCCGGCCACGCCCCTCCGCCCCCGGCCCCGCCTCCGAGCTCCAGCCGCCCCTAGACCCGGTCCCAGCCCCAGGCCTGGACCCTGCACCTAGCCTCAGCCCATGCCCCAGGACCCGGGCACACCCAGCGTCCTCACCCTACCTGGAATCCGGACCCGGTCCGCTGTCACCGCTCCGGGGCCCACCCAGCCACCCCCACCTCCGGACTCCGCTCCCAGACCCTGTGCCCCCCTTCCCCCACACCGCAGCAGAACCCAACTGGTCCCGGGCCCAGCCACCGGCCTCAGACACCCCTGCGCCCTGACCCCAGACCGCGACCTGCCCTTGGTCCCTACCCTTGCCCCCACCACCCTACCCAGACCCTGAGCCCCAGACCCCAGACCCCTCACCGACCTGAGCTCCTACCCCAGCCCCTGCCTCGGGACTCAGACGGAACCCCTAAGACCCCAGACCCAGACCCTGCCACACCCCAGAGAGTACTGGATTCTCCTCCCGGCCCAGGGCCCGGGACCCCGGACCCCGGACCCCGATCCCCCGACCCCCCGGACCCAGATCCCCCGGCCCCCGGCCCCCGGGCGGGTATAATTAGCGCTTGATTGCGAGCGCGAGGCGGGAGGCCCCACACCGAGGTAATGAGCGCCGTGATCACAGGCCTGCAGACGCCGGCGCTGAAGAATGCTAAAAGGCCACTGGCGGGGTTGGAGGCTGAAAAATTAGGGTTTTTAATGATAATTTTATGCAGAATAATTGTCACAGTGTGACATAAATGGTTAGCTCCTCGGGCGGGGCTTCGGAGTCCCACAGGAAGCCGAGCTGTGCTCCGCATTTGCAGGGGCACCGCGGCCTGGAGCCCACCACCCGCCCAGGCGCCGGGGTTCGGCGAGTCCCGCAGCTGCCAGTCGGGCCCCGCGGCTGAGCCTGCAGGGTGTCGTCCCCGCGGGCCCCGCGAGGGCCCGGGAGAGGCGGCGGGGGGCCACGGCGTCGGAGCGCAGGAATTAGGCTTGGGTTTCTCAGCTTGCGTTTTGTCATCTTGACACTTCTTTAGTCAAAACGTTCTCGTCCCTGCCCTCGGGCTTATCATTTCTTCTCTCATTTCTTCTCTCGCGGGGTGAGGATTGAATAAAATCACCGCGGTCAGAGCAGGCGCGGAGGGCTATGACCGAAGCAGGGGCACCCCCTCCCAGGATCACTGGAGAGGAGAACAGGGACTCAGAGAGGCACGAGGACCGCCGGGTCTTCCGAGCGGCTGAAGGAAGCCATATTCCAACAACACACTTTTTTAAGTAGCTTGACTCAGGTGTGGTGAGCATACAGTACACTGCGCGTTTTAAATGTGCGATCTGCTACATGCGGACCTACATATGCATCCATGCAACCGTCCCCACAATCAAGATAGCGCCCGCACCCGTCCCCATCCCAAGGTTCCCTGCCCCCTGCTATCTCTTCCATCACCCCCACTGATCTGCTTTCGGTCACTATAATTTAGTCTGAATTTGCCAGACTTTTGTATTTTGTCCCATCTCTTTCATGCAACGTAATTACCTCGAGATTCATCATGTGGTTTCACGGATCCATGATTCACTCCTGTTTCTAGCTCAGTTGGTACTCCGCGGTATGGGAACACCACCATGTGTTTATCCATTCCTACACTGAAACACACTGGATTGTTTCCAGTCTGGGGCTATTACAAATACAGCCGCTAGGAACACTTGTGGGCCAGCCTTTGTACAGGCAGGCATATGCTTTCCTTTCTTTTGGCTGTAGACTTGGCATTGGAATGGCTGGCCATTCCAATGGTGTGATGTGATTACAAGATAACCTTGTATGCTATGATGTGATTAAAAGTTAACCTTTTAAGAAACGGCCAAACTGGCTTCCAAAGTGGCTGTGCCACGTTACATTCCCACCAACGGTGTCCTGGGTGTTTCACACCCTCACTAGTCCTTGGCATGGTCACCCTTTAATTGTGGACATCCTAAAAGGTGTGTCGAAGTATGCTATTGTAGTTTTGATTTGAAATTCCCCAATGACAAGTGATTTGAGCATCTTGCCATGTGCCTATTTGAGTTCCATAGATCTGCTTTAATGAGGCACCTGTTGACCCCTTGTGCCCATGTTTTTAAATTGGGTTGTCTTCTTAAATTTTGAGATTTCTTTGTATATGCTGGCTGCAAGTTCCTCACCAGACATGTAAGTGGTTAATCTTATCTTCTGATCCACGGGTTATATTTTCTTCTCTTAAAAGTGTGTTTTGAAGAACAGCAGTTCATAATGTTGGTGGAATCCAGCTTATCAATTTTTTCCTTTTAGGGATTATCTTAGGTTATTGTATTTAAAAAAAATCTTTGCCTAACCCAGGGTCACAAACATTTCCTCTTGCATTTTCCTCTACAAATGTAATGATTGTATATTTTACATTTAAGTGTGCAACCCATGTTTAGTTAATTTCTCGATATGGTGTGAGGTATGGATCAAAGCTTTTTTCTCTGCATGTGGATGTCCGATTGTTCCAGCACCATTTGGCAAAAAGCCTTTCCTTTCCCCCACTGAATTGCCTTTGTACTTTCATCTAAAAGCTACTGACTATACATACGTGTGGGTTTCTTTCTGGACTCTCTTGTCATGTGCACACAGGACAGGACGAGGTCTGACTATTTCAGTTGGTAAAGACCCAAAGAGTCACCCTTAAATTCAGACCATTTATCGCTTATAGAAACAGTGAAGAGAGGAATAGCCAAAGGTGCCAGCGCCTCCTTCCACATATCAGGAGGGACAACACCTAAAGGAAAGGAGCCAGATAATTAGCGGTGTGAGTTATAGGATATCCATTTGCTAAGGAGCCAACTGTAGACTCAGCTGAATGGTGCTATAGTCTGAAGCTTTGTTCTCAGGAGGCAGGCAGGAAGTCCCAAACCTCACCAGAACCCAAAGGATAATGAAAAACTCTGGTGATAGTGAAGCAAGTGGACAATGGCCTTACAGCAGCACTTTACAAGCTTCCCATCCATAAAGATCACCGAGTGTCCTGCCAAGACTTACATCAGCAGTGGGTCAAGACTTTTGCTTCCATGGCCTGTATGGATACATGCAAGGTTTCCAGGGCTCCACGGCAGAGCCTTTCTTATATTTATATTATATTTCATTGATCTGCTTGTCAGTGTCAACACCGATACCCCATTGTATTGAATATTATAGCTCTAGAAGATCTTGAGGTCATGTAGTAGAAGTTCTCAGACACTTTTCATTTTCAAAGTTGTTTGGGTATCATAGCTCTTTGCATTTCCATACAGATTTTATTTTATTTTATTTTATTTATTTATTTATTTGACAGAGTGAGAGAGGGAACACAACAGGGGGAGTAGGAGAGGGAGAAATATGCTCCTCCCACCCCATCCCCACCCCACCCCCAAACCCACCCCACCACCCCCCAAGTCCTCCCCAACCCCCAACACCCTGGGCAGAGAGCCAGATGCCTAGCTGAGCTTGTTCCCAGGACCCTGGGATCATGACCTGAGCCCAAGGCAGATGCTTAAGGACTGAGCCACCCAGGTGCCCCTCCATTTACATTTTAAAATCAGTTTGTCAATTTGTATTAAAAAGGCTGCAGGGTTTTCACTGGGATTGTTATGAATCTATGGATCAATCTATGAATTTGGGGAGAATTGATATAACAAATATAATAAATCTCCCCATTTCCTTTTCTAAGATTTTATTTATTTGTTTGACAGACAGAAATCACAAGTAGGCAGAGTGGCAGGCAGAGAAAGGGTGGGGGGAAGCAGGCTCCCCGCTGTGCAGAGAGCCCAATGAGGGCTTGATCCCAGGACCCTGAGATCATGACCTGAGCTTCAACCCACTGAGCCACCCAAGTGCCCCAAGCTCTCCATTTCTTTAGTTCTTTAATTTCTCTCTACTGTTTCTTAGTTTTCAGCATATGGAGCTGCCACATTTTTGTCAGATTTCTCCTTAAATATTTTTTTATTTTTTGGTGCTTCATAAATGGTATTTTTTAATTTAAATTTTTATCATACATAGCTATCATATAAAATAATAATTTATTTTTTGCATATTGATCTTGTATCTTGCAACCTTGCTAACCTCACTAATTGTTCTTGTAACTTGTTGGAAATTCCATAAGATTTCTATGTGAGCAGCTATGTGATCTTTGAATGAACAGAGTTTTATTTCTTTTTCTGTTGATGCATTTTCTTCCTTTTTCTGGTTTTATCGCATTGTCTAAAACCTCCAGTGCAATGATGGATAGAAGTGGTAAAGAGCAGAAAATTTTTCTTATTCCTGATCTTAGAAGAAAGCATTAAGTCTTTCCCCATTAAGTATGATATTAGATGTGGGATTTTGTAGATGAACTTTTTCAGATGACAGAGTTCCCTTCTATTCCTAGCTTCCTGAGCATTTTTATTATGAATAGATATTGGATTTTTTAAATGCCTTTTCCGCACATTTAGAGATGATTATATGGTGTGTTTTTTCAGTCTGTTAATAGGATGATTCACAGTGATTGTTTTCCAAATGTTAAACCAACCTTGCCTTCTTGAGATAAACTACACTCAATCATGAGTGTTATCCTTTTTCTTGGGTTTGATTAAATGGAAAAAAAAAAACTTAATCTGTGTCTATGTTCATGAAAGATATTTGTCCGTAATTTTCTTTTCTGGTAATCTCTTTATCTGGTTTTGGTGTCAGAGTGATGCTGGCCTCAAAAATGAGTTGAAAATTGTCTCTTCCTTATCTTTTTTCTTGAAAAGCTGGTATAAAATTGTTACTTCTTTCTTAAATGTTTAGCAGAATTCATCAGTGAAGCTACCTGGGCCTGTGAAGCTACCTGGGCCTGGAGTTTTCTTTGTAAGTTTTCTTTTTAACTATAAATTCAATTTCTTTAATAGCTACACTGTTACTCAAAATATTTCTTTCCTTTTGAGTGAGCTTTGATAGCTTGTATCTTTCACGAAATTTAGCACTTTCATCAACATTGCTGAATTTATTGGCATAAGTTGTTCCTTATTATCCTCTTAATCTATAGAATCTATAGTAATATCATCACTCTCATTAATGATATTGGAATTCATTATATTGTTTCTTTTATTTTCTACCCTGATCAGTCTTGCTTTTGATTTCATTGGTTCGTTGGTTGGTTTTACTGTTTTCTATTTCACTAACTTCTCCTATGGTCTTTACTACCCTCCATTCTTTAACTATCTTGAATTTCTTTTTTTTAAGATTTTTATTTATTTACTTGACAGACAGAGATCACAAGTAGGCAGAGAGGCAGGCAGAGAGAGGAGGAAGCAGGCTCCCTGATAAGCAGAGAGCCCGATGCGGGGCTCGATCCCAGGACCCTAGTACCATGACCTGAGCCGAAAGCAGAGGCTTTAATCCACTGAGCCACCCAGGCACCCCTAATTATCTTGAATTTCATTTGCTCTCCTTTTTCTAATTTCTGAAAATAGAAACTAATGTCATTGGTATGACAATTTTTTAAAATTTTCTAATATAGGCTTTTGGTGCTGTACATGTCCCCATATGTATTACTTTAGCTAAATCCCACAAATTTTAATGCCATATTTTCACTTTCAATTAGTCTTAAATGCTTTCTAATTTCTCTTTTTTTCTTTGAATCATAATTATTTAGAAGTGTGTTGTTTAGTTTTCAAATATTTGGGTATTTTCCAGATATCTATAGTATTGATTTCTAATTTAATTCCATGTGATTAAAGGACTTACTTTGTATCACTTTGTACTTTTAAATTTGAGTCTTTTTTATTATCCAAAATATATTTGGTCTTAGCAAATATTCCATGTACACCAGAAAGGAATTTGTATTCCGCAGTTTGGGGGGAAGTATTCTATAAATGTCAACTGAGTCAAGTTGCCTAATAGTGTTAAGTCTTCCATATCTTTACTGATATTCTGCTCACTTTATTTTACAAGATATGGAAAAAGAGGTGTTGAAATCTCTGACTACAATCATGGATTTGTCTATTTCTCTCTACAGTTCTATCAGCTTTTGCTTCAAATCTTTTGAAACTTCGTTATTAGGTTCATGGATATTTAGCAGTTATGTCCTCTTAAAGAAATGACCTTGATCATTATGGAACGATACCCTTGTTTTTTAGATTTTATTTAAATTCAAGTTAGTTAACATATAGTGTATTATTGGGTTCAGGGATAATATGTAGTGATTCATCAGTTGCATATGGCACGTAATATTCTTTGCTCTAAAATCTACTTAGTCTTGGGGTGCCTGGGTGGCTCAGTGGGTTAAGCATCCAACTTTGCTCAGTTCTGATCTCAGGACTGTGAAATCAAGCCCCATGTCAGGTTCTACCCTTGGTGTGGACTTTGCTTGAGATTCTCTCTCCTTCTCCCTTTGTCCCTCCCCACCCTGTGCTCTCTCACTTTCTCTCTCTCTCAAATAAATAACCTTTTAAAAATACAATAAACTAAAAAATAAAGTCTACTTAGTTTCATATTAAAATATCTAGTTTGATGTTAATATAGATTGCTTCTGAACAGTGTTTTCATTAGTATATCTTTTAACATCTGCATTAGTTCTCTACTGCTCCATAACAGATCACCACAGGGGCACCTGGGTGGTTCAGATATTTAAGCCCCCAACTCTTGATTTCAGCTCAGGTCTTAATCTCAGGGTCATGAGGTCCAGCCCCATTTGGGCTTGGATCCTAATTTAAAAAATAAAAGTCACAACAAACTTAGAGACTTAAAACAACACACACTTATTACCTCAAAATTTTCTATGGGTGAAAAGTTTGGGAATAGCTGAGCTGGGTTCTGTACTTCAGAGTCACTCACAAGACTCCAGTCAAGATGTCATCAAGGCCTAGGGTCTCATCTGGAGAATCAATTGGAAAAGAATCTGCTACCGAACTCATAAGGTCATCAACCGAATTCAGTTCCTCAGGGACTGTGGAATGAAGGCCTCAGGGGTCTTTTTAAAGCTTTATTTATTTATTTATTTTAGATAATGCTTGGAGTGGGGGATAGAGGGAGAGAGAGAAAGAAATTTAAGCAGATTCCACATTGAGCAAGGAGCCTAACACCAGGCTCCATCTCCCAATCCCCATCACAACCTGAGAAGAAACCCAAAGTCCAGTGCTTAACTGACAGTACCCCCCAGGTGCCCCTGAAGGTCTCAGTTTCTTGCTGAGAGTTGATTGGAGGCCAACCTCAGTTTGTGTCTTTATTTTTAAAGTGGATTTCTTGTAGGCAGCTTATAGTTGGATCTTTCTTTAAATCTGGTCTGATAGTCTCTGCCTTTTAATTAGATGCTTAAATCATTTACATCTAATGTGATTTTGACATGGCTAGGTTCAAATCAAACATCTTGCTATTTTTTTCTATCCATTCTTTGTTCCCTTTATCTTCTTTCTTTCTACCTTCTTCCGTATTTTTTTAAAAGATTTTATTTATTTATTTGACAGAGAGAGATCACAGGTAGGCAGAGAGGCAGGCAGAGAGAGTGAGAGGGAAGCAGGCTCCCTGCCGAGCAGAGAGCCTGATGCGGGACTCGATCTCAGGACCCTGAGATCATGACCTGAGCCGAAGGCAGCGGCTTAAACCACTGAGCCACCCAGGTGCCCCCTTCTTCCGTATTAATTGAGGATTTGGAGGGTGGGGGCACCTGAGTGGCTCAGTGAGTTAAGCATCTGTCTTTGTCTCAGGTCATCATCCTGGGGTCCTGGGTTCGAGTCCCACATTGGACTCTCTCCTTAGTGGGGAGTCTGCTTCTCCCTCTGCCTTCTGTCTCTCTTTCCTGCTCATGCTCTCTTTCTCTCTCTCAAATAAATAAATAAAATCTTTTTTTTTTAAAGGTGAGGATTTTTTGTGATTCCAATTTATCTCCTGTTTTAGCTTATCCTGTACAGCATTTTGTTGTGTTATTTTAGTAGTTGCTTTGGTTTATAGGATACATCTTTGCTTTATCAGTCTGCTCTCAAGTAATACCATACTACTTTACATATAGCACAAGAGAATACTTCCATTTCTCTCCTCCTAGCCTTTGTGCTATTAGTATCACACATTTTACTTCTACATACAACTCCCACAATAAGTAGTTAAAGTTTTTGTTTGACTAGTCGGTAATTTTTAAACATATTGAAATAATAAGAAAAAAGTGTTTATGCTTACCCAGGGAGTTCCTGTTTCCAGTTTCTTTCATCCTTTTGTATAGATCAAAGATTTCATCTAGTATCATTTTCTTTCTGCCTGAAGGACTTTTTAAAAATATTTTATTGAGTGAAAATATGCTGGTGATGAATCTTTTCAGTGTCTGTGTGTTTGAAAACATCTTTATTTCACCTGAGTGCTTGAAAGATACTTTCTTAGGTAGAGAATTCTGAGTTGGCAGAGTTTTTTTTCCTTCAGTATTTTAGAGAGCTCCATTATCTTTAAACTTGCATTTTTCAATGAGAAATCTGTCTTCTTTATCTGTGTTCTTCTGTAATAATGTCCTTTTTCCTAGCTTAAATCTTTTCTCCTTATCACTGATTTAAGCAATTTGATAATAATATGTTTTGATGTTCATGTTTCTTATCCTTTAGATTCAGTGAGTTTCTTGGATCTATGGGCTTATACTTTTCATGAAATTTGGAAAAATTTTGTCAATTATTTCTTCACATTTTTTCTGTACAATCCCCTCCTCTCTTTCAGGGACTCCAATTTCAGGTATGTGACACCATTTGAGGTTGCACAGCTTACCCATGCTTTGTTCACTTTTTTCTTCTATACTTATCTTTTGTTCTAAAATACCTGATCTACCATTATTCCCATCCAGTGTATTTTTCATCTCAGTCATGGTTTTCAACTTTAGAAGTCCAATGTTAGGTTTCTTTTATTATCTTCTCCCACATTTACTTAATATGATCTGTCCTTCCTCTAGCTTCTCAAATATATGGAAACCATTGTAGTAACTGTTTTACCTATCTACTAAGTCTATCACCTAGGTCAGTTTTAATTAACTGAGGTTTTTTCTCCTTTCTTTCCTTTCTTTTTTTTTTTTTTTTTCCTTTTATTTCACTGGGTGCTGGACATTTTTGTATCCCTATCAATATTCTTGATCTCTGCTCTGGAATGTAAAGTTACTTGGAAATAGTTTATAACATTTTGGGGTCTTGATCAGAGCAGTATTTAGTCTAAGGTTAATTTTTCCCCACTACTGAGACAACACCCTTCTTAGTACTCCAATCCATGCCCCATTATTTATGAGATTTTACGCTCTGGTTGTTGAGAACAGGCACTATTCCTGAACCCATACATGCTATGGGCACAATTTCCTCTAACCCTTTCCGGGGGCGGGGTGGGTGCTATTTCCCCAGTCATGAGCAGTTCCCTCACACACATACACTAACCAGTAATCGAACGCATATTCAAGGGGACCCTCTGCAAAGTTTTTTCTCTGTGAAGACACCCCTGCACAGTACTTTGCCTTGCAAATGCCACCTGCCTTGGCCTCCCCAGACTCCTAGATCCCTCTCCTCAATTCAGAGAGTCGCCTGCGCTCTGTCTAGGATCTCTTCACGGAGCCCCCGTCTGGGAGCCCAGAGGTCCTTTGAGACCTCAAGCAGTTCAGTGTTTGCCAATCGTGTTGGTAAGTTCAAACCTTGTGATCCATTTCTGTCCTCAGTTGTAGGCATTCTCCACTTTCTAGTTCAGCTTTAGGGGAAGCTGGGTGAGAGGCATTTGGAAATTCTCTGTGCTACCTTTGCAACTCTTCTGTAAATCTAAAATAGTTTTAAACTAAAAAGAGTTTTTAAAACCAAGTTGGTTTCACACCCTAGGCGCCAACCTCCCATTTTACAATATCAGAAAAATACTGCTCTTTACTAAGAAAGGAGATAGCAACACCTACTCAGAGTACAAATTATTGTGAATCCCTTCAACAGCTCTTCCAATAAGCCAACAAGCTCACATTTGGATATCATAAAGAGCTGAGATGTACGCAGACCACCAGAGCTATACACTGTGTGACAGAAACTAATTTCCTGGTTTGAGCTGGTTTTTTAGGAATCATACAGGTCCAGAACATGGTATAATAAGGACTTTTTAAAATGCTTTTGAATTAATGGGGAGCTTTTAAAATCTCCTTCCTTTTGTCTTCATTTCTCCTCCTTTTCTTCTTCTCATTTGTCTTCTGCCTCTATGTGTCTCTCAATGTGAATCTTTCCCCCTGGCGCTTTCATTTGACAGTCTTGACTTATTTAAATCCTGGTTAGTGGGGGAAAGTTTGAGATAAGTGATGAATATCCCAGAAGTTCAGGCTGAACTATGCAACAGCTGACTTAGAATCCCTTCAATATCCATGATTATAATGGGAAATGCTGGTGGATTCCATTGAACACCTCTACAATAACATAGCCAACTACCTTGAAGGATAAAAAGGTAATAGATGTCAGAAAGGGCTTGGGGTTTCGACCACAGCTTTTCAGCTCTAAAGAGTTCCCCTAAAGTTAGACTCCGAGGAGGTCTGTCTTCAGGTAGTATAAACATATTATCACTTTGACAAGAAAGAGCTACTTTCTCCAGAATCTTTTATACATAGTAGATTTTAGGTCATCCTTAATTTTTTTACCTTACAGTAGAGAGGGGGTCGTTGACCTACATACAGAGCCATTTCATTTTCTTACTCTTGATGACAATGGTCTCCACACCTAGGGACCCACTTCTGCTCCAACCCCTTTTAGTCAGCAATTCACCATGGGTGCAAGACTTTAAAACCTTTGAGTCTCTGAGTTCCTGGGATTAAAAAAGAAAAATTATCTGTGCTTCCTTCCAACCAGCAAGCTTCAGAATTCAGAATTCAACACACAAAAAGGGATATCGAAGCTTTAATCTAGGAGCCTTTTGAAGAGATTTTCCCAAAAAGAAAAGTTCCAGTAAAGTTACTCTCTTCACGTTAGTAGCCTGCATGTCAGCCTCGCCCTATTTATTATCAGGCTCTTCTCCTTGACCCTTTTTAAAATTCTGAAATAATTAAAATGAGAAAAGAATTAGTAGAGTCCTGATTCTTTTTTTCATTTAAAGTTATCTGGACTTAAATAGAAGTGAGGAGGACTCGCTTCCTTCACGAACATACTAGTAAAATGCATGCATGTTAACTTTTTTTGTCCCAGCTGGATTAATTTGACTTAATAAAATATAATTCATAAGCCAGAGTTAGACCTGTGAAAGCAGCTAATTACCTTAAAAATCACTGAAGATAATCACTGGACAATGCTTTTCTGGTTCAGAACAGGCAGGCTGAAATCCGAGCAGAGAGAAAGAGGGTATTAGGTTTCCTGAGGCAAGAAAGGCACTCTCTGGTCAGGTTCAAGCATGGATAACTGTTCAAAGTAGCCACACCAACCCCAAAGTCTCCACCGAATAGCAGAAGAGTTACCTGCCTAAGGAGCCAGGTTTTCGGGCACTGATACATAATCCAGAAAACTGTCCACACTTTCCACACCCTAAATGAGTGAGTGATTTTTTGAGGGGAGAAAACATGGCCTGATCCAACAGGTGTTTGAGGCATCGGAAGGGTATTAAAGAGCAAGGTGTCAGGGAGGGGCTGCCCCCATCAGGTGATTTGATTATTTAGAACTTCAAACATTCCTGAGCACTTGCAAGGGTCTTAATTCCCACAGTCCTCCAGCAGACCTGCAAGGCATGGTTATCCCCAGTCTGCAGATCAGGAAACTGAGGCTCTTCAAGGACCTATGTTTTGCTAGTAAGGTGGCACACGGTGGAAATTGCCAAAAGCCAAGTGTTGTAAGATAGGCCAATGTTGAAAGATCACCTCTCCCTTGTTCACCTAAGTTCTTTTCAAAAAACTCTGCATCTAGTCACCACCTTTCAGACATGAACTATCCCAGGTTTACGCCCCTTCCCACCAACCCTGGATGGCCTCTCGGGCAGATTTGTCAGCCTTCTGGTCACTTGCCAAGTCCTATCTGAACATCTATAACTCATTGTCAGGAAGGAAAAGAGGTAATGCAGGCCAAATCAAACCTTTACCCTCGGGGCACAAGCCTTGATCAGACACTTCCAGAAAGTTATATGAATGGCCAATAAGCAAATGAAAAGGTGCTCAACATCATTAGCCATCTGGGAAATGCAAATTGAGGCCACGAGGAAAAATTCACTGTTTCACACCCATTAGAATGGCTAAGATCAAAAACACTGAGAAATACTGAACATCAGGAAAATTTCAGAACAACCAGAACTCATGTACACTGTTGTTGGGAGTGTGTAATAATATAATCACTTCCAAAAATATTCACCATTTATATACATTAAATATAAATTAGATATTAAGTACCCACCTGCCAGCAATTCTACTTCTAGATATTTCCCCAAGAGAAATCAGAAAATATGCCCTCAAGAAGATTTACACAAAGATGTTTATAGCAGGGCGTTGGTTAGGCATCTGCCTTCAGCTCAGGTCATGATCCCAAGGTCCTGGGATCGAGTCCTGCATTGGGCTCCCTGCTCCGTGGGGAGCCTGGTTTCCCCTCTCCCTCTTCTACTCCCCCTGCTCATGCTCACTCTTGCTCTCTCTCTCAAATAAATAAATTAAATATTTAAAAAATAAATGTTCATAGCAGCCTTATTCATAATAGCCAAAAAAAAAAAAAAAACAGAAAAACCCAAATGTCCATCACTCTCAACAGAAGAAGGAATTTGAAAAGTGTGGCATATCCATACAATTAAATATAACTCTGAAATAAAAATGGATGTTACTCATGCATGCAACAATAGGGATGAATGTCGCGGACGTTACGCTGAGCAAAAGACGTCAGACACCAAAAAGGAGAAAATTCTAGAAAAGACAAAACTAAATCATGAGAGAAATCAGAAGAGTGGCTGTCTATGGGAGTGATGACCGACACGTAACAAACACAAGGGAACTTCTTGGATGATAGAAACATTCGAAGTCTTGATTGGAATGTTACTTACACAAGTGTATTCCTTTGTCAAAATTTATACAATGGTAGTCTTAAGACCAGTGCATTCCTCTGTCTGCAGAGTTTCCCTCACCTTAAAAATCCATACATACATGCATTCAAGCACGCATTACATACATAAAACTTTTCTCTCATCCAATTCAAAGCCCCCCAACCTTATCCCTACACCTGCTTTAAAAGGGAGTCAAGTCTTGCTTTCTTCTTTTGTTCATTCTTCATTTTGCTCATCATTCTGATGATTCTGGGTCTTCCTCTTCATCCAGTGTATTGGGATGAGAGAAGGGTTGTCTATTTCTTGTTGAGGAAGGGACACTAGTGAAGCTTCTAGAAAGTCAGGTACTACTTTAGGGGCAAGCAAAGCAGAATTCTCAGTTTGTCCCTTAAATCATTTCCCAGTTCGCCAAAATGCAGGGTTTCACTTGCAATCTGGGGAGACTCTGCTCAAAATATCATCACCAGTCACAACCATCAATCACTTCAGAAAAAATGTAAGTTATGGCCATTGCTCTGAGAGAAACCATAAGGATGGAAATGGCCGGCCGATTTCTCTCTCAATCTTCCCCCTACCCTGACGGATTTGTCCATGCACATCAGCCATTTCAATTGTAAACACGTATGCTTATTTAGTCTCACAGCTTAGCATCCCTGAAGAAAGAGAAAGAGAAGAAACCACAGAACAGAAAGGGGTGGGTGGCAGATCCCCAAAGGAGAGCCTCAGCAGAAGGTCCAGGGAAATAAAGTGGAACTGCTCCTCCATCAAAGTCTTAGGGCAGTGACTTCCCCGTCCTTCATTTGGAGCCAGCTGGGGAGTCTATCCACAGGAGGGAAACTTCTTGCAATGGCTTCATTAGAAAACACGGCTGTGTTTTCCTCTCAGTCACTCCCCCATGTCCTCTGCCTCCCATAGGCTGGCACTTGCCCAGGGCTCAGACGGTGGCTTCCAGCCCCCACCCAGGGACCCAGCCTTGGGGATCCAGCCACCTTGCCCCAGGGACCCGTCCCCAGCCCATCACCGGGCATGTCAGCTCTGAAAAGGAAACATAGTAGCAACAATGATCCAACAAGACTGGTTCATAACACTCACTGTGCACATCAAACAGTGTGAAACCCCTTCTGCCTGTCAGGGGGACTGGACAACAGTCATGAAAGGAGAATGCGGAAGGGCTGTCAGGCTTGTCCAAGGACCCTGGCGACCTCCGGCCATAGGAAACACTGCTCAGGAGACAGATGATTAACATGCGACCATAGGAGCTGTGTCTGTTTCCCCGAGAGAAAGATTAAGTGAGGTTTCTGGATCTTGAGTTTCACTTGATTTTGAACAGTTCCTTCTCCCTGTTCATTACATTGCTCTCTCAGTACCGGTTTTTGGTGGTTGCAGGGTCATGCTATTATCCAGGGAGAGCTGGGGCTCCCTTCCCAAGCACGATGTCCTGGCTGTGGGCTCACTGTCATCTCCCACATAACCCTTGAGATCCTTACCCAAACCTCGAAAACTGAGTCCAGCTGGGAAGAATGAGATCTTGCGTGCAGAGTTGCTGGCACGACTGGGTGAGAAGCAGGCTGCTGTCACCTGCCCCGTAGCACCAAGTCCCCAAGGTCGGTGACCTCCCCTGCTTTGTCCTGACTTCTGGGTCCTGCCGTGAGTCTTTCCAGAAATTTTTGTGACATGCTTAGACAAGACACACTTCTCCCTGCTTTGAGGGCGGTACTGAACACAGCACAGACGGTTCCCCACTTACTGAATGAATGAGCGAATGCACGAACCACTGGCAGAAAAGTCCAGAAATAACTTATGGAAAATGCCTTGCACTCCTGGCTCGGAGTAACAGACGATACCAGTGGGAAGAGGCAGTGGGTGACATGACTGAGAGCTTTGGAGCCAGAGGAGGAAGTCCTTGGCTGTATGGCCTTATGCAAGTCACTGGTCTTTGAAGCCTCAATTTTCCCGCCCGCAAATTCTGCCCACTGTGTAGATTTGTTGCAAAACCACAGACAACATTTTTTAAAAATAAATTTAAAAATCAAGTACTGGGGACCTCTCAGCTCAGGTCCAGAGGCTGTGAAATCCCACTGTTGAGGACTTTGTGGAAACCAAGTAATGAGGAGGCGGGAGGATGAAAGAAAGAAAGCCTTGAGCAGGCACTGTCTCACGGGATGCAGGGAGGCTTGGCAGGTGGTGTCAGGGGAGTGAGGAAAGAGCAGAAAAGCGCGGGGTGAAGGAATGGTGTGGGCTTCCGCCCCTGGGAGGGAACCAGGCAGGGCCTCAGGAAGATGCTGGAAGGTAGAAGGAAGGTAGATCCCCATGTGTGGGATGTGGGCTCAGAGCCCTACTTCCCCACTTAGAAATAAGTTAAAATGACACTGATTCAATAGCCCTTGATGGGCTCATCTCTATTAACTCTTGCTTTTTGGCTCCAGTAACTTTTTCTGTGTACTCTGAACCTCGGGCCCTTATAACAGCCTGTCACCACGATCATTATTAAGGCTGGCGAAGAGGGATGGGGGTTGTTAGTGTTCACCCCAGCTGCTTTGGATCAGAGGCTGTTCAGACGCACAGTGCCTCCTTAATCCCTGTAAGACAGAGACAAGTCATTCTGACGTGCTTACATGGAAATGTAGCCTTGGTCCCTGACAGTGACCGTTGGACACTGGCCCCAGGCCTTCCTGACTTGCCTGCCTATCAGGATAGCAGGAAACCTACTCACAAAACCTGCCTCTGAGGAAAGGACTCGGCCAAAGCTGAGTTGCCCACACAGTTGTGCAAAAGCTTGGGTGGGGCGTTCCTCCCTGGGCTATCTCATCTTCCGCTGGAGAACTTGACACCTACAAGGACAGGTCTAGGAGGTCCCCAAGACAGTTATCACTTACCACTCTGCTTATCACCACCCCTGCCCGCCTTCAGGCTCACTTTCTTGGGGGTACTGCCATACATACTTTCTATGAAGCGCAGCTTGGACCTGGACAGAGCCACGGAAACTTTGAGTTCATTCTGGGAACCTGGAAAGCTCAGCTGACATTCTTAGAATCCAGGAACTGTTGCAACAGCCGGTAGGGGACGGGTCTGTCATTATCAGCCTCTCTTGCCCCCTTCTCAAACTGTAACTCTGATTCATTATGGAAATTTTGAAAATATAGGCAAGCAAAAAGGAAATCAGAACACCCCTCACCCCATCAGCCACAGGGAAACACACATCAGCCTACTTCCAGGCTTGCTTGCTATCGATGGCCTATACATCTCCGCTTTAAAAAAAGAAAAGCAAGAAAGAAAACAAAACACAAGCCTGTTCAGTGCTGTTTTGTACCTAATCTTTTTTTTTTTTTTAAGATTTTATTTATTTATTTGACAGAGAGAGATCACAAGTAGGCAGAGAGACAGGCAGAGAGAGAGGAGGAAGCAGGCTCCCTGCAGAGCAGAGAGCCCGATGCGGGGCTCGATCCCAGGACCCTGAGATCATGACCTGAGCCGAAGGCAGCGGCCCAATCCACTGAGCCACCCAGGCGCCCCTGTACCTAATCTTTTCAAATAACCACTGCAAATAGCTTTCCGTGTCATTAAACAGGCTCCCACACCTTCATTTTTGATGACTGCCCAGGGTGTGCCGGCTAGATCTGCCTCAGTCCATTGTTTGTGTTGTTTCTCTCGTGCCTGTGGTCTGCAAGTTACATCATTACCTGCTCGAAGGAAGTGCCAAGGTTTAGCCAATTAGAAGCTCTTCATTAACAACGAGAAAGGGCACTCGCAGCCCTCCGGAGGGTGGGCCGGTGCCCTCGTTCTTCTGAAGGGTATCCTTGTTGCAAATAGCAAGCTGGCCCTCCGCCAGTGAAGCCCTGGATGGCGGTGGGGGGTGGGGGAGAGGCCTGGCTGTATTTCCCGGCAGACCTCTTTGGAGAAGCTAGGCTGCTTTAAAAAAAAAAAAAATAGTAAAAGAAAATGTTTTGTGATTGTTTGTGAGCACACACAGGCTCAGCGACAAAATGAGACAGAACCCTTGATTTCTCACCTCCTGCTGCACTGTTCAAAATGTTCAAAATGCCTCCCAGAGAGGCAAGGAGGAAGCAAATGTGAAACACTGATTGTGAAATTTGCATCCTCTCTTAGCTGGTTATTGTCCCAAAGGACATTTCACATCAAACTGTACTTGTTTGTAAAGATTTTTTTCCCCCAAGACAAACCACTTCTCCAGATACTGCTGTCAGGAGGCTAGAGAACTAGAGAGACAGAATTAAAAATTACTGAGGGACCCGGGGTAGAGACATGAATGAGACGGAAGGACAGAAGCCACTTCCAGCCTGGAAACCCTCGATGGGGGATCTCGTGGGGAGCCCCAGCCAGGTACGTAGCAGGAAAAAGAGCCGCCACAGAAAGGAGAGCTGAAAGACGGTCATTAAGCAGATGCATTGTTGCGATGTGTTGAATTTCAGGGAATACCCACGGCAGGCTAGCTCTGCCGTGGGCACAGAGGCGCAGACACCAATAAAACCCCATTTCTACACTCAGGGAGCCACCCGTCTTAAGAGAGGAGTCAGACGTGCTAATGCACGTTTGAAACGTGGTGTGATAAATGCAGTTCCCCGGGCACTTCATGTATGTGGTATATGATGACAACACAGGAGTAACCCTCTGCCGGTGGCACTGGGAAGGCATCGCAGATGAAGAGGAGGGGAAGTGAGGAATGTGTGCACCACCCCCATGAAGGAGCCGCATGCCGAAGGCAGGAGGGCACGACACAGCAGGTGTGTTCTAAGAACCGCACCTGGCCAGGCAGGGCTGAGACACAGGCTGGAGCTCCAGGAATTAAAGCCACAAGGCCAGTGGGAGCTGGGTCAGACGGCGTCCTGTGTCTGAGGGGGAAATGAGCATGGGTTCCGTGCAGCGGGCAGGAGGAGCCCTCGGGGTTTCAGCTGGCACATGGTTGAGTCACACTGGAGAGGCTCTTTCTGGGAGTATGGAACTTGTTCGATTAGAGCAGGGGGCAGAGTAGGAGTCCGCGGCTAAAGGTCAGGCTAGAAATGATGTGGGCCTCCACACAGGGCGGTGACAGTGGGAGCAGAAGGAGGAAGCGTTTCCGGTGATGATGAACGAGTAGGAGTCCACGGGGCCAAGTGACCAGTTGAAATGCAGGGCACCCGGGTGACAAGGAAAAGGCAAAGAGCCAGTAACTTACAGAACAAGATAGGGAGGCAGAAGAGGGTTAAATTGGGGGCAGATGATGGAGAGGGGACTCCCTTCCCCAGGCACATGCGGAAAGGACAGAACAATCGTTGTAGAAACAGATCCCAGTGGCAGTCAGGATGGACTCGTGGGCAGAAAGCAGGATGGGTGGCCGCTCCTGAGAGAGCCAGAGCTCAGAATAAAGCAGGACCAGAGGGCGGGCGGAGAGGACACAAGAAACAGAGAGGGAACAGAGGCTCACGAGCCACATTTGGCGTGGGGGGGTGGTCACGTCCCCTCAGTTCCAGGGGCTGGGATGCTGAGAAGAGTGACCACAGTGCCACCCAGGAAGGAAGGAGGCCAGGAAGGGCTGAGAGATGAGGGGCCTACAACCCAAGTCTGAGCAGGGCGGAGATGAGAAGGGGACTCATAGGCATGGACGAGCTAGAGAGGCCGAAAGCTCCATGGGCAAGGCAAACACATTCACGGCTTGTCCAGACGGTGACCCAGGAGCGCGGGTCAGCAGTGGGGCTGGTGTTTTGGAGTGCCCACAGAGGACAAGGGCCAGCCCCGTGGTGGAGGGGCTGTGCGACTGGCCTCCTGCTTTCAGCCGAGAGTTTCCCACCGGGAAACTCGGACCCACCGGGGTCCGAGGCCCAAGGCCCAACATGACCCTGACCCAGTCAGCAGTGGGTCATCTGCCCTTAGGTAGGTGTGTGGCGTTCCCCCAGGTTCCAAGAGGTTCTGAGGAAGCCGCTGTCCCGAGAGGCACTGGTGTTTGAGGAAGAGGACACTTTGGGATCAGCTGGTGGACTGGGAGGCAGCAGAGGACTGCCACCTCTGAGGGAGACCACAGTGTCCTATAGGAATCTAGGACACCCCCACCCCCGGAGACCACTGGGGTCTGAACCCAGATGGGCCCAGCCAAGATTCACAGTCTCCAAGGAAAGTCCAGTTGAAACAAAGGGATCCCCCCCAGTTAGGGACGGCTATGTGCTCTACTCCTTCTTCCAACCCTGTCTGAGGACCCCTCAGGACCAATCCGTGTCAGTGCCTTGAAGGATGCATAGAGTCCCTCTGTGGGAGCAAGGCAAGCTTTGCCTCACACCACCACCAAAGACGGACAGTTTACAGCAGAGCTGAGAAAGAGCCTGACGGTCTAAAGGACCCTCGTTAGAACCAGGACTCCCAGGCCCTCTGTGACTGGCAGCTATGACAAAGAGCCCAGGTAATCAGTACTTCCAGCACTGCCATCTGAACCACATTACCTTTCCAAGCAGCACCAAGCAGTTACAAATTCCTCATAAGGTCCTACTCTGCACATGGCGTCTTCGGAAACCTTCCAGCTACCTCCACCACTTGTAAGCCCCAGGGTCGGCCAGACTCTCACTTCCTCCCCGCAGCTCCGTCTGACCTCCCAGAGCCTGGGTAGGGAAATGCTGAGCTCAGAGCCGCCCCTGCTTTCCACGGAGCCAACCTGCCCAAGCGGTAGAGGAGTGGAGGGGTGGAGGGGTGGCAGCGGCGATCAGGGAGCATGGGCCGCGGGGGTGGGGGTCCGCCGGCTGGGGCCCTAGAGGGGGTCGCGCGCCCCGGCCTCGCGGTGACCCGCCTTGGCCTCCCCACAGGTGCGCGCAAGCGCTGCTGGAGCACGGCGCCTCGGTGCACTGCGCGGGCGGCGCGGGCGGGGACACGCCGCTGCACGTGGCGGCGCAGCGCGGCCTGGACGAGCACGCATGCCTCTACCTGGGCCGCGGCGCGCGCGTGGACACGAGGAACGGGAGCGGCGAGACGCCCTTGAGCGCGGCGTGCGGCGCAGCGCGGCGGCCCGACGAGCACGCGCGCCGCCTGCGCCTGTGCGCGCTCCTGCTGCGGCGCGGGGCGGCGGCGGACACGCGTGACGAGGACGAGCGCAGCCCGCTGCACAAGGCCTGCGGCCACGCGTGCCCGGGACTGGCGCGCCTCCTGCTGCGACACGGCGCTGACGCGGGCGCGCTCGACTACGGCGGGGCCTCGCCGTTGGCCCGCGCGCTGCAGACGGCAGCCTGCGCTCCTGAGCCCGGCCCGCAGCGCACGGTGCAGGCGCTGCTCAACCACGGCTCCCCAGCCGTGTGGCCCGACGCCTTCCCCAAGGTAAGAGGGCCCCGGGGACGGCCTGCAGCTGGGGGCTCGCTGCGCCTGCGAACATGTCCGGATTGCAGCTTCTGATTGCCCAGGTGCGGGAGGTGGGGGAATGCAGCTCTCCCTGGTTCCCCAGTGAGGCGGGGGTTGCTGAACTTGGGGCCACACTTCGAAGGGCAGGTGTCCCTAGGCCAGTCCATAGAAAACTCAGTTACCTGGGCGCCTGGCTGGCTCCTTGGGTGGAGCCTGCAACTCTTAATCCCCGGGTTGTGAGTTCAAGCGTCACGTTGGGTGCAGAGCCAACTTAAATATAATTGTTTTTAAATAAACTGGAGACGCAGGACACTTAGTTGGACGGCGCCCTCATGGCTCAAAATGTTTTGGCAGCTTATCTAATCCGTAAACAATGAAAGTCCATCCAGTGTTTGATAGTAAACGAAATACCCAATCTGGCTACCTACCTTAGTAATGACTTGAGTGAAAGCACTTGACACGTCCGCAAATATCTGACATTCAGTCCACACCACACTCCTGCAAAATATGCCAGGCACGTGACCCAGGCCCATGAGGTTCTCCCACCTGGGTTTCAGCCTGGTGAAATGCCCCGTTCAGGGTTAGGGCTGTATTGGGGTCTCAGCCCCAAGTTGCAGACTTGACTCTGAAGCAGCCTGTCACTTTTTCCACGTATCGGATCTACCCTGAAATGACAAAGATAAAGGGTAAGGATTGCCCGTTAGAGAAAGCACTTAGAAGATGGAAAATATTTCCAAAAGCTAGAAGATGGGAAATATTTCCAAAAGGAAGGTCCCCCAAATATTGGTTGGAATAAGGGTTTGTCCTCCTAAAAAGTCTCCATTGAAAGGAAGTCATTCCGTTAGGTATAAATTGAGAGTATTTGACTTAAAAATTAAGACTCACTGATCATATGCAGGAGACACACTTTGGCTGGGTATGTTTTGAACAAATAGCTGAAAACCTTCTACTTTAAAAGGACAGCACTCTAGATGGTCTGAAATAGTGAAATCCACACATCTCTCTCAAATGCCAACTTTGCCTTGTAGATGCATTCAGAGTAACGCTTGTGTCTATTAAAACATAGGTGAATGGGGGGGGGGTCCACCCACACAACTCCCTCGCTGTGTCCTTACCTCACCAGCACTGTGACAAGGTTCTTCCCCTACCTCTCACAGTATCTTTGAATTGTTCTCCATGGCACTCCACTAATGTAGAATTTCAATATGGCAGGCTCTTGAAAGGGAGCACCAGCATTTCCATATTCTGTATCATTACCTTTCATAGTCATCATTAACATTGCAATGTGTCCCCGTATTAACGATCTTAGTTCATCAGCCGATGCAATGGGAACAGGACATCCCTGCTGCCCCTCCGGCTCACACCATGTTTGCATGAAACCAAGAAGCTCACTTCACCCTTCCTGGCATGAAACTGCATAAAGAAGGAACGAGAAACAAACAGAACAAAATAAATGTCCTTACGCATAGGCCAAAAGTGACAAATATTTGGGGCAAGTTCTTTAAAAGAGAAAAAAGTCAATATAGTTCAATACTGATGAGTCGTAATCCGTTGTTAGCCTGGGAGTCATGTGATCTGAGTGATCTCTGTAGGTTTCCGAGTCCTGGGCGCAGCCTCACGGACATCATCCCTGGGGAACAGGACCTCCAGCACCTGAACTCTGTCTTCCGAGCTCTAAGAATTACCCTACCTTCACTTCGAGATGCAGGAGAAGGCACAATGTCTCCCACCTGGGCCCCCAAGGGCCCACTCCTGGGATTCCCCCCTGCTTCGCCAGCCACACCAGACTAGAGCATGGCCACTGGGGGGGGTGGCGTGGGGGGCAAGCTGCAGGCAGGTTTGAACTCAGAGGCCATTATACAGCATCGACCAAGACGCCATGAGAAGCGCTTGGCTCCTAAAGTGACAAGGGATCTCTCAGCCATTTCACACCACCTGGGAAGGGATTGGAGCTTTCTTGAGAAAGCTTAACCCTTGGAGGTGTTCACAAAAAAGCATTGCCACCTTGTCTCCCCCACCCCGCAGTGAGCACAGTGCCGCACAGCAATTCCTCCCCCGGTGTTTGTTGAATGAAGGAAGTGAACTCCAGCAACTCCAGGGCCAGTGTGGGGGTTAGATCTTTGGAAAGGGGGATGTGACTTCTTTGCACCGTGATCCCCCACACCTCTAGCGGGCACCCCATGGAGGAGTGCCGATGGGGTGCACAGCCATCAGCCCCTGGCGCTCAGGTCTGGAGCGGGTTTCAAAGGGGAAGGCACTGACTGCCACACTGGGAATCCTGTAGACAGACGCAGGTGGCCGCATTTGTTCTAGCCTTGCCCAGGACAAACACGGCGAACTCTGGAAATCAGGCAGCAGCCCGTCCCTCCCCCCAGGCCCCTGCAAGTGGTCCACCAGGGAAGGGGTCTAATCACCACGCAGGGCATCAAAGGGACAGACCCGACTGCTCAGCAGACTCGTGGAGTGCGCAGCAAACACTGAACCGAGCCACAAAGACGCTCTGCCGGCAAGACTCAGCGCCGTGGCGGGGCGTACACAGAGGCACCGGGGAATGTCACAGAGCACGCCGTCCGTGGGCAACAGCCGTGCTTTAAATAGATGTAAAGAGACACCCACGGAGCTCAGAATTACTGAGGCAAAGGTTTCACAGCGAGCTTATGACATAAATCACAGCTCCCCCATGCCCAGACAAAGGCACCGTCGCCGCGGCAGGCGGACTCGGAGCATCCATCGGAGCCGTGCGCAGTGCTCTGCCCCGAAAATCAAAGTGGTGTCACAGCTTGGGAAGCAAGCATGTTGACAGTGCCAGGCCTTTCTGCCCGGCTGCCCGCTAGTTAACACCGGAGTCAGACTTTGGGGCGTGAGGGCAGGCGCAAGCGCGGGGGCAGGCTGCTGCCGGGTTTGAATCCTGGAAGCTGTCCGCATTGGCGGGGCCGGCCTGAAGGAGAGCAGGCGGGAGGGTGCGGTGACACACACCTGCGGATCCAAATTTGTTTTGCAACTGTCACTAGTGGTCAGATGCTTGGTTTGGAATGTGGGTTTTGCTCACATCTCTTGCCCCTTGTGCCCCTGGGCTGGGCTGTCTAAATCATCCAGACTCGGCCCAGGAGTGCCGACTGTGCAGGGACAGACCGCAGCAGCAATGAGCCATCTCCACCAAGCCGCACACACAGACTGTTTCCCCCCGGCACTTGCTTACTCGTTCAGCAGACGTTTCTCAGAACGCCTGTGCTCAGTGCTGGGGATCGTGTTGGACGGCAGCTCGCGTGTGTCCCACCCTAGGGGAGCTGCCAGTCACCTGAGTGGAGGACAGCCTTGACTCAGACCACCACGTGCTCAGTGTGAAGTTGCCATGGTCGGAGAGCTTGCTCAAACAAGGCCCTGCGTGGCTCGGAAGTGCCAAATGGGGGCCTGAGCTGCTGACGCAGAGAGCGGGGTGAGAGGCTCCCCTGGGCATGTGTAGAGTGAACCCAGACCTGAAGGCTGAAGACTCAGCTGCGTGAAGAAAGGAAGGGCCATTCCCGGCAGCATAGGCAAGAGTCCTGGGGCAGAAAGAGCACTGTAGTAGGGGCAGTTGAAAGATGACCCAGGAGCTAGAGGAAAGCGGTAAGAGGGGGCGAGAAGCAGGGGTTTCAGGGATTAAGAGATTTAGCCTTTGTCTTAAGAGCAGTGGGAATGTATTCCATCATTTGAAGCAGAAGTGACAATCAAACGAGCACGGGGTTGGTTTTTCTGCAGAGGCATAGAGAACATGCGGGGGGCAGGGGGTGGGTGGGAAAGCATGCGCTGCTGTGGCAATCCAGGTGAGGCCTGCAGATCACTTCCGCAAGGGGAAACGAAGGTTGGCGGTGAGGATGACAGATTCTAGAAACATCTGCAGAGCTCTGGTCTTGCCTCACCTTCCCAGCACTGACCATGCTGGAAGGATGGGCCCCAAGATTTTGCATTTGCGTTTTACCTAAGTGCAGAACAAGATGAAGTGACTTCACGGTTCTCCAATCTCCCAAGCTTTTCAGGGGGGAGAATCCCGGGGTGGTAGTAGTCACAAACCAGACTCCATTTCCCTGTCTCCAACAAGCGAGTGGCGTATGCGCCCCTCCCCCTGGGAGGAGGGAGGTGAGCTCCCGTAAATGGCACACCTCTGTTTCTCTTGCTCTTGTTTTATTTCTCCATCTGCATATAGAGCAAGGCGCCTGTGTGGTTTTTTCCCCTTAATTTTCTTTCTGCCGCCTCATTAGCCGAGGAGAGTGCGCGTGGACCCTAATGACACCAGGATGTCAGAGGAGTGTAACTGCCGCGTCTCCGCAGACAGCACGGAGGCGGCGGAGATCTTTAAACTGTGTTGGCATAAAAATAATGGAAGCAGCCAGCTGCCTGGCAAACGTGAGGGGGCACAGTGCCGGGGGATGGGGGAGGGCCAGGGAGCCCCAGAGAGGTGGAACTGAGGAGAGACAGGAAATGAATTCCTAGAGACAGGCAATAAGACTTGGTCACAGTCTGTGACCCAGGGAGGAGGGGCCCCAGGGAGGGGGCGCGTCTGCTGAGGGAGGGCAACTCTTGGGGAGGGAGGGGGGCAGTGGGGGGGGGGGGCTTTCCTGTCACGTGCAGTCCCTGGGGACCATTTAACAGTTTGCAGAGACAAGGGAGAGGGCCAAGAGCAGGGCCAGTGGCCCGGTGAGGGTATAGAGGGGAGGTCCGAAGAGGCAGGAATGGCTTGGGAGACTAGATCTGGAGGGATCCAGTGTGAACCGCTCCTCATGGTGTGGTTTCCTCCCAGTGCAGAAGGGAGACAATTGAAATCAGAGACCGCCACGCTCCAGAAAATAGCACGTTAGTGGTGACTCGTGGAAGCCAGAAATAGCCACGTGTTGAGGGCATCCTGTGCGGTGGTGAAGAGATAAGGCTGGGCGAGGCTCGGGTGGGAAGATGCTTGCCTGCCTGGCTCTCCCTCTGTCTCTCTCCTACTCTAAAGCCCCCTCATGTCTGACTTTGAAACAGTAAGGGATTGGGACAAAAAAAAAACAAGTTTCGAGCAGGGAGGGGCCCAGAGATGATCGTTCTTCCAGCAGTAAGGTGATTACAGGCTTCTGAAGGGCAGCCGTTACTGTCTTCGTAGTGACATAGCTGCAAAGACAGGCAAGAGGAGGGAAGGAAGACAAGAAGGGAGGGGGCTGCAAAGCAGATCCACGGCCCCAACACGATGACCTCATGTCTGAGTCAGGGAGCTCCCGCTCCTGTGCTCCACCACCCCGAGTTGTCAGGCAATCAGGCAGTCGCTACAAAAATATTCTGGAAGTCAAACAGGCATTAGGGGATGTCTTTGGAGATACAGTGCATTCTAGGAGATGCAGTGAAGTGCAGAGGTTGAAACCGAGGAACATGGGTTGCATAGCAACCTGAGAGCTCTGCTGGGAAGAAGGTAGGAGAAGAGGCCTGGTAGTCACCAGGTGAATGTGGAAGCAGAGCGAGGCTGGGCACCGTCCTCGTGAGCCTACCTCTGCTGGTCCACAGACCCCCCTGGTGGAATGAGAACGGCATCACAGACTTCCCCTGCATGTTAACAGACCTCATGTCTGATCTTGCCTTAATCGAAGATGAATAGGGAGATAAATAAATGGATCCATGACGGGGAAAGGGAGCAGAAAAACAAAATATGGGGACAGCATCCACCAAATAGAAAGGAGACCCATACCTCTCATCAGAAGATCCAGAAGAAAGTCTGAGAAGCTGTGTGCCATGGGTGCTCTCATCCACAGAGTGCGAGAAGACATAGCCTCTATGTCCCTAAAAACAGAGCCCGTGATGGGGACAAGGCAGCGGAATGACATGAAAAGAAAGATGGAGGAGACAAGGTCATACGGGGGAGGGTGGCGAGTATATGAAGGGAAACAGAAAACAGAACAGATTCATGAAAGGAACAGAGCTTGTGATTTAAGTGAGGGAGCTGGGCTGGTGGCACATGTGGCTTCAGATCCCTTTCCTGGTGTCCCCTGGGGTCTACTCGACTTGTTGAGGGGGTGAGGGCAGCACAGCTAGAACTTTCAAGCTGAGCTCAGAGTCCCAGGCCAGCTGGCTTCTGACCGGCTTCAGCAAAAGGTGACACCATGGAAAACCAGGCATGGAGGGGAAAAGAAGCCAGGGTGTTTTCCTCTTTCTCTGCCTTGGTAGCTTTGCCAGCAGCACCTGCGTCCCCAAGGTTCTGGTACCCCAGTGGCTCCTCCTCATGGTCACAGCCCCTACTGGGCAGCCCCTGACTTGGTTCCAGACTCCACTGTATCTCATAGAACAAGAAATGTAGAAGCAAGGCAGGCTTTGGGACTGGTGGTTTCTGTGTCCCCACGACGCCATCAAGGAATCAGATTTGTCCAACCTCAGTGAGTCAGCTTTGTCCCCAAAATAGCTTTTGTGATAAGATGGCATCCAGCAACAACTGGGCCAGCCAGCTTCATATTCGGTTGCTTTTCTCTGGAAGCCCTGAGGAGGTCTTCCCATGTTTCACTAGCCCAGGCTGACTTAAACATGCACTTTCCCAAACCAGTGATGACAAGGAGAATGGAGTTACTGTGACTGACTGAATCATACTAATCCTTTGGACTATTGGAAAATCAACCACTGTGTGTTCACTACTAATATTAAAACCTCTTCCTAAGTGCAAAGGAAAAAAACAAAATGAAGAAATAGAAGAAAAAGTGATCATGAAGAGCGGAGTGTAGAGAGCCAACCTACAGAAAAGTGATATTACTGAAGAAGAGCCTAGAGCAAATGGATCAGAAATAGTAATCAAAGACATAATAGAAGAAAACTTAGCTGCATTAGAAGTCTTAACTCCTAGAAGTTGAATGGATACTCTCTGCAAATCAGTGATGTGAGACACACTCCTTTTACTTTTAATTTCTTTTCTTTTCTTTAGGATTTTAATTTTTTTTTAAAGATTTTATTTATTTATTTGACCAGAGAGAAATCACAAGAGAGGCAGGCAGAGAGAGAGGAAGGGAAGCAGGCTCTCCGCTGAGCAGAGAGCCCAACATGGGGCTCGATCCCAGGACCCCGAGATCATGACCCGAGCCGAAGGCAGCGGCTTAACCCACTGAGCCACCCAGGCGCCCCTCTACCAGTGGAACCAGCAAGGCGTCCTTGGAGACACATTCCTATATACATTCTAGCAGAAGTATTCTTAAAAAGTATGGAAAATATCTTGCCAAGTATGTGAGCAGAAAACAGTTATTCATAAAGGCATAAAACTCAGGCTGATTTCTCTGCTGCTGTAGTATCATGAGACAAGAAAATATCATTTTCAGACTTTTAAAGAAAAAGTTTGGATGCATACCCCTGGGGATAAAAATACATTATCTGTTTATAAAAAAATAATAAATTAATAAAAAAAATTTGATTATGCTAATATGAATAAGTAGTAGTAATGAAGGTTTTGGTATACTTGTAATTAGATTTTAATCATATGGATTCATTTTACTTGCTCTCCAAATAAATCCTCTAATGGAAAAAAAAAAGTTTGGATGCTAGAATTTTAGACTCATCCAGGATGGTTTTCATTTTGATGGCAAAAGTAAAACGCTTTTAGATATCAGGGGCTCATAAGATATGCCTTCCTAATGCATCAAAAAAATACTTCTATTTATTTGATTATTTAGCCAACAAATACTTATTGAGCACCAGCCATGTGTCAGCAACATATTAGGTGCTTTGGATATATGAGCAGACAGTTCAAGGGGGAAGACGTATTCTTGCCTTCGTGGGGCTAACAGTCTAATGGGAAGACAGTCTTTAAACCACAAGCATAATGAATGGGCCAATAAAATGATAAGGACTAGAGAGAGAAAGTAAGGGAAAAGGTGAGCAGTTGCAGTTGTACGTGCAGTAGCTAGGGTGGGTGGCTTTGAGTCAAGACTCAGAGAGAGGTGAGGACATGGCGTTGCAAGTATTATAGGGGAAGGGGCCAGCCGACCAGAAGCCAATATGCAGTTTGAGATTAGAGTGGGCCTGACCTGAGAATGAGGTGACCAGTGTGGCTGATGGTGGAGAGAACCAGTGACAGTAGGAGATGAGACCAGAAGGATAGGAGAGGCTCGAATTGTATGGGGCACTTATAGTCATGACTTTGGCCATGGAGGGCTTTGAGCAGAGTGGCAGGACCTGCTAACATTTGATGAGGACCCTCTGCCCTCTGTGCTGAGGAAATACGTCAGGAGGAGGAGTGCAGAAAGTGAAGGGACAAGTTAGGGGGCTGTTGCCAGGATCCACGTGAGGGGTGCTGGCGGCAAGTGGAAGGGAGGCACTCCGATTCTAGCTGTATTTTGGAGGCAAAGCCACCAGGATATCTTGGTGGATTGAATGTGCAATGTGAGAGAAAGAGAGGGGTCAAAGATGACTCTGAGGCATTCAGCCCGAGAGACTGGCTAGATGGGTTCGCCATCAGCTGAAGTGGGAAGATTGTGGGTAGAGTAATTAACAGAATTCGGGGTGGTTTTGATACCAAGGAAGCAGTTGGCTGTTCCAGTCCAGAGCTTGAGGGAAGGATTTGACTGACCTACAGATACAACTTCTGAGCACCAATGGCATGTGGGTGGAATGTATTTATTTTTAGTCAAGTATAATCAACACCTAGTGTTATATCAGTCTTGGGTATATGATACAGTGATTCCACAATTCTGTACATTCCTCAGTGCTCATCATGATGAATGAGTGCACTCTTAGTTCCCTTCACCTACTTCACCCATCCCCCTTCACAGCCCCTATGGTAACCACCAGTTTGTTCTCTATAGTTAAGAGTCTGGGGTTTTTTGGTTTGTCTCTTTTCTTCTTTCTTTCTTTCTTTCTTTGTTTCTTCAGTTCCACATGTAAGTGGGATCATAGGACATGTCCTTCTCTGACTGACTTATTTCACTTAGCATCATACTCTCTAGCTCCATGTCGTTGCAAAGGGCAAGACTTCAGTCTTTTTTATGGCTGAGCAACATTCCATTATGTGTACATATTACACCTTCTTTACATACGGATGGGATTTAAAGTCAGGAAATGGGATGGGACCACCAGGAAGTGAGAATGCACAGAAGAAGAAGAGGAACAAGGGCTGAATGCAGAGACATTCCAACATCAAGAAGAAGGAGAGATGAGAAGACAGCCAAGGAAACGGGGGAGCCAATGAGGAAGGTGGAATGAGAGCAAGGCTTCCTGGAAACCAGGTAAAGAACGTATCATAGAGGAGGACCTGACTGACCGTGTCAGACATGGTCGACACAGCACAAGGCGAGGTAGAGCACTGGCCACAGGATGCAGCAGCCCCAGCCCGTCAATATGCTTAACAAGGGCAAGTTGTCTCAAGTGCCCAGGGCTGAAGGCCCGTGGGGTGAAAGTAAACCAATTGCCAAAGAGATGAGGTGACAGGGAGTGCCTGAGTGGCTCACTTGTTAAGCGTCTGCCTTCAGCTCGGGTCGTGATCCCAGGGTCCTGGGATCGAGTCCCACATCAGGATCTCAGCTCTATGGGGAGTGTGCTTCTCCTTCTGCCCCTCCACTCATTCTCTCAATCCCTCCCTCTCTCTCAAATAAAAAAATAATATCTTTAAAAAATTGTTGTCCTATTTAAAAAAAAGAGAGACAGATGAGGTGAAAGACTATCTCAGGGTTGGGAAACTCAAGTTCGCAGATTCCCACAACTCCACCTCCTAACCCATCTCTCAGGATCGTCCTCTTCTCTCCATCCTGACTGCTACCAAGTGAGTTTTGGCCACCACCATCTCTCCTAGCCTGTGGAAATGTCCCTTAAGTTGCACTCCGACCCTCCAATATGTTCTTTACATTGTAGCCATGGTGATGCTTGTGAAATTAAAATCTGATCCTGTCACTCCCCAACTCTCAGTCCCCCAGGGCTCCCTTGTGTCCTCAAGGTCATGTCCAGCCTCATCACAGTGGTTGCCGCTCCTCCTGCCCATGCCCTGCCTTCATCCCCAGACTCTGGTTCACACTCCCCACATAAAGCTCCGCACCCGGCCAACATTTTCAGCTCCTCTTCACCTCCCAGGTTTGGTCACTATTTTCTCTACCTGGAACACTCTTGTCCTCAGAACGCTCCATACTTTTGTAACTCCTCCTCTTTAGCAGGTCTTAACTGACCAACCAACTCACCACCCACAGCACATCCAGGTCTCACCTAGGTACCCTGTCTAGTACCTTGTGATTCCCCTCATGGTACTGTGGCACCTGTTTTCTATTGTTGTTGTGTTTTTCTTTTATTTGAGATTATAAAAGTCTGTGAGGGCAGATATTGCCACTGTATCATGCAGACACAACACAATCCCCAGCTTTTAGCAAAAGCCTGGTAAGTATCTAGGATGAATGGCTTCATGGACAGGAGGTGAACATACAACCCAGTGAAATAGAAACAACTTCAGTAATTGAAACGCAGGTTGTAAAACTAAACACTAATACCAAAAATTATTTCTGGAAGATATATGTAACATAAAATATGATCTTGTAATAATCATAATCTGGGACTAAAACTCCAGATCTTATTAAGAAAGGAGAAGAATTGGGGCGCCTGCATGGCTCAGTTAGTTAAGTGTCTGCCTTCGGCTCAGGTCCTGATCTCGGGGTCTTAGGATCGAGCCCCGTGTTGGGCTCCCTGCTCGGGGAAGTCTGCTGCTCCCTCTCCCTCTGCCTCTCCCCCAGCTCATGCTCTCTCTCTCTCAAATAAATAAAATCTTTTAAACACGTTTTTAAAAAGAATAAAGTGAAACAGAAGTAAACCCAAATAGATTATTTATAACAATAAATATAAATTTCTTATAAAATTCTTAAACTGCCCTATTACCAATACAGGGACTCTCAAACACTTTCAAACAAAATGAATTTAAAAAAAGGTTAAAATTAAAGAGAGGGCAGAGGTACTTTGTAACAAAAAATAAAAGAAAAAGAAAATGACGGATCGACATCAATATGCAACATAGAAGAATTCCTGGGAGAGACACAGACTGAAGGGAAGAGAAGATTCACTGACAGAGATTTAAAAAAAAAAAAAAATATATATATATATATATATATATAATGTTTCTTTGGCAAATAGGTTCCAAATGGTTACATCTTCACTGTGAAATATATATATAATATGTTTATATATATAATTATATATATATTGCAATATATTTATATATAATATATAGCACTATATATTTAACATAATGTTTAAAATGGAGAAACAAATGAAAAATAATAATCCGAAATGATTTTTAGTTCACATCTGTCTTTCACACATCAGATGGGCAAAGTAGAAGCTTCAAATGGTAAATGAGAAAAGTACAGTTGAATTTTGAATGCTGCAAACAGAATACAACTTCTGGTACTCCAAAAGCAGGCATTGTTTAAAGCCATAATACAATAGGCCAGAAAATTAATACCGAACAGCTAATTTTTTTAAAATAACCTTTTGAAAATTGCATGGCAAACCTCTAAATAACTACTGCGTCAATAGTTACATCATTGCAGAATATTTAAGAAAGATAGAACACTGTGCCTCAAAAGTTATGGCTAGGATCACATCTATGTTCAAAGGAAAATCTGCACCATTTTGAAAGTTGCTTATATTATGACTCAAGGGGGAAAATGTTACTAAACAAACTGAGCGGTCAATCCAAGGAGTCAGAAAGAAACAGACAAAGGAACTAATAACAATAAATACAATAATCGATGGGTTAGAGTATTTTAAAAGAGAATGGGTCAACAAAAGCCAATAGGGGATTCCCTGAAATAAAAAACAAATTAGCAAAATTCCAGTAAATAAAATGAAATGATTGTTTCCCAGGAAAGTATACATTAACAAACTTGATTCAAGAAAAAAACAAGGAGCACCTGGCTGGCTCAGTCAGTGGAGCATGCAACTGTTGATCTTGGGATTGTGAGTTCAAACCCCATGTTGAGTGCAGAGATTACTTAAAAATCAAATCTTTAAAAAAAAGAAAAAATCAAAACAAAGCATACCAATAACCATGGAAGAAAGTGATAATAATTTGATATTACCTGCAGCTTAAGGCTAGGCTTAGACAATGTTAAATACAAGATCTGTTTTGCCTTCTTAATTCCAATAAGTATGTCTTTTAAAATCTTCCAGAAGTTAAAAAGATAGAAATTTTCTAAGTTGACTAAGTTGGCATAAACTCACATCAAAATCTGACAAAAGAAGCTAAAAAAGCTGAAATGACAAACCATATTTAGTTTTTAAATACAGAAATCTTAGCAAATTGAATCTGCCATTTTATGCAGAATAGCCAAACAGTGTCTGTTTCATGAAGACAAAAATGGGTCAGTATTGGAAAATCTTGTATCAACTTGGTTAGAAAAAGGCAAAAAATACATCCTTTAATGTGTAGTAATTTAGAAATAGAGAGCTACTTCCTTCACTGAGAACAGATTATCTATCTGAAACTAATATCCAAGGTTATTATAGTGAAACTTTAGAGATAATCTTGTTAAAATTAGGAATAAGATAATGATGCCTCAGTATTATTATTTAACATTGAACTTTAGGGGCACCTCGGTGGCTCATTTGGTTAAGCATCTGACTCTTGGTTTTGGTTCAGATCATGATCTCAGGGTTGTGAGATGAAACCCCTGGTCAGGCTCCAAGCTCAGCAGGGAATCTGTTTAAAGATTCTCTCCCACTGCCCCTCTCCCTGCCCACACACGTGTTTAACCTCTCTCTCTCTCATAAATAAATAAATCTTTAACATTGAACTTTAAAGCTCTGGTCAGTGTAATAAGACAAGAAAAATAAATGTGAAATACTTATACTGAGAGGAGAAAATACTATTATTTGCAAAAATGAATGACTAAAATATAACCTTAATAAAGTGTATATACAAATCAATGGGGAAAATGAACATACTATAGAAAAACTGAGCAAAAGACAAACTTAGCAATTTATAAAGGAAGAGAAATGGTCAACCAAAATGTAAATATTCCATATTTTTTCTATCAAATTTAAGTAATTAATGAGATGACTTGGGTCATCTCATTGATGATCCAAGTTATCAATGGGAGAAAGAGACACTCTCATACTCATTTCTTCAAAAAGTGTGATAATTTACACACTTACAATTAGACAGTATGTGCTAAAACCTCTAAAATGTACATACTCCTTGACCCTACATTTCTACTTCTAGGAATTCAGTGTCAGAGGGAACAGACTTATCTTGTTATCTACATAAGAATGGTTGGAGGCAGAAAGAGAAAGAATGATATTCAAGAGTGTTCAATGTTTATAACATCCATTTACAATAATCACCTCATTGAATATATTACAATATATTCATAAAATATATGGCCCCTGAAATGATGTTGAAGTCCTTATTTATAATTTCTGAATTGTTCACAATTGATGTTGAGTAGACAAAAATCAAGTTTCAAAATAATAGGCACAGTATTACTCCACTTTTACTGTATATATTAATTTTTTGTCTAAATGCATAAAACATTAGTATATACAAAATGCTAATAGTCCTTATCTCTAAACAAAAAGATATTAATTTCCTGTTTTGTTTTAATATATTTAAAAGGGGTTTCATATGTGAAGGAAGCTTGGCAAGTTGTGAATGGAGCAACCATACTGAGTGATTCAGGTCTGTCTTCTATTTGACCTTGTTCACAGAGCCCCAGTGAGCTCAGCTGTTGGCCCTACCTGTTAATTGTCTGCTGTAGATATTTGGTGCCTGATTGTAAGAAAATTGCTTAACTAAAGTTTTCTCAGTGAAGAAATACTAATTTTACTTGGTAAATCATAAACCTCAAAAACAGAGGAGTATGAAGCTGCCCTACCCCTTCCCAAAATCAAATCTGAATTTGATCAATCTTCCCAATCCAACTACAAATTTACAAAAAGCAGACGAAAAACATCACGTTCCCAAACCCTACACAAATACCAGGAACAAAATTCGAACACCGAGAAACTCTGCTAGACAGATAACCCAGTTTCTTCAACAAATAAATAACATGACACAAAAATGGGAGATCTGATAATACATCATATCAACCAATCTCAATCCTGTTGGGTTCTTTATTTATTCTTTATTTATTTGGTTTCTTATTCAAACAATGTTTTTTTCATACAATGGCATTTAAGAGAAATTTGTGAATTTAAACACTGGCCATATATTTGAAGATACTAAGAAACTTGTTAATTTCTCAGGTCTTAAATGATGTTGTATTTCTCCTACAGTGTCCTATAGGAGTCACACTGAAATATTTACAGATGAAAATACAGGGTCCATTGCAGTGGGTTTAAAATAATGCTGGGGGAGATGACGGGCGTGTGGATGGGGTGGGACGAGGCATGGGTTGATGATGGGTACATGGAGGTCATCATACCACTGGGTCTACTTTTGTGCTCACTGACATTCACCATCACAAGAAATGTATTTTTTAAAAAAGCAAACAGTGTTCTCATCTTCATGATGAAACTGATGAACCTGAATTGTAAAATTTGCTAATAAGAAAAGAGGAATCCTTTTGCCAGTGGTGACGGAAAATAAAATAGAAAGGCCAAGTCAGGAGGAAATTCAACAACAAAGCCATTCTTCTCCCTCATTGTCCTGACATATAAGAAAGTTGAGATAAGAAATTACGAACACCATCCTTGGGCCAAACTCCTCCCAGCGCCCCCAGCAGAACCTTCCTCCTTTGCTCTGAGCAACAATGTAGAGGTCAGGAGAGCCCACGGAGCCATGCGCATGCTGCTTCTGGGCACGAGGATGAGCAAGCCATTCCCAAGCCCAGACTTGGGACATGTAGCTCTCCTAGCACTAAGACAGCACCCCCCCCAACCCCCAGAACGCTGCCTTGGGCTTGTTGGGAACCCTGCTGTCCTCTTACCATGAGGGCTCTTGTTCCCCATGTGGCTAAGGCATAGTGAGGTCCCATGGCCAGGAAGTGACAGAAGGGAGACCCAAACACACCGCCCTATCCGCTGGCCCTGTCCCCCACCTGGACCCAAAACCCAGTCAACGTGAACTTGGTCTCCCACCACTTCAACAGGTGCTGAAGACCTGTGCACCAGCCCCCAGGGTTATTGAGACTCTTTTCAACGCCTACCCTCAGCTCCGTGTGTCAGAGTCCTGGAGGGAAGTGATTCCTGAGGAAGTATTTCAGGTAAGGGAGCGGCCCTTCCTTCCCGCTCCATACAAGAGCCCTGAGCTTCAGCTCCCTCCCCCGACCGTGTGCACTTGGGCACTTACCCAGCGAAGCGTAAGGTATCTGAAGAAGGATGGAGAAAGGGAGAGTGTGGAAGCGTAGCTGAGCATTGCTGGTTTTCTTTGGGAGGAATCATGCAGCCAAGAGCTGTTATTATATTTGGGGTGCTGTTGGCTGCAAGGAGCAGAAACCCAACACACCCAGCTGGACTTGAGTAACCGCCCCCCCCCCCCCCCCAGAGAAGAGGGGCATGCAGAGCCACCTGAATCCACAGGCTCTCCTCTGTGTGTCTTCCTTCTCCCTGTGAGAGCTTAGATATGGCCCAGGCAGCGGCTGGCACCACATATGTACCCAACAGAGTCCACAGTCACTGTGGCTGAAGAAAGAGTGAGGGCGTTTTTTGTTTTTGTTTTTGTTTTCCCAGAAGCCTCTAGAAGATATCCCCTCATGTCTCATTGACTTGAGTTCCATCCACATGGCTCAACAGCCAATGCACTGTGCAGGGGGCGGGGATGGGGGGAGTAGAGCAGGATATGAGGAGACTATCTGTGTTACCCATTCTACCACCCAAAACAGACATCCTCGGACCCCCTCAGGAACCGCACCTCCGAAAAGTGCACACCCCCTCTTGTGGAGGGCATGGCAACCATGGGGTCTTCTGGCTGTTGGGTCCATGCACTCGGGTTCATGTTCCATCTGCCTTCCTTCCAGATGCACCAGGCCTTCTACCAGTCCCTCTTGGCCTTGGCCCACACCCCACGCTGCCTGCAGCATCTTTGCCGCTGTGCCATTCGGAAATTATTCGGCAAAAAGTGCTTTCACCTCGTGCCCCTGTTACCCTTGCCAAAGTCCCTGCAAAATTACCTCCTTCTGGAACCAGAGGGTGTTTTGCACTGAAAACCAGAGTGTTGGGACTGAGGCTGTACTTCACACCGCTGCCCTCAGTGGAGGCTGTATGTTGAGGAGAGCACCGCCGGGAAGGGGGCAGACCCGGGTGGCCCTACCCATGTCCCCCCTGTGGATGCACCGGCCTCCCTGAGCTTCATGCTCACTTGGAAATGGAATGGGTCCTAAAAGGCCTTTCTGCCTCACAGGGTTGCTTGTGAGGATCAAGACTGCAAATATCATAGTATTTGTATCAGAAAGTACTTCTCAACAGAAGTTGAACTAAAAAGTATACACACATCCCCTGCAGTGGGTTAACAGACTGTCTGCCTCACAGGGGCGTCCCACCCCTCCTGGAGCCTGGCCACCTAGAAAGGCCCTGTCCCCAACACATGACAGGTGTATCTATTGAGAGAGGACACCTGTTTCTGCAACAGGAGTGCCCATCTGGAGCCCACTGGTGCTTCCCAGCGCATTACAGCCCAGAATTCCCTAAAGGACGTCGGAGGGGTGGCGAGCCCAACATTGTGATCCCATGTGAGTCTTCTGACATCCTCGCCAAACCCCAGTGGCCGGCAGCCTGGGAGGCCAGATGCCAGGGACAGATGGGTTGCTAGAGGTTGCCATCAGCCTGGCCTGAGCATCACATAGCAAGAGAGATGTTCTAAGGGTCAAGGACTATATGATCCATCTCTTTCATTTTCTGTATTCTGGTGCTTTGATATCCGGGGTCTGGCTGACCTTGGAGGGACTGCTCCTTCCAGAGTCAGCCAGTTCCAGAGACAGCATACAACTTACCCCAAGCAAGCTTTCCAAATGCAAACCGACCAGTCCAGAGCTCACATACACAACCCCAACCACCCCTTCTACTGGGCTGTCACACTCTGGGCTATCTTCCACCCATCCTAACTGTCCCAGGGCCAGATGCCAGAGAGATAGGGACAGTCCTTATTTATATCCCAGAGCCTGCTGAAACTATTCGGACCCGCTGGTCCTAAGCCTGTCTATCCTGCCTGACCCGTTCCATCCATGAAAACCACGACAAAGGCTTCTCTCTGCATCCCCTCCCCCAACCACCTGAGCAACCCTAGTGTGTCCCCATGTGACTCCCCCCCCCCATGGTATGATGTGCCCCTTCTCTTGGGAATGACAAGTAATAAACTATCTTTTCAATGGCAATTGTCTCTTGATCTCTTGGCCTTACTAGATCTCAAATTTTCTACTAATGTGCCATATTTTTTTAGAGAGTAGGGGAGGGGAAGAGGGAGAGAGAGACTCTTAAGCAGGCCCCACCTTCAGTGCAGAGCCCAGCACAAGGCTCCATTGCATGACCCTGAGATTATGACCTAAGCTGAAACCAAGAGTCAATGCTGAACTGCCTGAGCCACCCAGGTGCCCCGCCCACATCCCTAAGACAGACAACTCACCGAACCCAGAAAAGGCCCGTGTGTGCCTGACTTCAGGACTCCTCACACAGCCCCCCCTACCCAGGCAGGTGGCAGTGTGCAGGAAGGTATGGGGCATGAAGGAGGACCAGAGATCCGTCCTCCTCCTGGAGGGGAAGGTCCCCACGCTTCGACAACTAGAAGAAGAAAGAGCTGGACAGCATGGGGGCAGACCGGGAGGACCTTGGCTTCCAGACCAGGGATTCTGAACTAGAGAAGCCACGAGGATCCACGGAGCAGGTGAGCAGATGTGGTCACAGTGGGACTCCAGGGAGATGGCTTTGCCCTGGAAAGGGAGGCAGCACACCGTGGGACAGGTGGGAGCCCACAGTGCCCACCCCAGAATTGGGGCTGTCCCACCGGAGCAAGAACAGTTACTTAACCGAAACCAGATGTGATTTGCTCAGCTGGAAGGTGTGCCTGCATCCTTCTTGCTGGGTCGGATTCCGTGGGAGAACTGCAGGAAGGCAGGGCTTCTCCAGCTCTGAAAGGATGTTGTCGAATTGCAGATCCTGACTATGGAGGTCTGGGCAGTGGGGGGAGAGGGGGGTTAGGGGGAGGTGGTGTGGAGTGTGGATCACCAGCGTGGGTGACACCCCTGCTCCTGGTGGCTGTCCCCACTGAGTGCAGAGAGCACAAAGCCCTAGGTCCAGAGCCGGCTCAGAGTAGAAATGCGATAAATGGTTCCTTCTGTTATTATGATTGCATTATTTTTAGCAGAAAATGGCCCGAGAAAGGGATAAAAAGGGAAAAGGCGAAGTCATGTCATTTATCAGAACAAGCAGGAAGGACACCAGTACAGTGTAAGAAACACAACCACTGCGCTGCGCCACCCCCAAGCCCTGTCCTCATCAGATTTGCAAATGAGAAACCGAGCAAACATGCTGTCCTTACAGGACTGTCCCCAGCCGCCCTCTCCATACTACCCACCATAGAAAACAATCTGGTCGTATTTCTGAAATGCACTAACATTTACAGAGATTTTAGAGTCCTGAAACAAAGCAGAACCCCTTCAGACATACTGACCTTACATTTCTAAACTGATAAATGATGATCAGTTATTAGGTGTCCCCAAATTACAGCTTAAAATGACAGCAGGATTCACAGAAGGAACCCCGGATGGCTCCCCATAGCTGCCTGGAGGAAATTCTTCCTTCTTCACTGTTTTCTCCTCCAAGAACTTCTTCGAACATGTAGATGTTCCCCAAAGAGCTAATCCCTAAAGTTCCTGGGGTTTAATTTTTGAGGGGTGGGGGGCACCTGGGTGGCTCAGTCATTTAAGTGTCTGCCTTGGCTCAGATCATGATCCTAGGGTCCTGGGATTGAGCCCCACATGGGGCTCCCTGCTCAGCGGGGAGCCTGCTTCTCCCTGTCCCTCTGCCTGCTGCTCCCCCTGCTCATGCTCTCTCTCTTTCAATAAATAAATACAATCTTTAAGGAAGAAAAAAAAAGTCCTTGGGTTTAATCACTCACTCACAGATTGAGTCCTTTGCTCATTGCTTTAACCCATCCTGACCAAGCCTGCACACCTTGGGGCTGAAGGCTCATCCTCAACAAGACAGGCTCACAGGCTCCTCCTCCTCCTTGGACAGCTCAGAGCCAAGCAAAGAAGACCCACTTGTCAGCCAGGCTGCTGGACAGAACTGGCACGTGGTGGGGGGGGCTGTGGAGAGGAAGGGTCCCCTTCTCGACCACCCTCCCTCTGGCTTCGGCTCTGCAGCAAATGAGAGATGCTGATTTATTTCCAGGGCAGGTGGGCATTCAGGCATCTCCCCATCCCTCCCTCTCCCCCCTGTGCCCTACACACCATCATGGAACTTCCACGAGAAGCACCCTCACCCCACTCCACCAGCCAGTCCCATACTCAGTCAACCCACGCCCATGCACAACAGGAACCTAGCGACGCTCTCCCGAGTTCTCCAGCTCATCAGGAACCTGACATCACAAGAAAAGGCAGAAAATAAACTGGCCCTAGAAATTCATTCAAATCCCCTGGGTTCCAGCGGCCATCCACAAGTGCTAAATACCGCTCCCAAATGATGGTCATGGCTGTATGGGACAAAGACGCCTCGTGTGATTGGGGCTACCTTAATCATCAGATGGCATGAAAGTCACTCACAGTTTTGCAGAATGCAATTACTGCTAGCAATTTGCTTTGCTAGGCCAAAAATAAAATACCTGTCAAAAATGTGTTGTTTGCAGACACCAGGGTGGCTCAGTCGGTTAAGTGTCTGCCTTCGGCTCCGGTCATGATCCCTGGGGATTGAGTCCCACATCCCATCCCTGCTCATCATTCAGGAGGGAGCCTGCTTCCCCCTCTGCCTGCTGCTCCCCCTGCTTGTGCTCTCTCTCTACGACAAATAAATAAAACCTGTATTTTAAAAAAAACTTGTTTTGATGACTCTCTAGTATGAGCTACAGGTATTCGGAAGTTGTGGAATCAAGAAGACTTGCATAATTCTACATAGAAAAGAAAGAGAAAAGAAGAAGAGGGAGGACAGGGCTAAGAGGAGCGAGGGTGGGAGAGAGGTAATCTAGGTGAAATAAATATCCAAAAAGACATTCTGCTTTACTTTTTTTAAGTTTTTTTTTTAAGTAATCTCTACACCCAACAATGGGGTTCAAACGCATGACCCCAAGATCAAGAGTCTCATGCTCTCCTGACTGAGCCAGCCAGGCGCCCCAAGACATCCTACTTTAAAGCTAGAATTATCCTGGCTGACTTCTCTTCCAGTGAACAAAATGTACCTTGGTATTTTTTTTTTATTAAAGGATCTAAAAATGTTTTCCGTTCTTAAGCGGTTCCTATGGACATCATTACTTTTCTCTTTGGGTATATTACATAAACTCAATTCCATAAGACCTAAATTGTTTTTTTAACTTCATATTCAGCTTTTAATGATGGACTCACATGGTTCAAAAATCAGATGGTAACAAAAGACTAAATGCTGTTTCCACTAAAAAAAAGATAAGAGGAATAGTTTCCTTCCGCTTTTATTGAGTGTCTTTGGCGGTACTACTTGTCATCCAACCCCTAAGAATTCAAAAATACACAAGTGAGGTTCTCCAGCAGTGGTGGTCCTGAGGAGGTCCGCCTCCCTGCATCCCTGGCGGTGTCCTGCCCAGGGCAAACGAACCACAGCACAGCGGGACGGTTAGACATCATCCACAGTCCATGGGCGGTCAGTACATGGACACAGCACCCTGGGATGTGTTATGTCTAAAATTCTGAACACGACATTGGGCTGGTCTTTGACTGTCTTTGTGTCTGCTTAATTTTAAGTTACATGATAATCATCAATGCAGCATGTTTTCAAGAAAATCAACACCACTGACTCCTTAGGAAGAAGCATTTGCTAATCCCAGTAACTATATATAATTGCCACATTTCCAATCTCTGAAATAACCCTTTAGACACACATTGATGGAGCAGGCTGTTGAACTTTTGTAAAGGACACTTAACCCTCTACAAAAATGGTGTAAAATATCGGCTTGGAGAATGAGCTGGTCTGCTCCAGTGACCGGTCCTGATGCGGGCCAGCTGAGGGGAAGCTTAATCACTGTAATCGCAGATATTATTAGCTTGCCAAGTGCTTTTCATCTCTTAAGGGCTGCCCAAGGACCAAGTGATAAACCAGGAATATTGCACCTTTTATCCCATTATTTCAAGAATGAATCATTCCTTACTCAAATTTTTGATGTGCCCTTGGGGATAGTCAGAAACCCCAAATTAGCGACTGTGATCAATACCGCACCTTACTTGTGGATTTAAGTCTACTTTTCAGACCCCAGGATTTTGTCTTCAAACTGTCAACATCGTTCTATTTTTAAACAGAAACTAATTTCACTGAATTGCTAAAACAAGCCTGGGGGGTTACATTGCCAGAACCCTGCAGAGGGTTGCAAGGATTGAAACGCATTTTCATAGAATCCTGCAGGTGGCGCCATAAGCAAACGGTCTTACCCAGGTCCACCAACCCGCTCGCCCCAGAATTAAAAACAAGAAAACGAGATTTTAGCTCACAGGGAAAAGGGGAGGAGAATATAGAAAAGCTACAGAATTGTGACGTATCATATAGAATTGCGCTACTATCATAAAAAAATCAGTAATTAAAATATTGACTATGGAATGGCCTACTTCCTTTGTATTAAATATGCACGTTTTACAGGCACTGTGTTTATAAATAAATATATTTTAAGATGACTCTTTTATGATGCCATAATGACAGACAGTCCTCATTTGTGTGTTAAACGTGTTCTTTAACAAAATTATACATTCACCATGGCAATGGGACTAGCCCAGCTTTCAGCCTCCATCTAATCTAACAGAATGGTATTTCTGCAGTCCTAACACTTCCTAACACTCTGCTTAATCACGCCAATAAAAAGAGTAGATTTCTTTGTAATGCAATTTGTAAGCAATAAACATGATTGAGAATGCAGTATTTGCTGTCGACTATGTTTAATGCAGGGTTTTAATTTGGTGTGTAATTATTCATTTAGTAGGCACTTTTTCCATTCACATGTCTTTGCCCTGTTCTAGAGAAAGTTGGTAAGTTTGCAGAACATTGGGGACGCAGGATTTCCACGTACACTAGGCAAACCAGGGTTGGATGCAGATGTTATAGAAAAAGAATAATTTTTTTATCTGGTAAAGACAGGAGGTCACATTAACGGGTAATACAGACACATAAAAATGTGATTATGGGTTCTAAACAGAACGCAGTAGGCTCCTAGTTAACACAATGAGATTTCTAGGAAGTGATGCATAAATTCTTCAAAAATGACACATTTCTCACGTTTCATTCCAATTAAATTACTGAGGCAGCTAACAGCGATGAGCGCAAAGTACGGGGGTAAAATGAGGGTTTCTTCTTGTAACTGTATCACTGTGGAAGTATATTTTTATGAGAAGCAGTTAATATTAAGCTATTATTTTTCAACTGTGCTGGAAGGGATGTCTCGAGCCTTCCTTGCCGAGCTCTCCCCAGAAGAGTCTGCTCCTTTGTTTCTTGGGTGCACTAATAGGAAGAGAGAATTGCTGGGGCCCGCCCCCGCCCTCCTCTCTGGAGTCGAAGGGGCCAGCCAGGAAAGGGGTCCCCGTGTCCGTCCCCAGGGTCGGGCCCAACCGCCGCCCAGACTACTGCGGCCGCGAGACTCCAAGGTGCGCGGTGCCCCACTCGCTCCCCTCCGCGCCCGGGCTGGGGGCGAGCAGCAGGGCCGGGCACCCGCCGAGATCCGCCAGCTCTTGGGGCTCTACCCCCCGCGGGCCGTTCATGCCTCCAGGGTCCTGACGTCCCGCGGCCGCGCGGGGGGTTGTCCCCCAGCGTTGGGGGTCTCGAAGGCGGGCCCGGGAGCGCGGAGGTTCAGCTCACGGGGCGGTGGGGTTCGGGACTGCGCCCCCGTGAAGGAGAACAGAGGGGCGCGGGGCCGCCCAGGGGAGGAGGAGGCGGGAGGGGACGTCGGAAGACAAAAGGATGTGCAGCTTTGAATTCAAAAAGATGTTTTTGAAAGCCTCGTCCTGAGGTTTGAAAGGCGCACCGAGGACAGCCGCAGAGCGATCCCAATCAGAAATGCGATTTGAAGTCCTAATGAACTTGATTGCGTGAACATTTATAATCCCCCATGGCCCTAAATGAAATCAGATATAATCAGAAGATACAGGGAAGGGAGTGTTTACAGCCGACGCCGGGCGGCTGCGGGACGGGGAGATGCGGCCCCGGTATTGATGTCGAAAATGATGGATAACGCGGGAATGGCAAATATACTATTTGTCTAATGGCTCGGCAATTAAATTCCCCTGTAAATGACCCATGCCTCATTTCATCCTAATCTATGGAATTTTGATTGAATTCGTCAGCTCTAATTGAAAAATACTGCACTTTAATGTCTGCATTGCAGTTTCAGGACGAGAGTGGTTTTAATGAGACAGTGCCCCCCTGACCCGGGAATATTTGAGACTTTTATTCGGAATTTAAAGCCAGAAGATTGCTCAACTGAGCGCTGCGATTTCCTTTCCTGTATCCACGTCCATCTATCTCCAGACGCGATTTAATAAACGTACTTGGGGATAAATGCGCCCGCGACCCTCGCGCCCCTGTGGCATCCAAAGAGAGGCCCCTCCCTGGGACGGGAGCGAGCGGGGACCCAGCGGCAATACAGAGGCCGCAGGCGCGGAGGGGGGCGCTCAGAGGAGGGGCTGCTCTCTGGGGGTTGGGGGAGCAGGTGCCCCGCCCCAACTGCTGCTCTGGTCCCCCGGCCCAATCGCGGACTCTGGCTTCCGCCTTCCCAGGCCAAACCCAGGCGTCTCCCCCGGAGGAGGTGGCCCAGCTGCCTGAGACCTGTGCACCCCAAGAGAGGGCCGGCCCCCGACGCGCTTTATATGCAAATAGTGAGGCGAAGCCATCCCTGAGAAATTAGCTACTTGCTGAAGCATATTTACTAGATTGAAATGAGTTAAAGAGAAACATTTTAAGTCGTTTAAAGGAGATAATTGGGCCACATTAAAACTGGAGATGTTTGCTCCTTCCAAAAAAAAAAAAAAAAAAAGCCGGGGGTGGGAGGTGTGAGGCGGTAAAAGCACACACACCCGAAACGAGAACTCGGGGCCCCTGCTGCTCAGAGACCAGAAGTGCGGGAGTGCGCGGGATCCCAGCCTGCCGGGACCTTGGCTGGGCACCCCTCCAGACCAAGTAGCCACAGCAGGCCTCCCGGGCTCCGAGGGGCCGATCCCGACCGAGGCCTGCAGGGGGCGCCCTCGAGCCAGGGTCCTGCGGCGAAAACGGAGCCTAGCAGAGGAAAGGGGCGGTCAGACCTTGGTCCTGGTCGCGCACCCGCGTCCGGTCCCCCAGCTTCGTCCACCTAGTACCCTAGCCACGTTCAAAACTCTGACAGTGGGATCGCGATGGGAGCCTTGGGGACATGGAGTTTGGGGGGAAGCAAGAGGGCAAAATGCAAGGGTTGCCTATCCCCTCCCCCAAAGAGTTGGGGATCTAGGGTTTGTTTGTTACGTTAACAGAATTTACAGAGATTTATTTAAAATAAAATAATCTAAAATGACATAGAGGCCATGTTCCCAGGAAGATAGTGCCTTATGCCCTTCTGATGCTCAATTTGGTGACAAGGGTCCACTGCCAGGAAAGCTCCCAGGGCCAGGAACTGCCTCTTCGCCTGTCGCAGTGCCTGTTGCAGTGCATGCAGAGGGGCTGACACTGAACCGACCTGGGGGCGGTGCTTTGGGACCTCCAACCCACCCCCCATCTCCCAGCAGTCGCGCATGTTCAATACTACACTGCAGTCTGTTCCATGGTTTGTCTTTAAATGCTCGAGAATCTTGTGATCAGAGGCTGCCCTCAAACCGATACTCTCCCTCTGAGCGCGCAGGCCTGCGCCCCAGGCTGCCGCACATCCTTACAGCACTCTGCAACGCCTCTGGCGCAATGCAGCTACCCTACCACGCCACCATTCCGGGCCAGGCCCCCTGCCAAGGAATGCCACGCGATTAATTCGGTTCCGCGACAAACCGTGGCGGAAGCGCTATATTAATGACCCCCGTTTTAGAAACGCAGTCGGGCCGCTGGTGGGAGAGAGCCGGGGTCCCCCACCCATTACGCAGGTGGGGCAACAGAGGCGGAGGTGTGCTGGGCGGTGCGTCCCTGCGGGTCAGGCCCAGATGTCAGAGGGTTTCTTATCCAGCCACTTCCTGGATGAGGCTGCTCAGGATGAGTCAGAGTCAGGAAAACTGGGGTTGTAAAGACAGCCAAGGTGGGGTTCCTATTATCACATCCAAAATCGGATCATATTTCCTAGCACTTTGTGTGTCTGAACTTTCCCCCTCGTTCGTGACAAAGTCTTCTCTTGTGCTCTAGATGTTTATAATGAAAAGAAAAATGAATTTTTTTTCTTATGCAGTTGTAGGCATGGGGAAAAAATAGAAGGGGAGCCAGGGATCCACCAACTCCCCGTGCACAGCGGAACCCGGGCTCCAAAGCAGATGCCATTACTTCCATGGCCCATAGGGGGCGATATGGATCCCTGAGCGCTCTGCACACCCACGTCGCTTTTCAGGCTGTTACTCCTTTGGAAATTGTGAAAACTCAAATAAAAATGTTTCCTGTCATTCCCTCATTAATTTATTAAAATACATAATAACACATTTGAGTTCTGTTTACAGATAGGAAATAGCCCTGTTACTTCATTAAATTGAAAATGTGTAATGTGAAATTTGTGTTGCAAAATACAAGTATTCAGTTCATTACATTTTAAAGTATAAATTTCCAAATAACATTCAATAATACGAATGAACTGAATTGGAATGTTTTTTTTTGGGTTAGAATGAAGTTGAACTTTTAAGTCTCTCATTTCTTAAGGTTTTTCTTGGGTTTTGGTGGTGGTGGTGGGTGTTCGTTGCAATTTATTTTTTTAAAGGTTTTATTTATTTACTAGACAGAGATCACAAGTAGGCAGAGAGGCAGGCAGAGAGAGAGGGGGGAAGCAGGCTCCCCACTGAACAGAAAGCCCAGATGTGGGGCTTGATCCCAGGCCCCTGGGATCATGACCTCAGCCAAAGGCAGAGGCTTTAACCCACTGAGCCACACAGGTGCCCCTGTTTGTTGCAATTTAAGGGGGAGAAACTCAAAACAGGGGGAAATTATAAGAAGCAAAAGATAAGCTAGGAGTATCACATCACAATAAGAAACAGATTCTAAAATAGTCATCTCAAAAACAAAATATAATGACTAGAAGGAGAGGGCATGGTAAGCAAGGGCTGGGGAGGGGAAGTCCCTGAACTCAGTGGCTGCATCAAACTGGTCACATGATGTCAATCACCCTCCCTCTCTGAGCTACCATGATCAATTTCTGCTGGTTCTGAAGCTTACCGTTCATTACTGTCCCAGATTTTGGAGAACAGAAGGTTTGTCCGGGTGGAGATGAGCAGGATTGCTTCTGGCTTTGGCTCATTTCCCAGCAGAACCTAGTTTTTCACACATTCCCCGGGGGGAAGGAGAGCCTGCGGCAGAGGGCTGCAGGAGGCCAGCTCCCCACACCCTACCCCTGCCCCACTGTCATTTCTGTCACCACTTTGGACGGCCGCTCTGCTGCGGGCTGGTTTGAATCAGACACCCATAAGGGCCCCTAGAAGCAGCCTCCGAAGCCCTCTCTTGGTGTCTGTGTCAATGTCCCTGCAGGCAGCCATCACCCTCAGTGTGGACATTCACGTGAATAACTTCCCTTCGAAAGGTGTTTCAAAATCGCTGTGCAGAATAAACACTAGATAGTAAGGTATGAACAACAGGCTTTCTTTAACTCTCTGCTGGAAGGAAGGAGGAAAGGAGGGGAAGAAAGAAAGGAGGAAGGAAAGAAGGAGGGAGGGAAAGAAAGAAAGAGGGAGGAAAGGAAAAAGGGAGGGAGGGAAGGAGGGAGGAAGGGAGAGAAGGGAAGAAAGGGAGGGAGTGGGAAGGCAGGCACTCTCAACACACACACACACACACACACACACACACACAGGCAACAAGCCCCACCAAAAGAAATGTTTTCATTTCCTGCAAAACCCAGAAGTGTCCCCTAGGACAGTATGGGGACAGCATTCGAGTTTGTCTTGATTTTTCCTTCTGGGCCTGAAGGAGCTCCTCTCTCCTCATTTCCCTTTTCTCCTGTGTGAGTGTTCTAGCAGGTTGGGCCCTGGCCAAAAAGACTTCAGGATGTTGGTGTTTGCTCTCCATCCTTGCTCTCGGCTCCTTCTTTACCTAAAGTTCTGGGACTTCAGGATACACCCACAAGGGAGATCACTGTTGGCAGCAAAGTCAGGCAATTCAGTTCCCCTGTATTTTTTCAGATGACAAGTGGGGGAAATGCCAAGATTCTTCTGTTTCCAAGGTCTGGCAGGTGAGTATCTCCAATTATTTCTGCAACCACCACCACCAAGGAGCCGTATATTTAGGGAACCTGAGGCAGCAGGGACAGTTGAGAGGCCTACAAACAAGGGTGTTCCCCCTCCTCTACCACTGCAAGCTTCTCGGGGCAGTAGCAGAGGGAATAAAGACAGTGAGTGTGTATATGTAACTAGGGAACAGTGTTGGTTTGTCCCGGCCTGGCAAATACAGGTGCCTGCTGACATTTTCACTTCTCAAGCCTTGTTGAAGGAAATTGGCTCTCTCTCTTTTGGCCAGTGGCCTACAGCTAAACTCAGGTCAGCGAGCAAAGGGTAGAGGGTGGAGAGGAGTGTTAAGTCCTGTGGCCAGTCTCCACTGACTGCCCTCCTCACTGACTCTGGTGCTCAATGTCTTTTTCACCCCTCAAGTGAGAGTCAAAGATCTACACTGGGCTCTTCATCCAATGTGGAATGTAACGATCCCAGTGGCTTTGGAGCAAGCACGTTTCTTTTCCCTGGTTCTGTAAGCTGGGTGTTCTGCTGTAAGCTAAGTGCCCCTGTCTGTTTTTTTATAAGGGGTTGGCATCTATTGTGAGCTCCCTCCAATTGTGGGCTAATAGAAGGGCTCTCCTCAGGCCCCAACAACACAAGTCCCTTCCACCCTCTCCTTGGGAAAGCCTGACATTTAAGGTGGCCCTCCTTGAGTTGCTGTCCCTACTAGTCACAACTGTCCTTCTGGGAAACCTCAGCGGAGCTAGGTTGCTCAGGTACACACGCAGTCACCTGGAGTTTTTCCAGATGAGGTTAAAGCTAGGTGCAATTTTACAAAGACATCCCCCCCCCCCGCCCCCGCAGAAATCCACAAGAGGAACAGAGGCCATTCTCATGCTCCCTCCCCAGTTAGCCAACTTCTCTCCCCTGCGTTTACACCCAAGACCTCGCCCCAGTCTGGTGACCTCCTCTCTAGGTGCTGTTTTCCAATCGGAAGGGGCGGGAACGAAAGCAAGCGCGGGCTCCGCTTTGCAAGTAGTTCTTGAAGGAGGGGAAACGGAGTTCCGCCTCCCAGCGATGGCCGCTTTTTGTTACGTCCCCGCAGAAGTTAGAGTTGCAGCCCCTGATGTGCGTAACTGTTGACCCAAACATTCTGGTCCCTTCCAGGGTGGTTTCGAAAGGGTTAAATGGATGAAGGAGAGGTAAACCGCGTCTTTTTTAAAAGACGAGCCACCTCCGAGGGGGTCTGGGCTGTCGAGGGGAGGCGGCAGGGGCCCTGCTTCGCGAGGACCTGGGGGTCTCCCGATCGCCAGCCATGGGGGGACGCGCGCGAGTCCTTGGCCGGCTTCTCCCCTACACGCGGTTGCCTCTCCACAGCTAGGAGCTCGCGGGGTGCACCGCTGAGCCCGACGCTTCCGACTTCAGCATCCATCAGACACCAGCCGTGTCCAGCCCCGGACCTTCCAGGGGAAAGCGGACGGGCCCGGCCGGGAACACTGTAGCGGCCCCTGGCGTCCCAGGAGGCCTGCTCGCCAGGCGGTCCCCGAGGCCCCCGTCCCGCCTGCGCCCCTCCTCACCCCTCCGTGCCCTCCGCCCGCCTCCCAGGCCGCCCGGTTCGCGGCCCCGGGATTAGCATATCTGTGAAGTCCCGCAAACAATGCCCGCTGTGCGGGGAGATGAAAGTCGGGCGCCTGGTGGCTGGGGGTCGTTTGAAGTCCCCGAAAGGTGGGGCCTCGAGAATCCGAGGGGGCAGATGGGAGGAGATAGAGCCAGGTGAGAAACGCCGTACGGCCATGCGCATCCCTCCTCAGCGACCCAGGGCCAGGGTTTCGCAGACCGCACGGCCTCCCGGACCCCCGGAGTAGCCAGCCCCGGACCCCACCCAAGTGGACGCTTGTCCTGTGCGGCCCCGCACGAGCCCTCGCAGTCCTTGTCGTCCGCGCCTCAGTTTCTGTCCCCCAACTGCAGCCCTGGGATCCGGTTTGCCCCGGCCTCCGCCCGATGCTGGGAACCCCGGGGCGGCCGGCCTCAATCCCTGCCGAGGATCCCCCTTCCTCCACCCCACCCCCAGGACTGTGTGCTCCCGGGGCGATTAGCGTTGTGCGCGGGCGCGGGGCTCCCCGGGCCATCCAGTACCCCCAGGGGTCACGCACTCCCCACTCCAACCTGTGGGGCTATTCCCAAAAGCAACTAGAACCCCCGCCTTCCCCCTCGGACGCCTAGGCAGTCTGAAGCCGAGCCCAGGATGGAGTGACAGGTCAGCGCGTCCAGGCCCGCAGATCCCAGGCTCCCGGGCGGTGCAGAACCCTCCTCACCCCAGCAGCTAGATCCTACGAGGGTACGGCTCACAAACCACGAGCCCGTGGCTCCGTCTGTTACTGCGCACCGGGGTGGGGAGGGCGGCACAGGTGTTAAGGGTCAGGTTCCCCGGCCTTCGGGCCTGCGGGGAACACTTTCCAACTCCCCCAAGAAAACACACACACACACACACACACACACACACACACACACACAGAGTTTCCTCCCTTCTACGCTTCTGGTTTGCAGGTTTGTTTCTGCTGCTTTGAGGGTGGGGGACAAAAAGCAAAACTTTCTACATAAGAATGTCGCAGCACACACAGTTCCGCAAAGTGTTTCTTCTTCAGGGCGCTTTAGAAAAACCCCCTGTCCTGCTTTCTGCATGGTCAAGGAGGAGAATAATGAAACCAAAGACTTTGATTTTATAAACCACTTGATCTTTGCTTGGGAAACTCTATTAATTGAATGGGTTTGCCTTTTTTGCCAGTCCCCTTTATCATTATTTATGGGCTTTAAATTGTTTAAAGTTCCCTTGACGTTCAATTTACAAGTTTGGGGACTTTTTTTGTTCTGCCTTTTGTCCTGGAGAAAGACATCGTGTTGGAAGCGCTTTGAAAAGCCAAACAGGAGAGGTTGGCAATGAAAGGGAAGCAGGCGAGATCCCTTTTAATTCCGTCCTGTTAGTGAATGGCTCTTTTACATAATTGCAGGAGCTATTTCAAAGCCAGCCAAGGGCTGACTTCACTTAGAACCACATGGAGTCTATTTTGGGCTTTCAGATTTAAAAAAAAAAAAAAAAAGGCTGAATAAAATAGTTAAAAAAGATGAGGCTTCAATGCTTTCTGCTACTTGCAAATTGGTGTGTCTGATGGGGAATTTTACACAAGCACCCCTTTGTAAGTGCGTCTTGGGCTTGGGAGGGACTGTTATGGGTTTGCTGGGTGTGAATCCCAATCGCCCTTCCATAAATAAAACCCATCCCAAGCTATTTCCCAACGATTGCCAGGAGCAAGAGCCGCTGCCATGACCGAATGATCAGGCCACTCAAAGTCTCTATAAATAAAAACAACACGGTTGCCAGAGAAACCAGCCTCTCTCCCGGGACTGGGTGGCAGGCGGGAGCGCCCCGCCCGCTGGGTTTGCGGGTGTCTCCGCACCCACGGAGACCTAGGGCGCCCACGGAGCCCCTTCTCCTCCACCGCCCGCGACCTCCACTCTGGCGGCGGTTTGTAAAAGGCGCGGTTCGCGGTGCTTCCTCCTCCGGGCTGGACTCCACCGGCCGACGCAAGTTTGTCACATGAATATTCATTTACTTGTGCGTTTAGCATTTTATACTCAGCCTCCATACACCTGCACGCGAACGTTGACTGGGACAGCCCCGAAGCGTGGAGACAACTTAATTACCATCACTTTTACTGACGTCTGAGGTTTTAAGTGGCTTAATAGGGTCTTGACACCAGCTTGGCATCGGCCGAGGAAAGTGCTTAAGGGGTGCGCCAGCTTCGTCCTCGCGGGAGTCTTCCTGAGAGTGAAAAAAAAAAGTTCGCGGAAGTTAACTAGAGTTGGAGCGCCCAGATGTGCTTGCGGTTGTGTCCTTTTTCCGAACCCGAGGGAGCGCGCGCGGGGGAGTGGCGGGGCGGGGAGGGGGTACCTCTGAAGGCAAAGTTGCAAAGATCTGTGCCAGGTGGTTTTCCTGCGCAGCTTGGGCCGAGCCGAGTCACCCCAAGGGCTCTGCAGTTTGAGGCAGGTCCGAGGTAAGCAGGTAGGAATCCGAAGAGCCCTGTACCTGTCGCTCGCTACCCATAAATCTCTCCGAGGAGACGAGGAAGAACTCTAGGGGCTTTTATTTTCTGCAGTCCCCGCGCTCTGAACGCTTTGCAGGTAGCTGAGGTGCCCCGAATGAATCTTGTTAATCACCGGCGAAACACAAGAATCCTTTTATGATGCGAACAGTCGTTTTCTGAGCAGTTAAGCATTAGATGAGAAAATATGGCCGCATTGCATTCGAGAAAAAGCACACTAGTAAATAAAATTCATATTGATGAGAATTCTCTGAACTCACTAATAAAAGAAGATTAGTATTATAACCCCCGCAGTCAATACTTTCCACAGCAATTTATGGATGCAAATAATATGCCATCAAATTATTTCAAGTGTAGCTATAATTCAGCGGACCTAAATCTTCTTGCTGAACTTTAAATGTAGAATTATCACCAAAATAATCAAAGGAATCCCTGTCTCTCGGAGGGTAATCAGGCGACGGAAGTCCCTAGAACAATATTTTTACTGCGAAATAGCAAAGTGGACGGCAAATCTGCTCGGGTAAAATGAGTAACAGCTCACACATACACGCCAGTGTCAAGCCGCGAACAGACCCGGCTGTGGCAACGTAAATCAAGCAAGAAGTCGGACATTTTTTCTTAGTATTCAAAAAACAAGGTAACCATACCAGAGACTCTGTGCCTGTAACTATCCCATAATGAGAGGGAGTATTTATTATGCTCATAAAGAAATCAGCTTTTTGCCCTGGGCTTCAGATTCCCCCCTCCCTTTCCTTTTCTTCTTTTTCTTCTTTTGTAGGAGTGAAGAAAGAGGGATAGAGCTTAAAGACCCCACAGACACCTCCTGCCCCGCGGATTCCACCGATTCCCCCTCACGCTGCCTAAGCCAGCTCGGGGTCTGGGCGTGAAGGGAGTGCAGGCGGTACAGTCAGCGGCGTCCTAATGAATTCCTTTCAAACCGCCTGCCGCCGGAGCCATCTATTACTGCCGCCTGGAGTGGGGAAACGCGCTCGAGACGTCTTTGTCCGGGTGGCGGTGGGGCGAGGGGGGGGAGGAAGCAAGCGGGAGGAGGGCTGCTGGCTGCGGGGCGGGCGAGTTTTCCCAGCACTCGGGGGCGCCGGGATGCAACCTCCTCTCTTTCCTCCAGGGCCCTTTGGGTGGGCAGTGGGTTCCCCGTGGGTTCCACGGCTGAAGAGGTGCTCTCGAATTAAGACGTCCCCCTGGGGGCCTTGGAGTTAGAGCGGGAGAAAGAAGAGCGAGAAAGAAGAGCTTCAAGGAATAGGGTCGATAAATTCATAAAGATCGATTTATCTTTATCTCCCAATTAAATGTGCTTGTAAGTGATACATAACACACGTCCAACACGGGCCAACTCCCCAACCACTAGCTCCTCGGCGTGAGCTGATTTTTAATGACTGGAATAACAATGCCCTTCTCTCCTCTCCTCGCGAGCCAGGTGCCCCTCGGCCGCTCTGGGTGAGCGTCTAGACCCGGGAAGTTGGAGCCGAGGCCCTGGAGGCGCGTGGAAGCCCCGCGCGCACTGGCGCGCACTGCACGGGCAGCCCTGGCCACGAACGATTCCGTTTTTTAAGAGAAATTCGAGCACTGCAAGTTTCTGGTTTTGTCATAGAGAAGGGGATAAGCACCTCCCTAACCCCCACTCTCTCCCGCCAGTTCCCTTATTCCCAAATTCTGGGATTTTACCATTGTCGAGGCAGGGGTAACATCTTGAGGGAAGCCGCTCCATCCTGCAGTAAGCAAAGGGGAACCGCGCGCCCTCGAGTCCTCGCTCAGGAAACCGGGTGGCGGCGCCGGGGTGAGCGCTCCCTCGGTTCTCAACGTGCTTAATTAGCGCCTATTTACAAAACGCAGCTTTTATTTGAGCAAACATCATAAAGCTTTCATCAGGATAATCTCACGTTATACAATCTGGAGGCACAGCAACTCCCCCTTCCTCCCCGAGGATGGAGCAGATAAAGGACTCGCTTTATTATCATAATTATCGTGGCTGTTATTTTGGTGCGAGCAGGCAAAGTGTGTAAATAGGTGCGATGATTAAGAATGTCATGAAAAATGAGAAGGGATCGCTCACAGGAGGGCCCAGGTCGGGATGGGGGGGACCAGCAGCCTCCCCGCCCCACCTGGGAGCGCGGGGGGCGCAGCGAGGAACCCGGCCCGCTCCAGCCGGTGACTAGGGCCTTCCAGCTCCCGACCAGCGCCCTGGGGGCGGATGTGAAGGGACAGGACTTTGCTCCCAATTCTAGGAACCTCTTCTGGAGCACGGGCGCAGGAGCGGCACCCAACGCTAGGGAGAGCCGCGGACAGGTTTGTTCCCGGGCATTTGAGGAAGAAATAGAACGCCCCCGGCCCAGCCGAGGTAGGTCCCAACCCCGGAAGCTGCCCTGGGAGGCGGCCTCGACAAGGCTGTCGGGCCGCGGGTTTCGAGCCTTGGAGCTTTGGAGCTCATAGCCCTTTTCAAGTTTGCGCGGCGCGGGGCCGGCGCGCGGGTCCCGGCTCTCTGCCCCTCGCGCTTGGCTGGTGGCGCGGGCAGCAGGCTCCCGGCCAGCCCTGGTGGAAGGGGCGGAGCCCCTTTTTCGCTCCGCCCCCTCCCGGCGCAGCCAATAGGCGGTGGCGCCTGGCCCCACGTGAGGTAAGCCCGGCCGGGCAGCAGGCAAAATGTGAATGAGAAAGAGGAGCGCGATTTAAAGGTGCTGGCGGCGCCCGCCGAAGACAAGAGCGCCAGCTTCGCGCGCTCCCCAGCGGCCCGCGGGAGTCGACGGACTGCGGATCCGACAGACGGACGCACCGACGGCTGAGAGCCGGGGCCGAGGGTGGCAGACGAGACTCGCGCGGGCTCCGACGGGCAAGCGGCGGGCAGCGGCTCCAGCGAGCCCGCGGGGCCCGGGTGCCCTCTCCACTCCGGGGCGCTCGGCCTCACCCCGCGTACCGCCCGCACGCGCTCCCGCCGGGCATGCAACCCGCTCAGGACTGAGGGTCGGCGGCGCCTGCTTTCAGGGTTCCGCTCGGCCCCTGCCCAGCGCACCCGGCTGTGCTCCCGGCGCCCGGGGGGCTTCCTGGCGGCGGCGCGGCGCGGGGACTTTTCGCCTCTCGCTGGCCTCTCCCGAGCGCGTCTATGAGCGCAGCGTTCCCGCCGTCGCTGATGATGATGCAGCGCCCGCTGGGGAGTAGTACCGCCTTCAGCATAGACTCGCTGATCGGCAGCCCGCCACAGCCCAGCCCCGGCCATTTCGTCTACACCGGCTACCCCATGTTTATGCCCTACCGGCCGGTGGTGCTGCCGCCGCCGCCGCCGCCACCACCCGCGCTGCCCCAGGCCGCGCTGCAGCCCGCGCTGCCGCCCGCGCACCCTCACCACCAGATCCCCAGCCTGCCCACCGGTTTCTGCTCCAGCTTGGCGCAGGGCATGGCGCTCACCTCCACGCTCATGGCTACGCTTCCTGGAGGCTTCTCTGCGTCTCCCCAGCACCAGGAGGCGGCGGCCGCCCGCAAGTTCGCGCCGCAGCCGCTGCCGGGTGGCGGCAACTTCGACAAGGCGGAGGCGCTGCAAGCCGACACTGAGGACGGCAAAGGCTTCCTGGCCAAGGAGGGCTCGTTGCTTGCCTTCTCCGCCGCCGAGGCTGTGCAGGCGTCGCTCGGTGAGTCGGCGGCGCGCGCGACCCGGGCGCGGGGGCGGGAGGGGGCGGGGGCGAGCCAGCTCCGGGTTCCCGCTGGGGCCGAGGGGGCTAGGCCGAGCCCCCTCCCGACACCCCGCCCCGGCTTGCCCCTCCTTAGCGGCAGGAGGACGCGGCCGAGAAGTGCCGCGAGGCCTCCGGGGGGCATTTAGAGCGGAGCAACAAGCTAGGGGGTGGGGTGGCATTCAGCTCCCGGGGCCAGCTGCTGCACGGGGCAGCTGACCTGGCTGGCGGCGAGTTTGGAGGAGTCTAACCACCCCCTCCTGCGAGCCGTGACCTGGGGTCCCGGATAGGTTTCAGCCTTTAGGGGTGGCGGATTGGGCTATGTGTCTCAATATTGCGTGTGCTGGGGGGGCGCCGGGGGGGTACTCCCCCAGACTTATCAAACCCCTTTACTGGGCTTGCCCGGCAGAAACAGATTTCTGGGAGGCTGTGCGTCTGCCGGTGTGTTGTGGTGTCTGGTGGGAAGTTCTCCTTAGGCTTCAAAACTTCCCTTTTGCCAACATTATCTGCCAAAAAAAAAAAAAAAGACACGGTCCGGGATCTATACCTCCCTGTGTCCCCGCTTTGACTGTGATGTAATTGAGGCTCACTAAATTTTCACTGCGGGAGGGGGGGCAAGATGGATCATGAATTTCCTCTTCCGTCCTCACCCAGCCCCCACCCTGGGGACAAAGAGGATGCTCTCTTGGGCCTTGGGCCTCCTGGTACTTCTGCCTTAAGCTGCTGGAGGCTGGGAGGGTGCAGACGTGGCCTGGGGCCCCTTGAGTGATGGTTCTGGGCAAAGGGCCGTCGTCTGTACTGTCTTCTTTCCTCCTTTGAGCTTTCTCACGCCCCCCCCTCCTCTGCCCCTCAAAGGCCAGGAAATCACAATGTGTTAATGTCATAGAAAGACAATCCGCTAAGGGGGGGAAATGCCCAAGTGATGGTGGGAAGGGGAAAGGAAGGCCAGTGTGCGAAATGTAATAAAACGCCGTTTGGTTTTGCTTTCAGTCGGGGCCGTCAGAGGGCAAGGGAAAGACGAGTCAAAGCTGGAAGACGACCCGAAGGGCAAGGAGGAGAGTTTCTCGCTGGAGAGTGATCTGGACTACAGCTCGGATGACAATCTGACTGGCCAGGCGGCTCACAAGGAAGAAGACCCCGGCCACGCACTGGAGGAGACCCCGCCGAGCGGCGGCGCGGCGGGCAGCACCACGTCCACGGGCAAGAACCGGCGGCGGCGGACTGCCTTCACCAGTGAGCAGCTGCTCGAGCTGGAGAAGGAGTTCCACTGCAAAAAGTACCTCTCGTTGACCGAGCGCTCGCAGATCGCCCACGCCCTCAAACTCAGCGAGGTGCAAGTGAAAATCTGGTTCCAGAACCGCCGGGCCAAGTGGAAACGCGTCAAGGCCGGCAATGCCAATTCCAAGACAGGGGAGCCCTCCAGGAACCCCAAGATCGTCGTCCCCATCCCCGTCCACGTCAGCAGGTTCGCCATCAGAAGTCAGCATCAGCAGCTGGAGCAGGCCCGGCCCTGAGGATCCAGGGAGAACCCGGGGCCTGGACCACCGCGGAGAAGCCACAGCTCTGGAGGGAACCGTGGTGGCCTCTGCCATGTTTGAAGCAAAACTCAAAGTCACCCCCACCCAACTTTGGACACCCCAAGCACATTGAGAGTATATTCATTAAAAAGGCTTAAAAGACTGCTTTTGAAGGAGCTACAGCTACACCTGAAGACACACTAAATATTTATTATACTATCCTACTTTGTACATAGATATCTATATAAACTGGATCTCAGCCGCAGTATTTTGAAAGTTATAGGACCAAACTACCCAGTAATATTCTCCACTCACATTCCAGAAGAAAACAAACCCTCTGCTGTAATCTTCCACGCATAGCAGCCTCCTTTCCATACTTTTCCAAAGGTAAACACAACACTCCAGAACAAACCATGGGGTTTATGCTCATTTTTGGTTCTATCTTGGTTTTGGGGGTTTTTTTGTTTGGTTGATTGGGGTTTTTGTGTTTTTTTGTGGGTTTTTGTTTTTTGTGTTTTTTTTAGTTGACTGAAAAGCAGATGTTTTGGGGGCAGCCGGGAGATTTGCTTTGCTTTGGTTTTGCCTGGCTTTCTTTCCTGGGGTTGCACATCCTATCTGAGCCATGTTTGAAGCACGTCTCCGTTGTGTTTAATTTATTTCAATGTAGCTTCTTTTCTTATAAGTTATGACATTTAAACAATCGCAGTCTTGTGAATAATAAAAAGGAGAGAGAGAGAGAAGGGGGAAAAAAAGACCAATCTCTGGGTCTCATAAGTGTGTCCAGATTTGACTGTTTCGAGGGCACTGCCAGGCTATGGCCAGGTGGCTGGTCTGGGGCCAGTGCTGGATAAAAGTCCCCTGTCCATCAGCCACCTTGCACCCTACTACCAGGTTTTTAAGTGGAGAGCGAGAGCTCTAATTGGGTTTTAAATTTAAGGGAGCCTCCTTTCCATCCTAGAAAGCTGACTTCTCCCCTTTTGCCTGCTCTAATCAATACCTAGGAGGCTGGCAAACTTAGGCCAGAGGAGGCCGCGGGCTCCCGAAGGAGGGAAAGCGAGCGCGGGTATTGGTGGCTTTTCACAGACTCCTGATGCTCTAAACCGACCACTGCCAGGGAGGAAACGCGTTTTCTTACCAACATCCCGGGTCGGAAAAGGAGCGGTGCTAGCGCCCCAAGCTGGGCCAAGCGCCCATAAATCAGGCTCCAGGCGTTATCTGGTGACGGGAGCAGAAACCCACCCAACCCAGCTGGGCTTCCCCGCAGCGCTCTGCTCCAAGGGCCCGGCGTGCGGTGAGCGTCCACAGGCAGCGCACCTCCCTCTCCGGGCGGGGCCGGAGGGGCGGGCCACGACCACCGCCCCACCCGGAGGGCTCTGGGGCGGTCGGCAGCACAAAAAGGAGAGGAGCGCAGACGGGGTGGCGGCTGGGTCCGCAAGGTTACTTGAGAGCTGGTCAGCTCCCCGCCTGGGCCGGGCGGCTCACAGGGCGCGGGAAGGGCGCACCCCGGCCCCCCAGGCCCACGGCCCTCAGCCCCGGGCACCGCGCCCCCGAGCCAGCCCTGGACGACCGCTCCCTTCCCGATCCAGAAACGCCAGGCCAGGGCCCCCGGAGATTGTCGCGAACGGGCCTGGGGCTCTCCAGGGGCTTGGAGCGGGCGAGCGAGAGGGAGCGCGGCCCGCTGACCTGCGGCCTCAAGGGCGAAGAGAAAGAAGCCAGAGGCTTCGCCAACCTCGGCCTTCGGCGTGGGGAGCAGGCTCCCAAGCAACCGCGCGCGGTACCCACCACGGATGCGCCCTCGGTCAATACTAGTCTTGGCCTAAAGTACTGCGCTTACAACCCGTCACCTCCCCACCGCGGAGGGCCGTGGGGACTGCGGCCTCCGTCGACACTTAAGGCACAAGGTGAGGGACGGAGGCGACCGAGTCAGCGTTTCCCGCCGTGTTCCTAAGATTTCCACGCGCGGAAAATGGCCCAGACTTGGTTTTCGAGCACAATACAGCGGAGCAGCCGGTCCTCCGAAGGCCTCAGCCGGCTCTGCGGGGCGCGGAGACCTTAGGGGATCCTTGCCGTCCCCCCCTCACCCCGCCCCGCCAAGAGCCCTGGAGCCCCTGGTGGAGGCTGCGCCGGGGTCCTTCCCTGCGCTCGCGCCGGGTCAGCCAGGCCCGGCCGCAACCCCACCCCCCACCCACGATCCCGCCAGTGGCCAGCTGGTGCGCGCACCCGGATCACCCGCTGGCGTCACCTGCTCAGGCAGGTTTCCCCCGGCCACACGCCTCCCCGCGCATTCGAGGCCAGCGGAGACGTCGCCCCCACTGTGTCCCATTTCCCCACCCCCACCCCGCACACCTGAGTCAGTCAGTCGGGGGGGGGGGGGCGGGATAGATAGGCGCCCCGGGCGAACAGTGACTGGTGGTGCAGAGTCCCAGCCGAAGGAGCGACGGCCTCCCGGGCAGGGGTGCCCCCACTCGCCACTCTGGGCCTGCGGGAAGAACCCTGGGTATCGAGAGCGGGGTACCCGGGTCAGATTCTGGAGCGCCCCGCTTCCCGTATACCTTTACACCCTAACAGGTGTAACTTCCACCCATCTTCTCTGAAAGCCCGTGGCAGGTACAGAAAGCACAGAAGAACCCAGAGCCTTGGCTACACGAACCTCTTGGGAAAATGAAGCTCCCTAGAAGCTGGGGGCCACCTCCGGGAATCCCCACCCCGGTAGGGCGGGGGAACAAAGCTGCCTGGCCCTTCCCAGCTGTGAGATCCTCGCCCTGCCCTTTGGAAGCACGAGGAGAGGGGCCGGAGCACCCCCAGCCTGGGGATGTGGAGCCCCTCTGCTCTCTCGGGAAGCTGCGCCCCTCCTCCGAACCTCCAATGCCGGGGCGCCCCCGAGAGAGCCCGTGCGGAGGCCAAGGCCCGAGAGACAGGCCGAGGGGAGGAAGATAAACAAGCAGCGCTTGATGGCCGCTGTCATCATGGCCGTCATCATGGCTTTCATTTGGCTGCCTAATGAGTCACATCACAGGCAGAGAGAAAAATTGTCAATCGCCCGGGCCCTAATGAATTTTTTTGCAAATTGTAATCAAGCCAGGCCGTCTCAGCTGGCTGATTAATGAGACCCACGAGGCTCGGCCAGCACCTCAGCTTTTTATTCCATCCCGTCCTCCCTGCACTAAATTAACAGCAACTTGTCTGAGCTTCAAATTAACTCCCAATGATTAATTCTGATGGGGGGGCCTGAAGAATAGCTTGTTCTAATAGGCTCTGGCCTGAGATGCTGTTGGAAATTAATACACTTCCCCTTTGGCTGCCGGCTTTAATCCAAGGTTGGGTTTTGACATCACTATATTTGTTGTTACAATAAATTCCACTTACATCTGCAGATCAAATAATTACGCTTGGGAGCTCCCGGCCCGGCGCCCCCAGCCATCCGCTAGAGCCCCCGGGGGCTGCCGGCACCCCTTGTGCACCAAGCTGGGCAAGGGTCTGTAGAGGGGAGAGTGAGGGAACATCAACCCTACCGGGGACCCTCTGCCCTAGATCCCAGGGGAGTTGGGCAACCCCCCCCCCCTCTTTTGGAGAACCAAGCGTCCTTTGAAAACATATCTACACTTCCTTGAGCAGAGCCCTCATGGGACTGGTCTTGCCCCCCAGGCAACCTGTCCCACTCTCCCTTCAGGGGCTGGGGATATCCTTGGGGCGGCCTGGGCCATGACCGCTTGGAGCGCGTGGATCCTCCCCAACCCCGTCCACGAGGGAACTCTTGAGAGTTAGCACGTGCCTCCGCATTCAGCTTTGCCTCCTAGTCTTCAGCCCCCTGGGTCGTCCTTTCGCAGGAGATTTGCATCTAGCTGAGGCGGCGGCTTGGGGGGTGGGGGGGCCTCCAGGTCTGGTGTGCGTCCCAAGATCATCCCCAGTCTCTGGCTGGCTGAGCCTGTGGCCGGCCTGAGCACCTGCATTCCAAGACTGCGGTTTCTCTCAGGGTCAAAGCCCGTTTAGCCTCCTGCCTGTTTGTTTGAGCTTAATTGGCTTAATCATTTCAGCTGTGCCTGCCTAGCCTAGCAGAGGGCTCCTGCAACTGCTCCCTCTCCCTGGTCCTGTCCCAAGTGGAGTCATCCACTGTCCCTCTCCTGGTCACTCTGGTGGACCTCAGGATCTGGTCACCACCTTCGCTGATCCTGGGCCTTCCCAGATCTCATCCGCTGCCCGGGGTAAGCTGGAGGTGGCTTCCTGCAGCCCAGCCATGGAATCTACCTCGATTGGCTCTCCTCTCACCTGCAGGATACTGGAGTGACCATGCAGTCAAGTGGCCTGCCCACACCCAGCCCTGGCCTCCCTGGGAAGGAGGCTCCTGTAGGTGCATGCCTATTTCTGTCCCCGGAGACCCCCCCGCCTCCGCTCCAGCGGGTCTGAGCAGGCGGCCCGCTTGGGCCCTCTGCAAGGTACAGCTTCCTGGGAGGCCCTGACGCCAGGGACAGGGCCTCTTTCTCCCGAAGCTGGGTGCCGGGGCTGTCGGGGAGCCAGGCTCTGGGGTCGAGGGGGAAGCTGCAGTCTGGGGTCTACCAGAAGCGGCCCGGGCAAAGGGAGGAGGCATTAATCTTCATTTTGGGCCCTTATGGCGTAAACAGGAGAAATACGACCCTGGCAACCTAACGTGAATGCAAATCACACCGGCAGAGTGATAAAGCACCTGAAACCCCGACACACAAAAGCAACACCATATGTATGAAGACAACCTGCATAAATTATAAATTACATCATAAAATTGATTGCCTATTTGAATAGTTCAGAAGTGAGAGACCTAAGCTGACTTCCGCCCTCCGTGGCTTTGGAGGAAGGTCAGGGAGAGCACTCCCCCCCGACTGGCCTCAGACCGGGGTCACTGTGCCCAAAGTCTCCTGCCAGGGCTGCGGCCCAGCCTGGTGGCGCCAGGGGTGGGAAGCACACTTTATCCCTGGTGCGCACTGCCAGCTCCGGGCCACAAGGAGGGGTGGCATCCACAACCATGGACGCCCTGCTCGGGGCCAGTCATCGGCCAGTCTGGGTCCCAGAAACCCGGGGCGCCCGGGGCGCGTGCTGCTGCTGCTGCTGCTGCTGCCACCTTCCCTGACGCTGTTCAGATTTCTAGCTGGGACCCAAAGGTCCCTGCAAAGGCCTCCCTCCCCACAGAGTGGGCTCTGGGGCAAGCACGGGTGTGAGTGCATGGAGTTGTGGGATTCCCTGCTATGTCTCAACCTGCCTCGCCGTGATTTTTCTGTCTTCCTGGATCCCCAACGGTCATGAGACCCCAGCCCACTGGAGGAACCAAAAACACCATTCAGAGGTGCCCATGGAAGTTGAGAGCCCACTGTGCACTCAAGTCTGACCTCGGCGCTTCTCCAGCTGGCCAACCCTACTGCCACCGCCAGAAGCCCTTTTGAGGGCCTGGGCCTCTGTGCTCCACCCTGTTTCTACCCCACTGCCTGGAGTCCCAGAGTCTGGTCTCTGCCCACCCCCGCCCCCCATACTCCATGTCCCGTCATCTCCTTTGGTCTCTGAGATCTCCCCACACAGCCCAGACCTCCACGATGCAGGCATCACCCCCACTTCTAGTCTCTGGGATGACCCACGCCCCTCCCCAGGTCCATGTCCAGCCCTGCCCGACCCCATCTGGCCTTTGAGCTATCCCCGAGTGTGGACTCTGGGCTGTTCCCTCCTTCCCGACCCCACCGTCCACCACCAACACTCCCACCTCCACCAGTGTGCGGGCCCTGGCCTGCCCCTGCCCACCACGCTCTTCCTGGAACAGGCCCCCATCGACATCCGCGTGTCCACCACGGAGCTGCGCAATGCGCTGGGGTAGGGAAGGGAAAGCAGAGGCCCGGGTAGCTCTGGGCGAGGTCGTCAGACCCGAGGAGAGCCCGTTCTGCTCGAACCATCGTGCGCCCCCTGGGCCCCAAAGGGGAGAGGAGCAGATCTGGGCGCCCCGGGTCTCCCGCAGCTCAGAGCTCCATGGAGGCAAGGAGGCCGTCGGTGGGCGCGGCAGCCCATCCAGCGCGCGATTCTCACTCTCGACCCTAACCGACCTTGCTGGGGTAACTCTCCCGGGCCCTGCGCCCAGTATTGCGAGCCCTGCCTAAAGGCCCCCCCCCATCCCCCAAGGCTAGAGACAGCGGCCTGGTATCCAGGCTAAGGCCTGCGCAGGGCCTTGTCTTGGAGGCGGACGTCACGCCGGGCGCCCACCTCCCTCCTCCACCCGCCTCCATCTCCTGAGTTCCCGCCACCGGATCCCTTGGGGCCTTTGTCGTGCTGGTCTGTCTCTGGTGTGGCCGTGCGTCCTCTTAAAGGGCCCGGCCCCCCAGCTCGGTCTCCGCGGCCGCCTAAAGACAAAGGCTGAAATGGGATTACACCAACCCAATCCCATTACGCCTCCCTCCCCCACCCTCACGGCTCCACCCCCCAACCCGGCCCTCCCGCGGGACTCCCGCCCGCTCAGATCCCCTGCCCATTCCTTCTCTCCCCGCCCCCAGCCCGACTTCTACCCAAGCACCTGGCCTGGCGACCCAAGTGAGCTGAGCGCCTGGGGGGGTTGGAAGTGGCCGCTTGACCCCAGGGTGGAAGCGCGGTCCTCTCTTTGAATGACAGAAACCGAACCCAGCCACACCTCGGAAGGAAACAAGTGGTGGCGGGGGGTGACCCCATCAGGCTTTGGACTGGCCTCCCTCAGGCAGGGTCAGTCCAGCGCAGGTGTCTGAACCCAAGCTGGGTGGTTCAGCCTGGAAGCTTCCAGGACACCCCTCCCACCGCGCCAGCCAAGGTAGCTGGGGCCTGGAGTGCAAGTAGACTCGGAAGGGCAGGAGCTGTACTCAGCGCTTAAGGCTTTCCAGGGCGCTCAGATCTCACAGCCGCTGGGAGAGGCAGGCCTGGCTGCAGAGGTAGTGGCTAGCCCACGAGTAGAGCCTCCAGCTGGGTGGTCTGTCCTGGACCACTGCCACACCTGATCTCTGTGTCCGCACAAGCCTTGGGTGCTGAAGACCAGACCACTGGCCCCCTGATCCTGGGGAGGCAGAGTCATGGGCCTGCTGGGGAAGAGGTGAGAGACGGAGGGTGCCAGAGGGAAAGGGATTCCGGACAGCACACTTGCTGGAGGATCTGGGGTGGCGGGGCGGGTTCTGGGGGCACTTTGGTCCTGTTTCAAGTTTTTCTTTCTCTTCAGAGTCCAGCATTTGGAATTGGCTAGATCTTGGGGGAGAGGGAGTACAGAACATGGCAAAGGGCCCAGGAAGTGGGGGGGGGGGCTGATCCTTGTAGAGACTCCCCTTAGCTAGACTCGAACAAACCAGTCCAGCCATCGGAACCACTGTTTGTTCACCGGATGACCGGCACAGGGTGGAAACTTCAAGATGTCTTGCTTTCTGGGAGGCTGATGGTGTAACACAGAGGAGGGGAACAGTAACGTCTGGCCATGGTAGCAGCCCACAGAGGGCCTGGAACACAGCCTCAAACTCAGACTGCCTTGGGCTCCAGTCCTTGGGCAGTGAACTCTCAGACCTCAGCAGGCTGCCTCCTCTGTTAACCCGTGAAGACTATCTCAACCCCTGTGGGGATACCTTAGCCCCCCCCCCCCACGCCGGGAGCCCCCTAGGGAGGGGGCAGTGTGGCTGTGCATGGGAGTCCTGCTCTGGCTCGTTCTTAGTCTTCAGCAGGACGCTGGCAGGGGAGGTCTCAGTGGTTGTGTAAATCAAGACTAATGACGTGAAGTCTCGTTTCAGAAGGGCCTTCATCATTCCTAATATTTGCAGTTACTCGTTTGCACAGATACCCATCTCCCTCCAGAGGTGTCTGGAGGGATTATTTAGAAAGCTGGTAGGAGCCCAGCATTGACAAAGGCAGAACGCAGACGCGGAGGTGTCACGATCCTAGGTGGGCAAATCTCCGCGTTGTGTACCCTCGGGCGAGACTCGGTTTCTAGTAGCGTGGGGCTCGGTGCCGTCCAGAGTGCCGACCGTCATGGGGTCACCCGAAGCCTACGCAGCAGTGCTTCCACATGTAGGCTTGTGATTTCTGCTCTTAGACTTTAGAGGATGGATCGTTTTTAAAAATATTTGTCCGTAGTTTTGAAGTGGGTTCCTATTTTCCACGAACATGGCTGGAATTTGCTTGCCAATAATTTCCATATTTCAGCATTTTGAAAGCTGCACATTGCCAGAAAAGAATGATAATCGCCCATCTTTAAATGAGAAATTGTTAATTTGGGATTTATAAAAGACTTTCCTTAATGAATAATAGTGAAGACAGATTTGTCTTCCTGCCTCATTTTGCAAAGTCACATTTGTAAAGTCAGGAGATTTCCATTCTTTCCCCTAATTACTCTCTCCCTCCAGAAGGCAGTTCTACCCTGAAGAGGAGGCCATCTGGGGATGAGATGAGGGGACCCTAGTAGTGGCCCGGGTTCCTGAGAACGCCAGGGGAGGCTCCCCTCCCTGTGCTGGCACCACCTGTCTGCAGAGCCCCTCCCCCACCAATGGTCTGGCGTTGGTGGCACAACAGTCCTTGTGGTGGTGTAGGACTGTCCCGCGAACGAACGCCAAAGGTATGATCCATCATGTGACCGCCAACAGTGCCCTCAAGGAGAGGGGAGCTGTCCCTGGTTGAGAACACTTCTGTTGGCACCGGGCTGGGCATGGGGAACCGGACAGGACACTGCTAGGCACACCCGTGGGTCCTCAGAGCCAGGGTAAGACAGCAACTTTGATCGCGGGAGGCCGGTGGGCCCTGAGGCTAAAGGCAAGGCCCTCGTCCCCAGTGAGCACAGACAAGAAGGGGTCACAGGCTCGGGGAGCCTGAGAGAGGCCATGGGGAGAGAGGGCATTCACCCCAGCCCCTCTCCCAGCTCCCCGGGCAGTGAGTCTGTGCAGGGCAGCTCCGGGCACCCCCGGAATCCGCACAGCAGGGCTTGAGTCCGAGCTTCTCCCAGACTCGCTGCCTAGAACTCGGTGCCCTCAGGGGTCACCCAGTTCCTCCACACAGTTGTCCCCTGGGCTTCAGCGTCCCTGCTCCGGATAAGTCACGTCCTGCTTCGGAAGCGGTAGCAGTGATGTCACGCCCCTGAGCTGAGTGGCTGGGCCGGCTACTGTGGAAACAGCTCTCAGGGCCCCTGGGCTATGAGCTGACAGTGAATCCACCTGGGGGGCAGTCTCTCTCTTTTCAGAGACAACTCCCACTCTGCCAAGTTTGAGACGCATCTCCTCGGTTCAGCATCCCACTTCCTTGGGCTTAGGACCACAATGCCCTCGGTATGTCTTGGGGACACGATGGCCTCTTTGGTGTCCTGCCCTGGGCATCCTGGAAATCTTGGGGGCTGTGCTGGCCCGGCTCCCGACCTGGTCACTTGCGTCTTTGGAAAGCTTTCTCAAAATGAATGAACAATACCAAGACCAACAGTAATACTAACGATAATGGTCCTTCCACTACACGTTACCCCGCTCCAGCCACGGACAGCCAGATAAATGCTGGGGTTTACAGCCTAAAAGTTGGAGACGTTTAACCAGGTCCTTGGTGAGGTCAGAGCCCACAGATTCCGAGCAATTCAGCCCATGAGACCTGGAGTTGGCCAACCTCCCCCAGCATCTCCACAGCCTCCGCTGGAGGAATTGGGTGATGCTTTCAGGAAATGTTCTCATTGACGTGATTTCTCCCTGACAGGGTTGCCTTGGTCTTGAAATAATGATTTAGTAAAAGATGACCCATGTGTCCCCCACCCCAGCCCTTAGGTCAGATCTACCCTCCCCCACCCCCAGACTCTCCCTCCAGGCAGGAGAATCCCCAGATACTTCACCCTGCTCCTCCCTCAACTCTGCGCAGAAACATGGGAGGACGAAGGAGTCAGCTGGAGACCAGCCCGTGGCCGGGGAGAGGACGGAATTTCAAAGCCGCCAGGGCTCTCCAGGTGAATTGATTACCTCGGTACAGTTCCAGCCAGAGTCCCCGAAGACTTATCTGAAAGTGAGCCAATGATTCCAACATACATCTGGAGAAAGAAAAAGATGAATGTGGCTGGGGAATTTTTAAAGACAAGCATAATGAGGAGGGCACTTGCTCTAATAAGAGCCAACAACTGACGTCTATGGGTGATGGGCCCTCCTCTGAGCACCTGAAATTCATTAATTACTTGAATCCTCACAGCAACCCGATGAGGTAGGTATTATGTTTAACCATAAGAAATGGCTGGTAATGGTTAGCCTCTTGGACCTACGAAGGGGCAATTTTGTATCATTGTCACTCATATTTTGAAGACGGCAAAACCATGGCACAGAGAGGTTAAGTATGGTCCCAAGTTCACGCAGCTAGCAATCAGTAGATTGAGAAATTATATCCAGACAGACTGGATGCAGGGTTAGTGCTCCTGGGATTACATTATATAATCGACAGACTAGCTACTCAGAAATAGACTCAAATATATGAAGATTGAATCTGCAATAAAGAAAGCTCCACAAATCTGTGGGAAATAAAGAATTATTGCATATGTGGTATTTGCTAAAACTGGCTAATTGGGGGAAAAGGCAGAAAAGATCCTCACCTCCCACCTTACTGTGGATCAATTACAGATGGATTACAGCATTCCGTGTATAAAAGGAAACCTTCAGAACCTAGAAAAGAGGATTAGCTAAATAATTATCTGCTGAGTGGGGAGGACACAAGGAAAGAAGAGCAAAGCTCTCTATGTAAAAAACGGAAGCTCCTGTTCATTAAAAAGATCATAAAAAAATTAAAAATATCAGGAGCAACTGGGAAAAATACTTGTCAAAAACATGTTTCCACATTAATGACTAGAATAAAAGGGAAAAGAAGGTGGGAAGGGGTGTGGATGGGCCTTTCATGGAAGGTGAAAAGCAAACTCATTGATCCCACAAATATTTATGGGGACATGTTACTTGTCAGACACTGTTCTGGTCTTGGGATGTAGCTGGCATTCCAGGGGGTGAGAGTGACATTAAACAAACCAATGAATGGATGTCATATAATCAGGCATTACACAGACAAGTAGCTGATAGGAAGGAAAACAACGCTAGATAAAGAGGCAAGGGGTGAGAGGTGCTATTTTAGATAAGAAGGTCAGGACAACCTTGTTGATAAGGTGACAGTGGGTAGCTCCCTGAAAGCAGAAGGGAGACATTCCAGGAAGAGAGACCAGCAATGAAACAACTGTGCCTGGAGCAGACTGGCGAGGAGGAGAGCGGTGGGTGGGACCCTGGGGTCACAGAGGTAGTAGTCAAGCATCCTGATCATGGAAGGCTTTGGAGATTCTGGAAAGAAGTTTGGATTTTCTGTCAAGTGATGCAGGAAGCCACTGGAGGGTTTGGGCAGAGCAATACATGCTTTTTTCTTTAATTGCTAATAATGTATAAATTGTATAAAATTGGCCAAAATCAGGCATGTCTGGGTGACTCTGTTGGTTAAGCATCTGCCTTTGGCTTAGGTCATGATCTCAGGGTCCTGGGATCAAGCCCCACACTGGGCTCCCTGCTTAACATGTAATCTGCTTCTCCCTCTCCCTCTGCTTCTACCCTCCACTCATAGCTTGTGTTGTCTCTCTCAAATAAATAAATAAATAAATAAAATCTTAAAAAAAAATTGGTCAAACTCAAGGAGATATAAATTAAGACCAAACAAAATAACACTTTAATCCTTTAACAATGTTTATAATATAAAAATAATATAAGAATTTATGATATAAAAAGTTAGTAAGACCAGACACTGATACATGGGGTGTATCAGACACTGATACAGTGAAGTGGCCCTCATTCATGGCTGGAGGAAGCATATCCATTCAATAAATAATGACTGAGCAGCCACCATAAACCAGTCTTCAAGGAGCCAGAGAGGTGGTTGTGGACAAGAGGGACAAGGGATCTAGGCTTAGGAGGCAGGGCAAATTTTTCTCTCAGTCTATTTTAAATTTATTAAGCAATAAACTTTGCTATCAAAAAATGAATAAGAAAATCACTATTACTACTTTTAGTCAGCATTGTAACTAGAGGTCCTAACCAAAGCAGTAAGATAAGAAAAATTAAAAGGCGTAAGAATGAAGAGGGGGAAATGAAAGTATACATTTAAAAACAAAATATAAGGTAATTGGGAAAATTACAAAATTTTCTTGAGAGACATTAAAGAATATAAAAATAAATGGAGAGAGGCATGATGATTGTGGATGGAAAGATTCAGTGTCATAAATGTGTCAATTTTTCCCAAACCAGTTCATAAGATTCATCCCAATTTTAGTATATGTGCTGCTGAAGCGAGTACAGTTCATAAGATTCAAAATAATTCCTCTCAAAACTGTAGGACGGGGGTGCCTGGCTGGCTCAGTGGGTTAAAGCCTCTGTTTTTGGCTCAGGTCATGATCCCAGAGTCCTGGGATCGAGCCCCACATCGAGTTCTCTGCTCAGCAGGGAGACTTCTTTCTGCCCCCACACCGCCCCCCTGCCTGCCTCTCTGCCTACTTGTGATCTCTGTCAAATAAATAAATAAAATATTTAAAACAAAACAAAACAAAAATGTAGAGGATTTTTTTAAAAGAAAAATTGGGTTAAGTTAAAATTTGGGTTAAGAATAGCTATGATACACTCGAAGAAGAAAAAGGGCAGAGTGGAGAGGTGTATCCTATAAGATATAAAGTCTTATAGGGTCACCTGTGTGGCTCAGTGGGTTAAGTCTCTTCCTTTGGCTCAAGTCATGATCTCTGGGTCCTGGGATTGTGTCCGGTATCTGGCTCTCTGCTCAGCAGGGAGCCTGCTTCCCCCTCTCTCTCTGCTTGCCACTCTGCCTACTTATGATCTCTCTCTCTGTCAAATGAACAAATAAAATCTTTTTTAAAAAGTCTTATAAAGTTCTGGTAATTAAGAAAATATAAGTATTACCACAGGAATAGACCAGTTGAACAGTGAAACAGAACTGAAGGCCTTGTGCATATAACACCCTATGTATTCATGAAAACTTGATTTATCACAGAGTTTTATTTTGTTATTTTTATTTTTTCTAAGATTTTTAAATTTATTTGACAGAGAGATAGCCAGAGAGGGAAGACAAGCAGATGGAGTGAGAGAGGGAGACGCAGACTCCCTGCTGAGCAGGTAGGCTGATGTGGGGCTCAATCCCAGGACCCAGGGTGATGACCTGAGCCAAAGGCAGAGGCTTAACTGACTGAGCCATGTGGGCACCCCATCACAGATTTTTAAATCAATAATGTTGAAGCAATTGATTATCTCTCCAGAAAAAAATGTTCCCTCATACACCACACACACAAATTAAAAATAGTTTGAAGATATTGATGTCAAAGACAAAATAAAAAAAAAAATTAGAATGGGGCACCTGGGTGGCTCAGTCAGTTAAGCATCTGACTCTTGATCTCAGCTAAGGTCTTGATCTCAGAGTCGTGAGTTCAAGTCCCACTTTATTTATTTTTCTAAGATTTTATTTATTTGTCAGAGAGAGAGAGAGAGACAGCACAAGCAGGGGGAACAGAAGGCAGAAGGAGAGGGGGAATCAGGCTCCCCACTGAGCAAGGACCCCAATGTAGGCCTTGGTTCCAGAACCCTGGGATCATGACCTGAGCTGAAGGCAGCCACTTAATCGACAGCCACCCAGGTGTCCCTCAAGCTCCACTTAAAAAAAAAAAAAAGAAGGAGCAGCAAATATGGAAGAATTGCTGTTTTCTAAAAGATTTCTTCAGCAGGTTTCAAAATGCAGTGCTCATCAAATGAGAGCCTTTTTTAAAAGCCATTAACTAGAAGAAAATCTTTGTAAGGAACTGGTGTAAAGAACAATAAAAGAGCTGGTACTAGTGAAAAAGGAACAGATTAATCAGTAAGAAATAAGAAAAGTACATATTTCATAGATGAGAAATATGATTGGCAAGTGCATTGATGAGTATATGCTCAATCTAATTTGTAACAGAGAAATTTAATTAAGGCCACTATGAAGTATCATTTGACATCTATCCAATTGCAAAAATTTAAAAACCTGATGATACCAAGTGGTAGCAAAGGTGTGGAGACCTGGAACCCTCATATACAGATGGTGGGAATGTAAATTCATACAACCATGTTGGAAAATGATTTGTCTCTCATACTGTGACGTCAAACACGCACACAGCCACATGGTGATTTTACTTTTAGGTATTTATTCTAGAACACTGGTGCATATGAAGACTTTCCAAGGAGAAATGAGAAACTGATAGTTTTGAGGAAACCTATTTAATCAAATTTCCAAAAGTCCTCCTTTCTACCCATTCTGCTCTCACCATGACACCCTCTTCCACTCTCTCTCCACTCTGCCTAGTATTAGGTGCATCACCCCAGGTTGTAAAGAATATTCTAGACTGTCAGCCAAAGACGCAAGAGTCTGATGTCAATGTTGTAAAAGAGAATGACTAGTGATTGTCTAATAAACTTCCTGCAAGTCGTTTCAATTTATTGTCTTCAAAGACACAGAGGAGAGCCAATCCAGTGATTAGCTGGTACATTATTAAAAAGAGTGTTTAACAAGTAGAGAAATAGGGTCATGGAAAGTTAAAATAAGTTAAAAATTCATGTTATAAACATATTTGCATGGCAGAGACGTGCAATAAGGTGACCAGTGAATTATCTTTTAGGATACGTATTAGGATTACATTTTGTGGGGAGGATGACTAGAAGGACAACTTCAAGGGAAAAAGGGGGGAGCAAGCTGAGATTTCTGAGCTTCAAAGACCTTAGTCATGTAATGTTAAGTGGGATGGTGAGTGACGGAAAATTGCTATGGTGTTTGCACTCTACTGGACACAGTTCTATTTTTACCTGTTTTTTATTGAGGTATAATTAGCATACACTGTTGTATTGGTTTCCGATGTATAATACAGCTGTTCTGCTCCACAGTCCTATGCATTCCTCAGTTCTTGCCAGCATAGTCACCATTGCACCGGGAAGAATTTTGGGGGGGGGGGCAGATTTTTTTTTTTAAGTGGTTTAGCTTGAAAAACTGTAAGAGCTAACTCCAAAATGAGACAAAGAACAATGTATTTATTAGCCATTCACCATCAGCTTAGATATATTCCTTCTTTGTCTCTTTGACAAAATTCTTTATTTTTGCTGTTTTCGTTATAAAATAGGAATGATGTTCAGGATAATGTACTTGGAATACAATGAAATAAAACTACTTTATCTAAAAAATACTGTCATTATTTTAAAATGTTAATATTTGAGATGTACCAAAGTTTTATCCTTTCAACTCTGAAACTTATGATAAAAAGTTGACATTTCAACTTTAAAAAGTGGAAGAGGCAGAGTGCCTGGGTGGCTTCATGGGCTAAGCATCTGCCTTTGGCTCAGGTTATGATCTCGGGGTCCTGGGATTGAGCCCTGAGTCAGGCTCCCCGCTGGGCCAGGAGTCTGCTTCTCCCTCTCCCTCTGTCCCTCCCCACCACTCGTGCTCACTCTCTCTCCCTCTCTCCTAAATAAATAAAATCTTAAAAAACAAATGGAAGAAATGGAAGAAATAATTCTTCAAATTCTTTTAGAGAGTAAGGGAGGGAAAACTTGGAGACCACAGACCTGCAGGAACTACCAAACATCTGTGCTGGAGAAGTGCATGAAAACATTCTTTTTTTTTTTTAAAAGATATTATTTATTTAACTGACAAGAGATCACAAGTAGGCAGAGAGGCAGGCAGAGAAAGAGAAGGGGAAGCAGGCTCCCTGCTGAGCAGAGAGCCCGATGCGGGGCTTGATCCCAGGCCCCTGAGACCATGACCTGAGCCAAAAGCAGACACCCAATCAATGGAGCCACCTAGGCGCCCCCTTCTCACGTTAGATAGCTTCGTAAAAGACCAGCATCTGGTCAATTTCATAAACCGCACCTGATTGTTACAGATTTTGGTCTCTCTTACCCTACAATTACACACCTGACACTGACTTTTTTTGGGAAAAGATTTATTTATTTACTTGAGAGAGAGAGCACAAATGTGAGGGGCAGAGGGAGAAGGAGGGAGAATCTCAAGCAGGTTCCGTGCAAGCACAGAACCCGACATGGGGCTTGATCTCACCACCCTGAGATCACAGCCTGAGCCAAAATCCAGTCAGATGCTCGACTGAGCCACCCAGGCACACCCTGATGTTGACTTTTTGAAAGGCTTCAGGTGAATATTGTTACAAAATGCCTTCCTAACTAGAATTGTCCAAGTAGTGTTTCTTTCTCTGTCCTATGTGTTTCCTCTAGGTAATTAAAGTCCTCAGGGAGTGGGATGGCTCTAAGAAAAGAAAAACAATGCATTTTATTATTTTAGAGTTTTTCATTTTTATGTATCAAATCTGTCCATTTTTCTAAGCTTTTGGTTTCTATATCTCAGTGAGACAAGGGTTTTCCAGGATTATAAAAATACTCCATACATTTCTAGTATTCTTGTTCCTTCTGTGTTTACATTTTGCTTCAATCTATTTGGAATTTATTTTTGCATATAGGGGGGTAAGAGTTGAAGTATACTTGCCCCTAAAAGCATAGCCAGTTGTCCCTCCTCATTTGTTAAATGGCTCATATTTTCCACTGACCCAAAGTGCTACTTTTATCATATTCTAAATTCCCATCTGCTTCTGATCCATTTCCTAGAACCTGGATATAACTCTGATCTCTTTGTTACAGGACAAGGAATAGAACAGGAGAGGGAACAGCACGTGCAAAGATGCGAAGGTCATCAAATGGCATATTCTCGAAAGAGCGAGGCTGTGGGAGGGCTGCTTTTGGAGGACAGGTCGGAGGAGGAGAGGGGCAAGATCGCATGGGACTTTTGCAGGACAAGGTGAGCAAACGGATTTTTATCCTAGGGATGCTAGAAGCCATCAGCATAGAGAGCACAGGTTTCAGGAACTGACTTACATTTTAAAAGGGTTATTTAGGCTTCTGATGGAGATTCAACAAAGGGGGCAGCAGAAGAAGCAAGAAGAGCAGCTTTGGGCTATGGGAGTAGCCTGGCGCTTGGATTCGGGTGCCGAGCTGGAGAGAAAGAGAGGTAGTCAGTGCTAGGGTGTATCTTTGGAGATGACAGATCAAACTGATACATAGAGAGGTCCCTGAGGGTTCCTGTGCATGTGGGCAAGAGATACTGGCAAAAATGAGATGCTACTTATTCAGACAGGGCAGATGTGGGAGGGCTCTATGGGGAAGGAATACTGTTTTGTTTGGGGAAGTGTACTTGAGGTGACTGTTGGGTATCAGAGGCACTATTGTTGCCCAGTCCAACACCCATTCCTCTATTTTCTCATTCCCACCCACAGAACGGAGGCTGGAAAAGAGAGGTACCATATTTGCTCTTGCAATGTCTCTGCATATGGCCAATGAGACTGTCATAAAGGGAAAATTAGCTGGAGGGTGGTGGAAAATCTGGAAATGTCTTTGTTTTCCTGATCAAAAGGACAGATGCGGATTTTGCCATCTCTTTATCCCATGGATGTGAATGCAGTGTCTGGAGTTGTGGCAGCCATGTTGCTAACAATAATAGCATGAAAGAATCTGATTTTTTTTCAATATTTGATTTATTTATTTGACAGAGTGAGAGAGGGAACACAAGCAGGGGGAAAGGGAGAGGGAGATGCAGGCTTCCTGGTGAGCAGGGAGCCTGGGGCAGAGCTCGATTCCTGGACCCTGGGATCATGACCTGAGCCGAAGGCAGACGCTTAACGACTGAGCCACCAAGGTGCGCCGTTTTTGTTTTTGTTTTTGTTTTTGTTTTTTTATAACATTGCTGAGCCGCAGCATCAGCTCTGGACTGTCTGCCTCAAAATATTTTATGTGATGCAATTAAACCTCTGTAATGTTTAAGGGGTAGTGTCCTTAAGCCTCTGTTACTATTATTTGTAGCCCAAAGCATTCCTAACTATACACCATCCAAGTATCTACTTAGCATTGGATAGACAAGTCTAGAACTCAGGAGAGAGGGAAGGCTAGAGGTAAATTTGGAAGTCAGGGGCAAATATTGAAAACCTTGGGCCTAGATGAGATCATTTAGGGAGGTCGTGTAGGTACAGAATAGCTCAAGGCCTGAGTCCTGGGACTCCCAATATTTGGAAGTGAAAAAAGGAGGAGGGGCGGGCAGCAAAGATGACCAAGAGGGACCAGAGAGTGTGTTGTGTGTGTGTATGTGTGTACACACACGCATACACCTCTGCTTCGGGAGTCACACGTTACACGTTGCACATATATCTTCCCTTGTCAGGACCTGTCTACCTTATTATTTTTTTAAATATTTTATTTATTTATTTAACAGAGAGAGAGAGACAGACAGAGAGAGACAGAGAGATCACAAGTAGGCAGAGAGGCAAGCAGAGAGAGGGGGAAGCAGGCAACCCGCTGAGCAGAGAGCCCCCCTGATGTGGGGCTCGATCCCAGGACCCTGGAATCATGACCTGAGCTGAAGGCAGAGGCTTAACCCACTGAACCACCCAGGTGCCCTACCTCATTCTTTTAACGGCCAATTATTAGTCTAACATGGAAATTCCGTAATTGACATGTCATTCATTTAATAAGGATCCCTCCTATTGTTTATACATGTAATTGGTAAAAGAAAAAATAACGGAATTGGTATGATTAGCTAACCAATTGGAGAAAAACACAACTTTCACAAACGGAAGAGGGATGAAAAGTTGAACTGTAACGAAGTACCAGAAAACAACAAGAGTGTACTAGAAGAGAAAAGGAGGTGAGGAAGGACTTTCTAAGGGAAGCACTAAGGCCAAGAATCATAAAAGTAAATGCCCATTTGAGGTCACATGTGTTGAAATTCGGCACCTTAAAAATTTGCAAAGTTCAAAAAGGAAACCATGAGAAACATTATATAACATGTGACCTGTAGCCAGTAATGCCCTCCACATTCGCATGTCATTAGGAGAAAGAGAAATGCTCCAAAAGAAAAGTGAGGAGAGAACACGCAGGGGGAACACCACAAAAATACCAGGGGTCATTAAACATAAAAAAATCGCAACCCAGTAGTCTTGAAATGCAGAAAAACCAAGAGATCCTCATTTTTGCCTTGAAAACGGAAAAAACTTAAATAAAATGTTAGTCCTGGTGTTGGTGAAGCGCCAGGAACCAGGCAGCCTCCTTCCTGGCTGGTGAGTGTTTAAATCATATTAGCTATTTTTTTTTTGACATGAAAAGTTGTTCATGCTCATTTAAGTTTAAAGAAGTAGGTTATCGTGACAATTAAGGGCTCTGTGTGATTATTGATTGGATCTTGGATGAGAGGAAAATCAGCTATAAAAGACATTATTGGGACAATTGAAGAGATTTGAATATGGACTGCATATTATATCATATCAATGGTAACTATCTGGGGAGTGATAATGGTCTTGTAGTTACGACAGGGAAAGTCCTTGTGCTTATTTATTTAAGGGTGAAAAATCATGATGTTGGTAATTTACTTTCAAATGGCTCCGCCTAGTGTGTGTGCTCATTGTCATCTGTATGTCGTCTGTATCGTCTGTGTATCATCGATCTGAAGATCCCCACGATGAGAAAATGTGAGTGACTGGTGACTGCAGATGAGGTTTCTCAGAGTGTTTTCTGGAATACTCCATTGTTTCACTTTTCTGTTGGCTTGAAACCTTCAAAACCAATATTTGAAGACAGAAGGGAAGAGTAGGCTACGCAATAGTTTGAAGAACGTTATTTTATGTTTTGGAGATTTATTTGTTTGAGAGAGGTGGGGAGAGGCAGAGGGAGGGAGGCAGAATCTTAGGTGGGCTCAACGCACAGCACGGAGTCTGACGTGGGACTCGATCTCATGACCCTGAGATCATGATCTGAGTCGAAATCCAGAGTCGGATGCTCAACTGACTGAGCCACCCAGCCGCCCCTGTTTTATGTTTTTTTTTTTTAACCTTTTTTAAAGGTTTTATTTATTTATTTGACAGAGAGAGAAGAGAGAGATCACAAGTAGGCAGAGAGGCAGTGGGGAGAGAGAGGGGGAAGCAGGTTCCCTGCTGAGCAGAAAGCCCAATGCTGGGCTTGATCCCAGGACCCTGAGATCATGACCTGAGCCGAAGGTAGAGGCTTAACCCCCTTAGCCACCCAGATGCCCCCCTATTTTATGTTTTAAAATAAAAGGACACATATATATGAATTTAGAAGGCTGAAAGATACACATTCAAGTGGGGAATGACTATCCCAGGTGGGTGGGTCCTAATGTTCATTTCATTTTTTTAATTTTAAAAATAGTTACAGGAGTCATCAATGTTCAGATGAATCAGAAAATTCAAACAGGCAGAGAACAAGTTAAAATCAAGAGTAATCCCCGCGAGAACTCCTGGCAGCACTTGCCGCATGTTCTTCTGGAGGGTCTCTGTGTATATATGTTTATTTTGTTTCTTTCTTCTTTTTTCCCTTTGTTTTTTGTTTTTTTTCTTTTATTATTTTTTAAAAAATACATATGTTTACATATATGTAATTCTACATATTTTCCTGCCAAGAAAGGACTCACACTATCCATGCTGTCTGATAACTGTCAGATAACTTGCTTCTCCCTCTGCTGTATAAACATCTTTCCATCTCAGATAACATTTTTTTGCCTGCATATGGATTAGGGGGAATTTTAATGTTATGTATGATGTTGCTTATTTGGATGTTCCAAATTTTCTGTGACAATAATGATGAGTTTTAATACTTGCTATGAGCTTCTTGAGGACCAAGCATGGTTCTGAGTTCTTTCCATGTATTGTTAACTCACTAAGTCTTCACAAATTACACCCATTTTACGGATGAGCACTCGGAGGGCCTCAAAGCCCAGGTTGTCTGGGAGCACGGCCCCCACCTTCACCAGCCCAGTACGTGGCCGTGGCGATGAGCATAGCATTCTCCCGTTCAAAGGTCACATTGTCTCTTCCACACCCAATGGCTCAGGTGCTGGGAGGAGCTGCAGCCCCCGGTCTCTGGGGAACTCCGTGTCCAGCCAATCGTTTGGTTTCGGGAAGTCGTTTTCCTGAGCGAGGTTGGGTAGAGTCAAGGTGAATGCCCCAGAATGAAAGTGACCAAATCTCTGTGCATTTTGAAAGTCCACATAACCAGGGCACAGGTCCCGGACCAGTTGCCCCAGCCTGGTGCAGAGTCACCTGGACAGACCACCAGGAGCGGGCAGCCGCTCTGGGGCCTGATGTGTTGAGTGTTTCATGAGAGAAGGCCCTGCTCACACATGCATCACACACGTCCTCAGCCTGTAGCAGGGCGATGCCAAGTTCCCATCCCTGCTAGTGTGTGTGTGTGCATGCGTGTGTGTATGCGTGTGAATGTCTGTGTTCTCTGTATGTATGTGGATCTCTGGTGTGTATGTGGGGGTGTGTAGTGTGTGGTGTGTATGTATGAAGGTATATATGTCTGATGTGTATGTGGTGTGTATATGCGGTATATGCAGCTGTGGTGTGTGTAGTGTGTGCATGTGATGTGTGTGTGGTGTGTATGTGGAGTGTGGTGTGTGTGTCAAGATGTGTGTGTATCTGTGATATGTTGTGTGTCTGGGATGAGTGTGTGTCTGGTGTGTGTCTGTGGTCTGTGTGGTACGTGTGTATATGTGTGTCTGGGGTGTGTGTGTCTGTGGAATGTGTGTGGGTCTGTGTCTGGTGTATAATGTGTGTTTCTACAATGTGTGTGGAGTGTGTGTCTGGTGTGTGTGTGTTTGTCATGTGTGTGTAGTATGCATAGTGTGTGTGTGTCTTGAGCATGTGTGCATGTCTGGTGTGTATGTGTGTATTGGGCGTGTGTCTCGAGGGTGTGTGTGTGTGTGTATCTGGTGTGTGTCCGTCTGTGGGATGTGTTTGTGTGTCTGGGGTGTGTGTGTGGGTGTCTGGTGTGTGTCCATCTGTGGGGTGTTGTGTGTGTGTGGGGGGGTGTGTGCATGTGTGTCTGGTGTGTGTCTGTCCATCTGTGGGGTGTGTTTGTGTGTCTGGGGTGTGTGTGCGTTTGTTTCTGGTGTGTGTCTGTCCATCTGTGGGGTGTGTTTGTGTGTCTGGGGTGTATGTGTGTGTTGGGTGTGGTGTGTGTGTCTGTCTGTCTGTGGGGTGTGTTTGTGTGTCTGTCCATCTGTGGGGTGTGGTGGTGTATGTGTGTGTGTCTGTGGGCTGTGTTTGTGTGTCCAGTGTGGGTGTGTGTGTGTCTGGGGTGCGTGGCAGATGGGCGTGTGTGGGTACTGTGCTGTCTCGTGCAGTAATGAGGTTCGTGTCCCTCCAGCTTTGCAAATAAACAGATCGTGAGCATGTGCGGAGCTAGCGAGTGGCCAGTGGCACATGCAGATAAATAAGGGCTAATTGCCCGCAGTGTCTCTGGGTGTCAGGCGCGGTTATTGGGCCACATTTATGGGCCAATTAGGCGCCTTACTGGACGCGTGTGGTGATAAATTGTGGCTCAGCGGCTTCTGGGAACATGCTGGGGACGTGGGGCCACTGGAACTCTGTCTCACCGCTGGCATGCCTGGCAAGCGAGGCTTTTGTCCCCATTCGGGCCACGGCAGGGGACAGGCTGGGACCCATCGGGGCGTCTCTGGGGGCGCGAGCTCTGGACATCGACCCCCAGGTCGGGCCCACCTGCCATGACGGGGTCCCACCCGAGGGCCTTGGGATGACTGTGGGGCTGCGACAGGCCTGGTAGGGATGGTCCCGACAGGCCCTGGGTGTCCAGAGAGGACACTCCTCAGACATTTCATGGTGTCGACGAGGCTCGGTTTCCCAAAAAGAACACTGTTGGTGCAAGTGCCCCAGTGCCCCGGGCCGTGCAGGCCATGGGGGGCTGGAGTTTGTTCCTTTCCTCACGCACGCCTTGGGTCAGTGGTATTTGGTGGGGCCGATATCCCAGACCCAGGCAGACCCAGGGCCCTGGAACCGAGGGAGGCACAGGAGGGGGCTGACCTTTCCCATAGAGAAATGCACCGTGAAGGTCAGGAAGGCTGCCAAAAGCCAGTGCAGGGAGGCCTGACTGAGCTGGGGTTAGGGTGGGGAGACGTCTCTCGGAGGGACGTTTCATCTGAGACCCCAAAGATGAGAAGGAGCTAGCCACAGATAGCGGGGTCTTCCCAGGGGGAGGCAGAGGTAGATAACGGTCTGGAGCAGGAGAGACCAGGACACAGGGTGTGGCTGGAGCTGACCAGGAGGGGCAGAGGGGCAGGAGAAGGCAGGGGAGGGACAAGAGGGCAGAGCAAGCAGACGGCCGGGACCACCTTTAGGACTGCGGACTTGCTGTTAGAAGTGGGGAGCAGGGGGACACCCGGATGGCTCAGTTGGTGAAGCATTGAACTCTTAAGTTTGCCTTGGGTCATGATCTTAATCAAGGTCATGGGATCCAGTCCCACATAGGGCTCCACGCTCAGGCATATATTTAATCAATTAACCAACCATTTCTCTGATTTTAGTGTGAACAAGAAATACTTACGGAGAAAATATGGACAGGAACTCCCCAGGGAGGCAGCACCGCCAACATTTTGGATTTTTTCCCCCTCAATATGAAATAAGGATAAAAAATAACTTTTAAGACAGCTTATATGAATTCTTTATTAATAGAATCTTACGTATATTCTGTATCGTAATATCGTAAAAATTTTTAATTTCCATGCTATCACTTTCCTATGTGATAAACACATTTGAAATGACTCTGCTTTCCGTTTATGGAGGCACATGGATTTATTTCACTACTACCCTCCTGTTAGACTTTGGGCTTGTTCCCTAAACTTTGTTGTTGTAAATACTGGAGTTGTGAACATCTCTCACACAAATATTCAAGTAGCCACGTTACTCCTCAGGCAGATTCCGAGACATCAAATTCATTCATGTCACCAACATATGTTTATGGGATGGAGGTGTTGTCTAGGCCCTGGGCTCCTGGGCCAAAGGGAAAGTTCTCAGGGCATTCTCCACGGTTCCATGGGGCTTTGCAGAAACGCTGGTTGACTTTGTTTCCCCCAGCGGCGCGTTCTTGTTAGTCCCCCCAGAGCCGGGCCAGCACTGAGTACGGTCGCTTTCCAAGATCTCAGCTGTAAAATCTGAAGCTTCCGTCTTGCCTTTGTTACCTGGCCGGTCCGACAGAGTGCTTCAGGGCCTGGATGGACCCTCTGAGGTTGACTGGGGAGTGCTGGACGGGAGATGGGGATAGTCATGGGTGGGGCTGACAGCCCACTGGACATGTCTCTGGGGGAGCTGCTGTTCTGGGTTATCGACAGAGGGCGTTTTGGGGACCCACATGGTGAATGGGTGGAGACCGCATGCTGCCTGACGCCCGCTCTCCCCTCTTCCTTACCATCAGACCCTCCCTGCCACGAGCTGCCACGTCCTCCAGTCTCCTTTGCAGCCCCAAGTGACCTCGTCCAGTGTGGCCAAGGATGGGGGTGGTCAGTGGAGCTGCGAGTGGGGCTTCGGGCAACACCGGATGGGAGAGGCCTGCCTGCTGCCTCTGCCCTTGCCTTTCCTCTCCTTCCTGCGTGGGATGCTGAAGCCGGCGGTGGAGAACCTCACATGGGTGCCTGGAGGTAACACACCCACGGACCGCGGTTGACCAGCTGGCGGGAGGATGCTGGGCCCAGAGGCCCTCCAGGTGTCCGTGCCTGCCCTGGCTTGCTGCCCAGTCCCTTACGTCATTTAAGGCACATGTGACCAGATCCAAGAGAACCAACATGTGTGTAAGTGGAACGGATTCCTCCTCAAGCACTTTCTTTGTCCTCCTTTTGCTCTGAGTCCCCTGTAAGACAAGGAGCCTTCGTCCCATTTTGCTCGTGGCCTGCTGGCTGCTGTGGGAGCACGCTGCTGGGGCCTGTGTGACCTCGTGTGGCCGTTGGGATGCTGTGGCCCCCCGGGCCGTGAGACAGTCTCCGCAGCAAATGTCAGTACGGACGAGGGGTCGTGGGATCGTAGGGCTTTATGTTTTCTGCCCTGCAAGAGTGATGAGGGAGCGGACATCTGCCTGTCTGCGGAAAGAAACATCTGGAAGGTGTCACCAAACTGCTGACTGGTGATGTCTGGGTGGTGGCAGTTGGGTGCTTTAATTTTCTGGGTTTGGGGGTAAAGATACCGTGTATTTTGTGTGAGAAAAAGGGGATGCTACTCCTAATGAGAGACTACTGATAAAGGCATTCTGGAAGGGTTTTCTTTCCTAGTCCTTATCACCCATCTGTGGCAGTGTGGTCCAGCGCAAAGACACTTGACAAGCCTCTGTAACTTCCGGGCCCAGCCAATCCCTGGCTGGAGCCACGGCCCCTTGCAGTGGCTTGGGGATGAACAAGTAGGGGAGATGCTCCTCGTGGTCCCGATGCCGTGACCACAGCACGTGTGCGCCCGTTTCCTTCCACACGCGCGAGGTGGCCGGAGCCCAGCGCCTCGCTTCTCTAAGCACCTCTCCTGACTGACCTCGCCTGAGCACACACATCCAATTAGTCGTGACGAATGGCCAACACGCCCCGCCCCCCAAGTCCCCACAAAACCTCCACAGAAGCAGGGTAGACATATTTTCATTTCTTTATTAGAAAGAGGCCTCTACACCATAGCCACCTCTCTCCTTTACTTTACACATTTTCTTTTTCTCTTTTTCCCCCCTTAGAATACTGTACAGCTGACACAAAAAATCCCAATGCAGGAGAATACAAACTGGCATATTTAATCAAAACAAAATCATATGAGATAACAAGCAAAGTGAAATGTCTGTCAATGGTTTTAATTACAGTACAAACAACATAAATAAAGCATCATTGAGTCATTGTGAAACAAACTTGCTGAATGAGGTAATAGAAAGACAACCAAAAAAAAAAAAAAAACAAAACCCCAAAACAAAAAAACCCGAAGAAACCAAACCCATCTCTGGATAAACCCCAGGCCGCTCTTCCATCTTCTATACATCACTATTTACAGAAACAGAAAAATGTGCTGAGAGGTGGGCAGAGACTCGGACTTCCCTGTTCCCTGCAAGAGATGCCTCTTGGTTGCCACCTTTGACCCCCTCAGGCTCCTGTTTAGAAACACATGCATGGCCCTATAAGAACCCCATCCAACGTCATGGGCAGGAGTGGGGGGCTGTCTGGGGGCAGGAAGTACTCTCAGAACCCAAGTGGCCGTGCCTAGGGCTGGAATGGCCAACTCTACCAGTCCTTCCTGGGGCAGCCAGCTCAGGGGTCCCAAGGTTTTGTGCAGTGCCCTTGGTCAAGGCCACACGGCATCCTCCCCAGCACACCGGTGCTCAGACCAGGACAGGGGTTGCAACCTCAAGAGTTTGATATATTTTAGACAAAAGCCCAGCTGGAGGAGGGAAACCGTGATTTTTTCAGGGTTTGGAGAAGGCATGACTTCTAACCTCGAGATGTATGATGCGCCATAAAGCAGTTTCTAAACAGACCTGTCACCCATGCACTGTGGAACAGCCGGATTCCCACTCAGGTCCGCCCCTGCGCCCTGGGGCAGGACGGGGAGGGCGTGCTGTGCTCCTGTGAATGGTCAGTGAGGACTCACTCCCCGCTCTGGCTCCAGCTCATGCACCCTTGGTCCCCTCTGTCCTCCGACCCTCGAGGAACCCAGGTGGGATGAACCTTTCCCACAGGCCACTCAGTGGAATGTCAGCTGACGAGCTGGGTGCAGTGGTCATCAGCTGGGCTGCCCCAGGGTCTTTGAAAGAGGCCTGTCACTCAGGCTTTCTACATCTGGGTGCTAGACCAGGGGTGGAAAGCCCGGCGACATCCTCCATCAAGCCTGGACACTCCCCGTCCTACCCGTGGGATCACTGACAGTGTGGGCTTCTGGGGGCTGGTACCACAGCCTGTTACTCGTGTTTGGGCCAGCTCAGATATTTGCCTCCCAGGCCATGGTGGACACTGCCTGGCACGGGGAGATCGGGGCACACTCTGGTTTGGGGGCAGCTGCTCCTAACACCTCGTTGTTCGTTTGGAAGCTCCCCCAAAGCTCTTACATGTAGTATTGCTTTCTTCGACCTGTGTCTCAAGATGAAGGACAGACACGGGATCCTCACTGACCGTGAATTCTAGACTAGACCTCACTTGACTTTGACAGGCAAGTCTCCGTCATATGGCTCCATTCTGACCCTCGGGGGGCGTTCTCTGCAGAAGCCACACACCAGGTCCAAATAAGACACAAGCTCTGAGCTGACCTTGTGCACCCCGACGAAGGCAGCTTGCCCTGCACAGACCCTGCAGCTGCCGGGAGCCGGGGGACACCCAGACAGACTCTAGTTTGTCTGCTTGGCGGGGACGGCTCATGGCGGGTCGATGCTGGGCACACCTTCCGCACCCTACCTGCCTCTGGGCACCACGGGCCCTTTAGGTGGGATGAGGGCCTCGGACGAGGGCGTTTTTACCAAGCAGGAGCAAGCCCCAGCGCCAGATGCTACCATCCAGGAGCAGAAGCAGCCCCCCAGAAATGAAATGCGGGAAGGAGAGGCTTTCCAATCTGCCATCCTGAGCCCTTGCCCTGGGACGCTGTTACCCACACTGGTGAAACGGAACGATTTCTAGAACTTGGGCGCTTTAAAAATCGCAAACTGAAAACCAGACTTTGTGGTCTTACAGAATCCCAGGCTGAGGAAATGTCCTCCACTTTCCACTCTGACCCACACGGAGAAACTGGAACTGGAAAGAAGTGTCAGTCTGTGCTCAAAAAGCAGCAGACATCCAAAATGAAATGGGGAATCCGTTAATATTGCTTAAAAAAAAAAAAACAAAAACAAAACTCCGTAAGGACAACCTTTCTTCTAGAAGGGGAAGAAAGAGTTTTTGAAATAGGAGTTCTAAGCTGTCACTTGTCCCTTCTTCCCGGAGAGGGTCCCGTGCGGGCCTGTTGACCTGGAGCGGCAGGGAGGCACTCTCCTCTCCAGCGGCCTGGCCCTTCCAGCTTCCAAGGTCACTTCGGGTCGCAGTGGAAATAAAAGCCTGACGCCGTTCCTGTCTGCTCGAGGGGCGAACCCACTCCCCCTTATCTCTCCTGTGTAACTGGAAGCAATTCAACGTTTTGACTGAAAGGTGACCTGAGATGCTTGAACCATGAAGGGCCCACCAGGGTGCAGGGTACAGAGCGGGGTGGGGGCCAACTCCCCCATCTCGGGCCAGGTGGGGAGCCAGACCCCTGCCCGCGTGAGCTACACACCTGGGGGGCCTGGCCAGGCCGCAGCATGGGCGGGGCCTACACGGAAGCCTCAATGACCACAGGGCTTCCAGAAGAAAGCCACTTAGGAATTCAAGAAAAAGCAACATTGTCGATAATGGCCCAAAGTGAAAAATCCAAGTCTGGATGCCAAAGGCCCTTATTTAGCTTTTTGGTGAAGGATGAGGGTGAAAATCACTTGAAGACAGGACTTCACAATGTGTGAAGCCCACGTTCGAGGAGGCAGTTAGAAATAAATTATATTTCCTGGGAAAGAAAGATGTGTATCTTCAGCACATTTCTATTTGAATTCCTTCCTGACTGCTTTTCAATTTGTTTGCTTGAAGGACATAAATACAATCCAGGGGAGTTCTAGAAAGTCATGCCGACCTTGTGGGGCGCGTGAGGGATGGAAATAGAGCAGGTGGGGGAGGGGCAAACAGCCCATGGAGGGGTAATGGATTTGCTTTCCAATTATCTTTGCCTTTTGAGAAGTTCTGGAGCCCGGATCATACTTACTTGTAGAGGCTCTACATTGCTGCAAGGCTTCTGAACCTCCCTAGATGGGAATGTGGATTTCTTATTTCCAGAACATTCTTAATGCCAGGAGGAAGGGATGGCAGAGCTGGAGCCGTGGTGACCTGGGTCACCCCAGAACACAGCTCGGGCTGGGGTCCAGGTAGGACCCAAGGCTCCCTCGAGGGGAAGTTACGTTCACCAGCTGCAGGCACAAGATCAGCCAAACGCCAGCCTCAAGAGGGAGAGCAGCTCCGGCGAGGACACTCCGTGCAAGTGTCCAAGTGACGCATGAGAGGCCCCAGGGCCTCGACCTCAGCCAGCCAGGGTGCTCTTCGGAAAGCTCTGAGGGCCAAGTGTGGACAGCAGCCTCCGGGTGGCTTCTGAAGGGCGGGAGGCCTGTCTGAACCAACGACACAGCACGGCATCAGAGAGAAGAGGTCACCTTGGGCCTCAAGGGATCTTGGTGAATGCCTGAGGCTAAGACTCAACCTTTACTTTGCCTCTGGAAAAGCAAAATCAGACCACGAAGACAGGAGGATAAACATCAGGAAGTGAGCACTGGAGCTCACCCCTTGGGGCAGGGGCTCACGGAGAGCCTTGCTCATCCTCTGGCTCGGCCTAGGGGAGGGGGAATGGCGAGCATGCGGTCACGGGCTCCCCAGGGCGCGGCTGGAGAAAGCGAGCACCTCCAGCCTGGGGGCCGCTCTCTATGTGGGTGTGCAGGCTTTGATGGCATCAGCATCTCTGTTCTTCCCGAACACTCCCATTTCCTGAGCTTCCAGCCGCTGGCCGACAGTGATCACATTGCTTGGAAACCAACGGGTCATCGGATCCTGCAAGGCCACCCCCCCCACCCCCCGTTTCACAGCTAAGGAAAGAGCGCCCCAAAGCTGGGGACCTGGGCAGGGTCACCCAGGACGGGCAGCGAAGCCGGGTGAAGCTGGGTCTGCTCAGCCCTACGGCTGTCCTTCTCATCACTGGACCCTGTTCTCCCCTCATGAAGTTAGTGACTGCTCCCTTGCAGATGGAGAGGATGACCCTGGAAGGGTGCAGAGGTTACAAAACTGGGGAAGACTGGTCCTGAGCCAGATGGCAGAGGCTGGGTAGATGGCATCAGGCTAGACAAAACTTCAGAAGACAGGCAGAAGAGCAAGGCCCTGTCTCGGTGCCTGGGGTCACAGGTAGATAATGGGCTCCTCTTAGGGTTCCGGTCAAGAGTAATCCGCAAGAGCCCTCGACAGCCCTGGGATCGGCAAGGACCCCCTGCCTTCCCCTGCTCTCCGGGATAATCAACACACAGCGTGCTCTTCCTGGGAGACATAGAACTGTGCCGGCTCATGGGGCCAAAGACTTAGGAACATGTCACTCACCCTCGAGCTGCTCATCTCCTGGGACAACAGGAGACAGAGGGGTTGGGGCCCCAGGACTAGGGCTCTGGGCGTGGCAAGCCATCCTCCTACCCAGTTCTGGAAGTCTGCTCTCAAGGGATCAGAATCGAGGCTCCTTCTCTGCAGAGTTTCTGGTCAGATGGGGAAGCTACCCTCCCCCATGACCACGTGCACCTGTGCCTACCACAGGAGGTGGTTTCAAGTTCGAGGAAATTTACTTCTGGATAGAACAGGCTATGGCGATGATGCGGTGCTGTCCTCTCATCACTATCACTTCACAAAACTTCCATGGGAATAGAAAGTGACAACTCAACCCCCTTCCCGAACTGGTCATTTCTAACACCAGCCCTTGTGGCTTTTTGCCTCCCCGCCTCAGTGTTAGCAAGGTTCTGAGATGAGCATGAGAACACTGTCAGTGAAGAAGGGCCTTTTGGTGTGACACTGAAACACAAGCAGATTAGCCACCAGTCACCCTTTTTCCGAGGAAAACCCTTGAAACCCACCACTGCCTCCCCTCTGCTGCCAAAACTCAGGCTCAGGAAAGCTGGCCACCTCCCAGCGCAGATCAACATTGCAAAATAGCAGAAGAGGGGTCAAGTTTTCTGAGAAGGGATCAGTGAAGTCCCCCTGCCTGAGAGAGGGAAGGGAGGAAAAAACAAACAAAACAAAACAAAACAAACCAATCTGGCATTCAGGTCGTGAAAGGCTAAGTGAAAAAAGAAGTCATTTGGGAAAATATTATATTATAAACACATATAATAATATGTACACACTCATATATATCTCAAAGGGAAGCCTGACAAGGAATTCCGTTTCTTTTCAAAACAAGGCTTCGCTATATGAATAGAGCATTCCTATAGTGGGAGTTAACTACAATGAAATAATTTAAGAATTTCATTTATGCTGTATCTGCGTTCACTACATAAAGTCTATGCTAGAAGCTAGGCTGTGCAGAGGTGAACACGTACAGCTGCATCAGAACAGTGACGCGTTCTTCAAAAATAGGCAACGACATTTTTTTTTCTATTCACATTTAAAATAACTACACAGTGATGAAACACAGAATTAAAAATTGTGGGGGGTGTCGGGGTAGGATTAGGGACCTGTTTTCAAGGCTCCCAGCCTCTTGGCTTCTGTACCTGCTGTTCCCGGAGCCCGCTGGCTTCCACGTAATGGAATCAAGGTTACACATGTCCATGAAACACTGACCCACATAAATTCTGTGTAAAGCTTTATTTTTTCCCCCACCTACTTTTTTTTTCTTAAAAAGTGAAAGAAGAGAAAAAACTCTTACAAAATAGGTTTATCACAGAAGAGCAAGAGACCCACCTGGAGGCTGCGGGCAGATGTGGCTGGGTGGACATGGCCCTGCTCCTGGGCGACACCGGACCCAGCGTCACCTGCCAGGGGGACAGCCCTCTTCTCACTCGGACTTGCTAAAGGGTTCCAGGCACTGCCACCCCTTCCCCTTTAACCTATGGTGTTGCGATCTGAATTTTTACTCTGTTTGGCCATCATGCTGAAGGCAGCTAAAGTCGGAAGTCGCCCCACACCTCGGGGATGGCAGGTTAGGTGCCAAAGTAAAGGAAATGGAGGGTCTGGCCACCCAATGAAGTGCCAGCAATGCCCGCGAGTCAGCCGGTCATGGACTGCCTCTGCCCAGCACCCGGGGTCGGGACTCAGAAACTCATCCCTGGCTTCCCCACGGTCCCCTCCTCTGAGTTGCCAGAAGTGGTATCAGATCTAAACAATGAGAAATCACATGTCTGCCCCCCTTCTCTCATAGGCATCTAAGTGTCTTTTTTTTTTCTTTCTTGATTTTAATAAGCAAATTGTACCACCACCGTCTTCTGTTAGTTTCCTTTTTAAAAGCTGTCGATCACATTAATGGAAGTGTTTGCTGCTGGGAGTGCTTTCCGTGTACAACGATCTGTAACCCTCTTATCTCAACTAGTTGCACATTATTAGTTCACATCCAGTTCAATTTATAAATTAACAGAGGTGCCATTTGTCTGAACAAAAATCAATGCATATTTATGAACTTCTTTTATTCAAATAGATTTTCACAATCTTAGCTACAGACATGACACAGAAGCCTGTGTGACACTCAGGAGTGGCCCGGCAGTGACTGAGACCCAAGACATCCACCTTGGCAAAAGGAAGTAAAATCCCTTAGATTTACAAAAAGAAGCCTTTTGTGCCTTTACCAAGTTTACTACATGGCCTTGAAATGTTATTATTAGCTTGAATTCGTGATTTCCTTTTGAATTTCCGATTTACTCTTATTTATTTTTTCCATTTTGTTTTTGCACCAAGGAGACTCCAGTCAAATAATACTCAGCAACCGATTTCCTCTCTTTGGACTGAAAAATTAAACAGATACTAAATTATGACAGTGAATTTAGAAAGGAGGGCTCCAAGGGCTCGAAAGAACATGTCTGGGATAATACGATGCTTCTGAGAAGTATTGCAATCACATCGTGGCAATCATCGAAGCGTGCTGCGTAACTACCTCCCCAGCTAATATGCTTTCTTCTCGGTGATGACTAATCATGTTCTATTAAACAGCGGTAATGCTGGAAGAACCCAACTATGCAAGTGTAATGAAGCCAGTATTCTCCCTGGACAGATTAGCTACAACTGATTTGACACATACCATCATAGGGGCTTCAAACCTGACAAACTCTGCTTGCTTCTGATTTATGCCGTCAAGCTCCTCAGAGAGGAGATGAAATCCGAGTGTTCCGTTTGGTAGAGGTGAAGTGTATGATGTGCTTAACTGCCGGTTAAGGAGAGTTACCCTTCTCCTTTCTCCTCGCCTCCCCTCCCCCTCTCGTCCCTGTCCCTTGTGCCGCGCTCCGGGTCTCCAGGCCGCCAGACAGGGGTTTGGGTGCGGGGCGGGGGGGGGGGGGTGTCTCTTGCTGTGTGCTATCGTCAATAAACCGAGGCCCACCGGTAGCTCCTGCTTGTCGCTAAGGGAGTTTATGAAAAGGACTCCGTTCGGCAGCCTCCTGGCCTCCTCTTCGCCCCGCAAGGACGGTCAGGTTTTGTGATTTTTGCGTGGGTGAGGGCAGGTGGGCAGGTGGCAGGCGACCAGCGGGAACAGAGTGGGGACGTGACGGGACTCACGTGTCGTGACTTCCGAGAGAGGGCGCAAGGCTGCAGGCGCCCGGGTGTGGAGGGCAGGGGGGCGCGCGGTCCTCAGATGATGGTGGGCACCCTCCCGCTGCTGCTGTTCCGGTTATTGTTCTTCCGGGACAGGTTGGGGGTGGCCATGAGCACGAAGCGCTCGTCGGGACAGCCGTACTGCAGCAGCACGTCGATGCACTCCTGGCTGGAGGCCTGGTGCGCGTAGGCCAGTGCTGTGTTCCCGTGGGCGTCCCGGGCCATGACGTCCACCCCGTACTGTAGAGGCAACAGAGGGCCATTAGGTCACCGCGGGGGAGCAGCTCTGCTCGTGCAGGGACACGGACCCCCTGGGATGGGCTACACATGAGCTGGGGGGAGAGCAGCATGGCCAGGTGCCACACCTCGCCCCTCTGCGTGCTCTTTGAAAGAAGGTACATTTTGGGGCACCTGGGGACTCAGTAGGTGAAGCATCTGCCTTTGGCTCAGGTAATGATCCCAGGGTCCTAGGATCCAGCCCTGTGTCAGGCTCCATGCTCAGCGGGGAGTCAGCTTCTCCCTCTCCCTCTGCCTGCTGCTCCCCCTTGCTTATGCGCATGCTCTCTAATAAATAAAATCTTTAAAAAAAAATAATGTGCTTTTTAAGATTTTATTTGTCAGAGAGCGAGGAAGAGTGAATGAGCACAAACAGGGAGAGAGCAGCAAGCAGAGGGAGATGCAGGCTTCCCACTGAGCAGGGAACCTGATGTGGGACTCAATCCCAGGACCCTGGGATCATGAACTGAGCCAAAGGCAGAGGCTTCACCAACTGAGCCACCCAGGCACCCTAATAATGTGCTTTTTACAAGGAAAAGCCCCTCCTTTGTGTGGCAGACCAAGGATCATTCTCATGTTGCTATTTCTATTCTGACTTTGTAACTGTAAAAACAAAAAATAATGACTTCTTGATCTTGGAGATGATTCCTTTCCATTGTAGGAAACATGTATGCAACACACAAGAGCACAGAAAGTCAGCTGGTACCGCACTGCACTCTTCAGTCTGACCGTGGGCGAGTGTTTTCCTCTACGCTGGCCGGGGACCTCTCGGTAGCAGTTTTCCTCCATCTTCCACGGGACCCGCAGTGGCCAACCCCCGAAGCAGGCTGCCTCCATGGGGTGTGGGCTTCTCTGAAGCAGCCCCCGCAGCCCGCGGCCCAGGCAGTGCCCTCCTCTGCATGTTGTCCCTTCCCTGTACCCATTCAGACTTTATGGCAAATGCTTCCATTGATATTTAAAAAATAATTTCCCCTAGTAGAAGTTAGCCACACAGTCCAAAAGAAGCCCTTTGGTAAAGTCCTACTGTATTAAACACCAAACTTTGGGTCCAGTATTTTTTTGTCTGGAAAAGGGAAAACCACATAAACTAGCTGTGTCCTTGCTTTCCACCCTGCTCTGAAGTAAAGATGCCAGGAGTCTGTCATAAAAGGAACAAGAGGGACACTTCCAGCCACGCTCCACCCAGAGGGGTCACGAGAAATGCGAACTCTGCAGACACCCTGACCCATGGCAGGTGGAGCGTGTCCCGCTCACCTCCTCCCTTTGCTCCCTCAGTCCTCCAGGGGTGTCCTCATGCAGGGGAGGCCGAGAGCCGGGGGCCTCCACACCGAAATCCCCCATGCCTTGTCCACACTGCTTCCCACCTTTAGACCTGTGACCCTCTGCACCAACCATGCCTGCAGAGCAGAACACCGTGCCCCCTGTGCGGCACCCGGGCGACCTACCCAAATCAGGAGCTGTGCCAGGACCACGTTCCCCTTCCGGCATGCCAGGTGCAATGCTGTGCGGCCATCCCCCTCTCCGCAGGTCTCATTCACCTCCTCCCGGGAGCCGTGGGCCAGCAGCAGGATGACGGCCCGCAGGTCCTCGTCAGCGGTGGCCCGCAGCAGGTGCTGGCCCAGGGACAGCTCCGTGCAGGGCAGCGGCGCCAGGAAGAGCTTCTGCTCATACTTGGCTCGGATCCACCGCTCTTTCTCTTCCCTGCAAGAGCCACCACACGGGCGCGGTCACTGCCAGGAAGGACAACCAAGGCTGAGACACCTCTCTGCTCCAGCATCTAGGTGGTCTGGTGGCCTCAGGGCGAAAGTGCAATAGCAGGAGACAGGTGCCTCCACGGAGCCACAAGGAAGCCCCGGAGGGACAGGCCCCTGTTTCCCAGACTGGGGTCCCTGGCCAGCAGCATCAGCACCACCTGGAAACCTGCTAGAAATGCAGATCCCCAGGCTCTGCCCCAGGCCTCCTTGAATCAGAACCTCTGGGGAAGGGAGTTCTGATGCCTGCAGGTGTGCACAGAGGCCCATGGCCTTGAGTTCTCACGTGATTTCTTTTGGTTTTAGCCCAGAAGCCCGAGGAACCACCTTCCTGCCCAAGACTCCACACATGGCAGGGCAGCCTGAAGGCCCCCTCTACTGTAAGCAATGACAGCTTTTAGTTGGGATTAGAGGACCATGCTGGAGTTCAGGGCCAGGGGACAGGATGGCCAGGGGGCTCCCCCACCCGGGTGTGACCTTGAACTCTTAGCCCTTAACTAGGAGCCTGGGAAGGGAATGTGTGAACTCCCCCGGGGTCTCCCAGTGCTTCGGTTAAGGAACATCTTGTTACAGACCCACGTGTGAAACCACAGAGACCCCAATGGAGAGGTCTGGCAAAGACAAGCAAACTAATGCAGTTACGACTTGATTTTGTAACCTCTCTGGAGACCTGGGGAAGGCTGAAGTGGAGAGCGCCAAGGTGTTAGAGGGCCCAGCCCGGGAGACAAGGCAGGGGTCCCAAGGCCAGAGCTGAGCTAGGGGCGCAGGAGGGGATGATACAAGGAGGAGAGGGGAAGGGTCTGGGGTCACAGATGCAACAAGCTGCAGCGGGAGTCCCTCCCCCAGGAGCTCTGGCCTTCTGGGAACTTGGTTGCGGGGGGGGGGGTCAGGATCCAAGCAGGACAGGATGCTGCCTATGACATCTGGAAGGAGGACTGAGCATAAGGGGGCGGGGGGAGAATGGGAAGAGAAGGTAGAGAGAAAAAGGAAGAAACCAACTGCAAGGTATGTTCATGGGTTTTGGTTTCTCAAAACGGGGTTCAAGAGACACTTTTCAGTGTCACGGCCCTGCAGCCTTGCCTGGGGCGAAGAGGAAAGGCTGGAGACTGATGGGGTTATTTCACAAGTAGCTCTGGAGGTGGGCGAGTCGGGGGGGGGGCGCCAGTCTTGGGGGGGTGGCGAGCATGCGGGGTAGGCGCAGACAGGGTGCGGCTAGCAGGACAGATGCTTTTCCACAAGGATGATGAGAGATGAAAGGACAGCCCTGTAGAGCAGAGTGACTGTCGTTCCTGAGACTTAACACACTGCTTCACCGCTGCCCCCTCCTACAACCCAGCGTTTCCTCCGAGAGAAGGATCAGGGTACATAGCTACACACCACACAGAGAATCACTTAGGACCTCCATGATACTCTAGAAAGAAAACTCATTAACCATGACATTTTTTCTTCCGAAGTACAGAAGAAAGGCCTTGTTTACACCTTTTACCCATGTTTACATTGCTCCTAGTGATCTAGTGTCCGGTTAGCCCTAATCTGTTTTTAAATACTTAGGCAAACAAATTCTTCCAGGAGTAAATCTGGATTAGTTTTGCTTCACTTCCTGGTACATGCAAGTGACCCCAGAGTGACCCCCGACCCTTTTCATGCGGAGATTTCCAGGACAAACACTCGGCTACAGCTGAGAACCCACCACACACCCCACCCGGGACGCAGCGGTACCCAGTCCCCACTTGGGAGAAAATACAAGCACAAAAGCTCTGGGCAGGAGAAAGAAAGAACGCTGCAAACAAATCATGTTTCTCGTGGTATTTAAAAAAACCTTATTTAAAATGTATTTAACATACGTTGATGCATTTCATAAATCACCAAAGAGAAGGAGCAAAACGTGAATGCAATGAAAAGGGACAGTGGTGAAGGATGTGCCCAGATTTTCAAGTTCCAATTTGCTAACTCTCGTTTTTGGGGGTAGGCATTAAAATCAGAGCTGTTTTATTCTGCTCTGGTGGATTTTAATGCGCATTGCCAAATCACCCAGGGATAAAACAGAGAACTGAACACGGTAACTATCATCCTCACTATAATTATCCAATTCTCTTTTTAATATTCGGATGCCCCAGGCGAAGATTGAGGACAGCCTGCAACTTCTGAGTCCTGTCCGGCGGCCGGCACGTTCTCCTGGGGAAGTGAGGGTGACTTTCTGGCTGGGGGTCGGGTCACCCCCACAAACAAGTTTGTCTGGGTTCACGGCAACTGACACGTGTGTCAACGACTGTCCTGTTTATTAAACTGTTCCTTACTTTTCAAAGTTGGTGCTGTTTATGTCACAAAGGTGGGTCCAGATTTTAGGGGGCTGAACACTATTTTGGGAGCTTCTTCAGGAGAAAGACGTAATGTTATGTATGTGAAATTAGGAACAAGGTCTTGGAGAGGGTTCCTGCAAGGGAAAGCCCAAGGCCTGAGCTCTTCTCAGCTGGTCCACTTGCAACCCTGCAGAGCTGGAGGGAGGTGACTGATCCCAACAGGGTTTCTGAACCTCCACCAACTCAAAGACAGAGAACAGGCTTGCTACGGGGGCTGTCCCCAAAGGACTACTGCAAGGACTTGGTGGGAACTGCCTCTTCTAGCAACACTCCACCTGGTCCCCCTAGAGATGTCTTAACGTGTGGCTTTTGTTGTGGGGGGAGCTAGGGCTCTTCACCAAGACTTCTTTGCTGTTTATAAACAGAAGCTTCCCATGCTGGCTCCTGCACCCTAAAGGACTGCAGGGTGTCAGTGTTCTAATACCAGGAGGGGCCAGAAAGTTAAGGGAGGCCATTGTGCTTCATGCCTGCCCCAGGCACACGCACTCCAGCTGGTAGGAGCAGAGACCACTGACAAGGGCACGTGGGTCTTGCTAATTCAAGAAGCCCTATTCATGCACAAGCACTTGCCTTTATCCTGAACCCATGTCCCCTGGTCACCACGCACCCTGGCAACCGAGGGGGTAACCTTCACCCTTTGTGCTTTCCACAGTGGCCAAGGGCAGGAGAAAAGAACCACCGGGGGCTACAAGGCCCTGGTTTTTGGCCATGGAGACACGGCATCTCTGTGCCTACTTGGTTCCTCCTCCTTGTGGTGTCGACTGCCACACCTTCAGGGACCCCTTGGGCCCCGTCTTCCTCATCTTTAAAGTAGGCACAGTGACGTCTGCAGCAGGCAGGGCAGTCTCGGGGCCAAGGTCACCATGTTTGGAGGGCGAGCTGGCCATTGGCGCTGTCATGATGGAATCGAATGGCGTCTCTAATGACACACCACCACTCTCGAGTACCTGTGACCTCACCTGTGGGGGGCGACGTGTGGGACAAAGAGGGGTCCATGGCACGGGGGTCTGTGGGGGTCAAATGCCTGCTGGATGCTTTAGGTTTCTAAGTCCGGGCTGTCAATGCACTGGGGAGGGCAAGGTGAGGGCCCTAGGCTAGGGGCCCTGACAAACCCACTGGCACCCCGTGGTTCCCCCCACACCCTAACATGGGGCAGAGGGGCTCAGGACACTGGGCGAGGGGTGCCCGGCTAGTGTGAAGGATGCTGTGGCTGTCATGGTATCTGGGGCCAAGTGAGGTGAGCCCCAGCCCACAGCCCTGAGATGTCTGGCGTCTTCCTGGGTGCTACGGCCTGAACTGTGTGCCCTCAAATGCATATACCGAAGTCCTAACCCAGATGTGTCTGCATTTGGAGACCAGGCCTCTAAGGAGGTCACTGGGGTTCAGTGAGATCATACTCCCCTACTCCAGCGGGGCTGGTGTCCTTTAAAGTGAGGAAGAGACACAGGGATCTCTGTCCACGTGATGGCACCGTCTGCAAGCCAGGAAGAGCTCTCACCAGAAAACAACCCTGGCATCTTGACTTTGACCTTGCGGCCCCCCAAGCTGTGAGAAAATACATCTTTGTTGTTATAGCCACCTGTTCTGTGGCCTTCTGTTCAGACAGCCCAGGCCGACTAACATCCGGGATGACCATGGCCTCCAGCACTGTCATCTGGCTCCCGTGCCCACAGTTACCACGTGAAAGATGGACACTCTGCTAATGACTCCTTTGCTACAAGAATATTCTGTCTAAAACCATTTATCCCAAGAAACCAGGACGCCAAAGCACAAATACGCTAATTGTTACTCTGATGTCCCAATCTTACTTCTGGGATCCCTGGCTTGTCTTGGCCGAGCCTTTCATTCTCCCCAAGGAAGGCCAGTTCAAGAGCAGCGTAGCTGGCAGTAGATCACTTCACCTCATTCCAATCCCCTGGAGGCCCGCGGCTCACAGTCTCCGTTAGCTAATGAGCTAAAAAATGACTTATTGGCATGGCCGGCCGTCAGCAGAAAGAAGGAGGCCCAGCTCCTCATTTGAGCCCCGTGCTGACACACCTTTAAATAAATCAACTGTACAGGAGTGAGAGAAAATGAGAGAACGGGCAACTCATCAGAAGAGAGACACTAACCCAATCCCCCCAAATAAAAAGATACAACTGGAGGAGCAGCAGTCAACACTTTCCTCTCTTCCCGCCTGAAATGAAACCCCTTTCTGGGGGGGACTGCTACGTCCTCCTGTCTGGGGGCCAGGAAACTGCACCGGCCAGGTACTGAGCCCAGGATCTGGGGATCAGAGGACAAGGGGAGCCGTGGTCCCCAGAGCCATGTGGGGTCTGCCAGGCTAGGACAGGATGGTCTCTGGTCTGGTGGCCCGACACTTGACCTTGATGTGGCCAAGGCTCCAGGTGCCAGGACACATTGCCCCTGCAGCCCGCCTCTGTAGTGCCTGGCGGACGGAAACAGCTGACCGCACCAGTGAGGGCCACCGGGTGCGGCAGAAAAGGGACGGCCCCCAAGTCCTAGGAGCACTGGCTGCGGCGAGGGTAAGGGTGAGGATGAGGATGACGACGACAATGATGACGACAGAAACCTGCTTTCTGGAGAATTCCGTCACGCTGGGCTCATGTTGCGCGTTTTCACAAAAGAGCTACATATCAAACACTGAGCAAAATGCACGTGTGATGGCAGAGTCATTTTGAGAAGTCATGACAAAAAGGAAAGGCTGTTTCCTGAAAAGCTTCGGGGAAAAAAGAGATGGGTCAGTTTTGTCCCAAGTTTCAGAAGAGGGGGAAGGGTGGCTGGGCTGCGAAGACCCATGGAGGCCAGAGTCATCTGGGCAGGACAGGCTGTGGCAAGGCTCCCACACCAGGCCAGGCCTTCAAGATGGGCTTGAGGCACCTGCTCGGGCCGGGACCTTGGTTAGGCCATAGCCAATCTCTGTGGCCTGGACAGGGACCAGGTGGAGCGGGCAGAAGGGCTTTCCAGCCTGCGCGGGCCCTGTGAGCGAGCTGGACGCTGGTGCCATCTCACCAGTGTGGCACCAGTCACTCCTGGGGCCTGTGAATAAATGCTGGGTGACGTACAGGCGGCCACGGAGGGAGCTACCTCGGTGGATGACAGAATCCAGGTCAGAGTCAAGAAAAGATGGCCAAGAAGGGGGCGGGGCAGGAACAGCAATAAGCACTTATTTGCTTGCGGAACAAAACACACAGAATCAGGGCAGTGGGAAGTAAGGCTTTACTGCAGGGTCTGTGGCCAGGACCCAGGGCTGGGGACACTCAACATGTGTGGGCTACACTGGGCTCCGTCTGGGGCTATGGGGTCCAGTCGTGGAGTGAGGGCCACTGTGCCGGGTACTGGCAGACCCCTGCATTGTTCAGCTCTGGGGCAGACATGAAGGTCACTGACAAGCCAGAGGAGAGTGGGATGGAAGTGTCTAGAAGCAAAGAAGGCCAGCAGGGCAAGACACGGATGGTGCTGATGAGTATGATGGCAAAGACATCGACTGTGAAGGTCACCCGTCCTCAGTAACGGCAGGGGTGTCCTTGGAAGGGCTGGGTATCCCCAGCACCTGGAGTCACCAGTACCGGGCTGGCGCCTTTCCAGCCCCGTGAGTAGCAGCGCTGCTGTGGGGCGCGTCCTGTCTGAATCCACTGGGGTGCTGCCCTCCACTGCTGTGCAACAGGCCCTGAGCCCCTCACCGTCTCTCCACCATGGTTTACAAGTCTGTGTGAGCCAGGCTTTCGGGGACTGGCCTGTGCACACGTGCTTATACACCAGGCAAGAGTCACAACTCAAATGGCTTGACTCTGTCACTCAGACCAGGAGTGTGACCACGCAGGTCACAGCTGCTCTGTGCTAAGTACCTCTGATGTGTCAGCCGTTGGGCTGAGCTTTTCATAAATTATCTGGTTTCACTCTGACGACACCTGGTGACGTACGTGGGTCTTACCCTGTTTTAAAAGGGAAAAAGGTGAGCCACAGAGCAGTGAAGACAGCTGCTCTGGGTCCCCCACCTGTGAGGGCCAAGCAGCTGACCCAGGGGTCACTGCCTGAGCGCCTCCTCCGGGCCCCGCTGCCTCCCAAATGAGGAGACCTGACCCCGGGTCAGTGTCTGGGCAGCGGGCTTCCGGCTGGGCCTCTCTTTGGCCATCTCAACACCCGCTCCCTCTCCTCAGGGAAGGGGTAGGTAACGAGTCACGTCACCCAACGGGGCAGCTGAGCCACACGCTGGTGTCTAAGTGTCATCGAAGTAAAACAGTGAGTCTGCTCAGCTCCTCTAGATGCCCCACACCCAGGCCCGGTGTGCAGCTGCCACACGCAGCGGGCGGCTGCGGCCCTGGACGGTGCACATGATCTGGAACATTCCCTCTGCCGCTTGCAAAGTGCCCTTCTAGACAAGTTGTCCTTTCTTCCCTCCCATTTTTTTCCTGTACCAAAACTATTTGCCATTAAAAATATAGAATGAAGAGAAAGGAAACCACAGAGAGGTGAGAAGAGTGAGTGCAAAGCCAACACCACAGATTCCAGGATCTACGAGAGGAGTGTGGTGAGGTGAGCAACACTGGGCGGCAGGGCCCCCAGTAGCTGTGTCCCAGAGGGGCCGTTGGCCACTGTCAGCGAGGAGCAGAGTGCAGGGCAGGTCTCACGGGCCCGTGGGGGGACCTGGAGAGTGAGGAAGAGCTAGGCTAGCCACCATCCTCAGAGAGCGTCCTCTTGAGGCGGTGCCCCTGTCTCTGATCCCGACGCAGCCACATGTAACTGCCATCGGCTGCATTTTAAATCTGGCAGGGGGTGCTCAGCAGGCTGCCAAGGGGGAATGAGGTTAATGGGTTGGATTCCCAGAAAAGGCAGTTTTTAGCAAATAACCTCGAAGCTTCTGACTGGCTCTCGGCACTGTTCTGCAGCACTCCAGGAGGCCAGTCACGTGGGGCACAGACACCGGCGCGGTGACCAGCTTACCCCGCTGGGTCCTCAAGGACCCGTGACCCTTGGAGGATCTGGCCCCAGCCTTCCACTCCGTATGAGCAAGACTTTCCCTGGATGCCTCTACGCGACGTGGACCAGCAGTGGCCTTTCCTGAAAGCCCCCTCCATGTCAAGTCTAATGTGTTCATTTTTATGGGAACCCCTCCCCTCAAATGTTAAAAGGCCAGAACTTTTTTGGGGGGCCTGTCACTTGTCACATTGCTCTTTTCAGAAACATCTCTCTTCCGCCTTCATGGGCTGGGAGAGGAATTGTCAACACTGATTTTAAAGAAGATTCTGGAGCAGAAAATATGGGAGTGAAGGGCTATCCTTAGCAGCGAGGAGGAGACGCGCTCGGCTTCCACGGAGTCAGTGACAGTGACGGGAGAGGAAGACAGGGCTAGCTAGCAGCAAGGAATTTCCAAAGTGTCTTTCTGCCTCAAGCAAAGCAGGAACTGGGAGGGAGGCACGGAAGGGGGGCTGGAACAATATGTTAGGAAAACAGGGGGCTTCCTCTCTCTGCAGGGGCAGACCCCAGCCTGCTGCAGGCCGAGCACTGAGCACTTGGCTGCCCCTGGCATGCATGCCTTCTCCCCCGGCCGCGTTGCTAAGGGAGGGCAGCCAACAAAGACCGATGGATATTTATTCCTTAATTACCGAAAGCTTTTAAGAAACTGGCCACTGTAAATCCCGCATGCAGAGAGCAGGAGGCAACGGACAAGGATTTATGCTCATGGGGCAAAGACAAAATAAATATCCCTCCTGACTTCTGATCAATATTATGAGTGTTTTTGCCAACCTGCAGGGTGTTTTATGAGCTTGGAGGAACAGAACAGAATCATTATTAATTAAATAAAGTCAACTGTATTAGGCTTATTACTTCTGTGAGTCCTAGGTAAGTGTGCCCAGCTGCAGGTGTTGGAGGCGGGTGGCTGGGGGCGGGGCAGGTGCAACCTTGGGCAGCCCAGGAGGCGGGAGCACGTGCTCAGGGGCACTGCCTGCCCGGTGCACACTGGCTCCCGCCCCCTTCCACCCAGAAGGCAGTGGATGAGAGCGTCAGTCACCACAAGCAGAGTGGGGTCCCACACCCATATCTCAGTCCGGGGTTCAGGCTGAGTGCTGGGGCCCTGGTGGCTTTGCTGTCATTAGCACTGGGCACCTCTGAGCACCTGTCTGTTTGGAACCTGGCCAGGCTGAGCAGAAGTATGCTCTGGGCTACAAGCAACAGAGCAGATACAACACCATTCCTCTCAAGTTTGGGGACGACCTGCAGGGATCCTCTTTGAAAATTTCAAAGTAGACATAAAGGAGATGTCAGGCCGGGTCACAAGCTCAGGTTGACCTGGGGAGGGGAAAATATTTGGCTGATTCTGGACCAGACCCAGGTCATTCCTCACAACCTACTGGTTGTCTATGACAGGCCAGACAGTCACAAAGAACAGACCTGGGCGACTCTGGGAGGGTGTCCTTCACCAGGCAGCCACCATCTCCTGGGCCTCCATTCCCCCTCTGGAGAGGCTGGGTGATTTAAAGACCTACTGACTCTGAAGTTGAAGGTCCCACGGGAACACTGACTTGAAAAGACAAAGGCGGGTATTAACCTCACTGTGCTGGGAGAGCCTTGCACCGCTGGGCCAGATGTCCACCCAGGCCCTCCTCCTCCCGCTAGGTCCACTGGAAGGCAGGCCTCACCTGGCTTCCCATTTGGACAACACACAGCACCCCTGGAAGCCACTCCCTTGGAGCTTTTAACCATCCATCTGGGGCCCAGCATACTCCCACTCCCTTGCAGCAGCAGCTTTGAGGCCTTTCTGGGTCCACAACCTGCAGATGCCATATTGCTGGCAGTGAAGGTGGAATCCCTGGCCCAGGCTGCGGTTCTCAGTGGGAGAATCCGCTCATGTTTACTTTCTGGGCCCTGGAATCACAGCATGGACCCCAGGGCCCACCCCTCTCCAACCTTTAAGTGCCCACTTAAAAGGCGACCAGTTAGAGAGGTAGGTGTGACTGGAAGGGGAGGCGGGGCCTATCTTCCCAGAGCCCTGGACAGAGCTAGGGCCTATTGGCTGGGGCTGGTCCTGGAGAGGGGAGAGCAGGCACGGGGGCAGGTAGTGGGGTGGTGGGGGGTGGGCACTGAGGGCAGCTCAGAGCACATCTGACTTTCAAGAAAATCCTTCTGAAAACCTGGAATATTATGAGAGAAAGTCAGAATGCCCAGACTGTTCCAGAAGCAGTCACGCTATTTTTATTTTCAGGATTTCCCTCCATTTTCTCATCTATTATAAAACAACCCATCAAAACGTGGGAAGTTAAAGGAAAAACCACCTCAACTCGCAAACTCTGTCTCTGTGCTCCCATGCCATGTTCCACTCCCAGACATATTCTCTTGTTGGAGTTTTAGCAGACACCTTTATTATTCTGTGCAAAGCTAGTTTGACAAATTCAGTTTGTGAATTAATTTGCACATTGAGCGTGTGTTTTCACACTGTAATCATGGCTCAGCAATGGTAGCCATGCACACAATGGACGTTTTCTGTACTTCAACATGAGAAAAAATGTGAACAACTGTTTTAGAGCATAAATCCCGATAAATCTGTGCCAAGTGAGAGGGAGCCTGAGCCAGTCAGGTGAGGCGGTCCTCGATCCTGCGTAATGTGGCATGAAACGGGATGCGCCTCGGCAGTCCTTGCGGCAGCCCTGGTGGTAGGACCCCCATCACAGCGAATTAAGTTCACCATAACAGTGGCTGATGGGATCCGCTTTGGAACATATCGCATCATAAACAGATAAGGGAAGAGAAATGGCCCTTTTCCTCCGCTCGGAATACTGTGAAATGGATAGAAGCCTCTGCTGTGTGTGCCCCAGTGCCCTTTAAACACCAGGGAGCAGAAATTCCGGGGCTGTTCGTAAATGCAAAACCAAGGGACAGGATGGAGTAATTGCACAGGGCCAAGCATGACCCGGTGGCTTCTCCAAGACCTGTCCGCTAAGTGGTCGTTAACCACAGAGATCGACAGGCAGGCCACAGGTTACAGGCTGGAGACACACTGGTCACATATGCCAAGCTCTGAGCAGGTTTCCAGTAAAAATGGCCAAGTGGTTTTAAGAACGGCAGCCTCTTAAAGACCTAAGACTAATGATTTTGAACAGCGAAGAGTCTTCTTAATGTAGTTTTCCTCTTAATTTGGGCGCGGTGTTGGGGGGGGAGGTGGGGATCGTAATAGTCATGTGTTTTCTCAATGGCCACACAAACAAAACAATAATAACAAGAACAGAACAGATTTTACAAGGGAAAATGCACTCCAGAGGGTATGCAAATGGAAAAGGTATGTAAGATGAGTTTGCATGTTAATTTTCTTCAAAATACAAAAACATAAAAACATGCTCAAAGATCCAAAGTGGATCAGCTGCCGGCTTGACTGACACAGTCAGGACAGTGGGGCTGGTTTGCCCGAGACCCTTCACATCAGCCAACACGGACTCCATGCCAGAGTCACTGGCAACTCCAAATCTGTTGAAGACTAGATGTCCCTCTCAGAGAAAACCCAACAGATGAGTCATGGCTGTTTTTTCTTTCTCAACTGATCTTAAATACTGCAAATATTAGACCCAATCTACATCCCCACTAGGTACTATTTTTTTCCGAGTTTGGTCACGTGTGAGTGTAGAGGTGATCTTGGGAATGAGTCACTGCAGCATATACATGAATTCTCTAGCGTAAGGAAAACATGATCCTTTAACAAGATAAAGTTAGTTCTTTCAGGAAAATCACCAAACATCTATCTACCTAATTGGATCAGGAAGCAGAAACTGGTCAGATGTTTTATTTTCCACAACTGACACAGTGTTTAACATGCCCAATGTCATTGTCTTTGATGATGCAACATGAAAATTCTGCCTGATTTTTCTTGGAAAACGAATCCTGGAACAGTGGTACAGAGAAGATGCCAGGGCTTTCCTAGTCCAGGCTGACTTCATGGGGGTGCAAATCTGCAGACACACAGGCTTTGTCCCAGAAGGGGTCCATGCTTGGTTTAACATTACGCTGTTTTGAAATTTCTGATGGTTCCTGAACAAAGGCCCTGCAAATTCTCTAGTTGCTCCTGGATAGTCTAGTTGCTTTAGATTGATTGATTGATTGATTTCAGAGAGAGAGAGAGAGAGAAAACACAGGGAGGGAGAGAGAGAGAATCTGAAGCAAACTATGCTCAGAGCAGAGCCAGCATGGGACTTGATCCCACGATCACGAGATCATGACCTGAGTAGAAACCAAGAGTTGGACACTTAACTGACTGAGCCACCCGGGTGCCCCCTGGATAGTCCAGTTGCCTTAAAGTATCAGCTGGTGAGGCAGCTGAGTGGCTCAGTTGGTTAAGTGTCTGCCTTCAGCTCATGGTCCCAGGGCCCCTGCTCACTGGGGAGTCTGCTTCTCCCTCTCCCTCCACCCCTCGCCCTGCTCGTACGCTCTCTACCTCAAGTAAATAAATAAAGCCTTAAAAAAAAATAAAGTATCAGTTGGCGGCAAAGCTATCTCCAGTCCACTGAGAAGTGGCAAAACGTGAACCATGTAATGGAGCTTGCATAAAGCTAAACTCATGCATTTGTAGGGCACTTCCTTTTCTGAGGTTACATCCTTCCTATCTTCTGGCTGTTAACATCCTTTTATGAAACGATGGTGACAACAACCAATTTATTATGTGTCTTTAATATGACAAAGGTAGGAACCAGATACCCTGTATCTTAACTGGAGAGCCCCGGTCCACCAGCCTCTCTGCAGAGAGCCTTGGCCAAGGAGGGCCTGCTCACTGACGCCACGGTGGAGAACAGGGAGCCCTGTGCTCCTGTGAGCATGCCCTCTCCCTCTGTCCTCATGCAGTAGGATGTCGGAGGCCTCTAGGAAAAAGGAGTTCTATGAGACAGCCAACACTCACTATTTAAATGAGTCAACAATCTAGAATCTGGGAAAATAGCAAGGCAGTTCCTCAAAAGGTTAAAGACAGTATTACCACATGACCCAGCAAGGACACTTCTGGGTATATTGGCAGAAAAACTGAAAGAGGGGCACTGAAGAGTTAATTTGAACACCCATGTTCACAACAGCATTGTTCACAACAGTCAAAATATGGAAGCAACCTGAGTGTCCATCAGCAGATGAATGAATAAGCATGACAGGGTCTATCCGTACAATGGACTATCATTCAGCCATAAAAGGGGATGGAATTCTGTCCCACACTACACCACTGATGAACGCGGAGGATACTGTGCTGAGCAAAAGAAGCCTGTCACAGAAAGACAAAGACCACACGAGTCCTGGAGGAGTCAAACTCTGAGACAGAAGGTGGAATGGTGGCACCGGGGTTGGGGGTGGGGGACGGGGAGTTCGTGTTTAATGGGGTCAGAGTTTCAGTTTGGGAAAGTGTGAAACTTCTGGAGATGATGGGGATGACGGCTGTGCAACAATGCGGACATGCTTAATGCCACTGAAGTGGACACTAAAAATTGATTAAAATGGTAAATTTTTTTAAAAATTATTTATTTATTTATTTATTTGACAGAGAGAGAGAGAGAGAGAGACAGATCACAGGTAGGCAGGGAGGCAGACAGAGAGAGGAGGAAGCAGGCTCTCCGAGGAGCAGAGAGCCAGATGTGGGGCTCGATCCCAGGACCCTGGGATCATGACCTGAGCCGAAGGCAGAGGCTTTAACCCACTGAGCCACTCAGGCGCTCCTAAAATGGTAAATTTTATATCTATTTTGTTTCAATTAAAAAATATTCCAGAGGGGCGCCTGGGTGGCTCAGTGGGTTAAAGCCTCTGCCTTCGGCTCAGGTCGTGATCCCAGGGTCCTAGGATTGAGCCCTGCATCAGGCTCTCTGCTCAGCAGGGAGCCTGCTTCCTCCTCTCTCTCTCTGCCTACCTCTCTGCATACTTGTGATCTCTATTAAATAAAAAAATAAAATCTTTAAAAAAAAATTCCAGAACCTGTGTGCTGTCTTGTGTCCCCCAGACACCACTATGTGAGACTCAGCTTGTGTCTCTGTATCATGACGCCCCCCCCCGCCATTCGACCCAAGCACTTCACATCCACGTAACGTTGTTACCGACGGTCATCAGTCCATACTCCGTTTCCCCCAGCGATCCCCAACACCCGCGAGAGCCGAATGTTTCCTCCAGCCAAAAAAGTCATTCCGTGAAGCCGCATCTGATCCCTACCCTCCTCCATCTCCTTTACTCTGTCCTCCCGGTCTTTCATTACATGGGGACTCTTGAGGAGTCCAAGCAGTTTGGATTGTACACTGTCCCCCAATCTCGTTTTGTCTGATTCAATCCGGGTCACTTATTTGTGATGAGGATACTAGACACGTGCCCAGTGCTCCCCCCATCACATCAGGATGTAAAGACTGGGGGGTGCTCCAACTACCGAGTCTGGGCACAGGTGAAACAGTGGTCCCCAGACCTGTCCTCTGTCCAGAACCTTCCCCCCTTTAAAACTAACAAGTGGCCTGGGCCTGACCCCTCAAGACGTTGTACCTCTGGTTCCTCAAGATGTTTCCCCAAAGCTCTGATGCCCGCAGAGTCCGCTGGTACATCTTGAAGGCAAGACAGAGACTTTCCAGCTCTGTCAGTCCCTCTCTAATTATTAGTTGGCATTTTCTGTAAACAAGAGCCGCCCCCTCAAACATCTCCTTTTGGGGGTATCACAGACCCACAGGCTTTTAAAAAGTCCCCGTGTCCTAGGATTTCCGACTGCCATTATTCTGACGCTAACACGCTGCTCCAGGGCTGGCCACAGGGCACCTCCCGGAGCTGTCCCTGTTCTGTATGACAAGCCCCCCTCAGATCCTGATGATGTCGTGTTTCCTGGCACGGCATCGTGTCCCAGGCTGACTTGCACTCTCCCACATCTGGGATGAACCATTTCCCTAAGGAATCCTCATCCTGTTACTGAAGCCGCCATTTATTTTGCTGTATTTACTTTACTTACATGTTGAGATTCATACGTAGTTTAAGGACATAATGTGGGGAGATCCCTTATGTCTGAGCTAGCATCCCCCCATGGTACCATCTTGGGAAACTACAGTCCAGTCTAACCAACACGACACATCTTGACAGTGATACCATCCAGCCATCTGGTTGGGGTTGCCCCAGTTTTATGTGGCGTCATCTGTGTCTGTGGTGTGTCTGCTTAGTTGCAGGTCATCCTATCCGATTCCTGTAACACGTTGCTGCACCCCTCACGGTCAAGGCAGACAATATTCCCACTGCTGGGGTTCCTCTTGCAGACCCTTCTAAAACCACACCCCCTACCCCATTCTCTCCCTCCCGCCCCCCTGACAACCACTAATCTGTTCTCTAACTCCATCATTTCCGGAATGCACCATAAATGGACTCATACAGCACGTAATCTCTGGGGATGTGCTGTTTTTACTCAACGTAACTTTGGAGTCCCCTCTGGGCTCTTGTGTGCATCAATGGTCCACACCTTTCTGCTGCTGAACTGCGTTCTGTGGTGTGGACGGACCACAGTGTGTACAACCATCCCACTGAGGGACATCTGCGCCATGACAAATAAAGCTGCCATGAGTATTAGGAAAAGGTTTTTGTGTGAACTTAAGTTTTTATTTCTCTGGGATAAATGCCAAAGAGCACTGTGGCTGGGTTGTATAGGACTTGCATGCTTAGTTTTGTAAGAAGCCACCAAACTGTTTTCCAGAGTAGGAGCTACAAGTTTTTTGCTTTGTTTTTTTTGTTTATCTTTAAAAATATTTTATTTATTTATTTGTTAGAGAGAGAGAGATTGGGAGCATGAGCAGGGGGAGTAGCAGGCAGAGGCAGAGGGGGAGAAGCAGGCTCCCCACCGAGCAAGGAGCCCGATGTGGGGCTTGATCCCCAGACCCTGGAACCACAACCTGAGCTAAAGGCAGATGCCTAACCGACCGAGCCACCCAGGTGTCCCAGAGAAGCTATAAGGTTTTAAAAACATTATTCGATAAAACTAAATTCCATTATGAGAAAGGAATGGAGAGAGCCCTTGTGACTGAGAGGAATGCAGCATCGCCTGCGTGTGAACGAGAGCATGGCCTGCTGGGTGATCTGGGGCCACTGCCACCGCGGTCCTCATTCCTCCAAAATTCCTGGACACAAAGGCACAGACGACTCCAGGTTTCTTTCTGCAAGCAGATAAGACCTAAGACCGAGTGCAGGTATGCAACTGTGTGTGTGTGGAAGGTGTGGCTAAAGACACAGGGTACAGGGGCAGGAACCATGTTTACAACACACTTACATGTGAGGACTGCCGTTTACAAGTCAGGCTGGCTCAAACGTGGGCAGCCCCATCGCTGCTGGGTTTTGACAGAAAAAAAAGTGATGAACACAAAATCTGGACAACTGAAAACAGAAGGGCCTCCCACACCTCACTGTCCTGAGGTCGTGGCCAAAACAGGGGCCTCGCACCGGCCTGCCAAAGCCGTGTTTGCTTTTCTACACCTTTTTTCCGTTCCTTCCCCCCACCCCCCCCCCCCCCCCGTCTCTTCAGGGCACATTTGGAAATTATTTAAAAAGATAAAATGCCTCTAATCTGTTACCAATTAGAAGACACATGTGAATATTATTTTCTAATTTGTGACTCTCGAGTGTGTGTCTGAAACACCAGAGAGAAGTAATTGAAATAATTATGTCTGCTCCTGAATATTTCTATTATGTTCCTGAAATAAGAGGGTAGATGTGTCCTCTTTGCATGATGTGCCTGAGGGTTGAATGTATCAATAAGAACATCAAAGCCATGGATGTGAACGACCACAAAACTGCAATTTCCAGCCAGCCCATTGGTGGCCTGAGCAGCTGGAGCAGTGGGGAGGCAGAGGGGGGCTGGCAAACAGGTCAGCAAGACAGCTCCAGCCAGCGGTCTTTGTGGACAGCTCGAGAGGAGTGCAAGTATGCAGAGAGGCGGTGGGCTTCCTTGTGAGCACGGGCTCTTCCCTGCAACTCTACTGGTCCCAAACTTCCCTATCCCAGTGATAATTGGCAGCCGGAGGGCTGTGCTGTACGAGGCATAAGCCTGATTTATAACATGAGCAGTGTGCACTTTTTTTTTTTAAACCTAGTTATAGTGCGACTTGAGTGACTAACTCCTGAAAATTGGTAATTTCTTGGTGGTTAACAGTAGAAAGTCCACCAATGACAGGCGAGGCCCGCTAATAAATTTATAGGGCGTTCTATGCCAATTAGACCTCGTCAGCCATTCAAAAGGCAGGGATGCCAATCAGGTCATCATTCCACAAATGCACTCTTTATTGCTGACATTCTTGCAATTCAATCCCCCATTTATATGTTTGAAAAGCAGCATATTAATGCTGACTGTACAGGAATCTGTAATTTCCAGAGAGCTTTTCTGGTTAAACCACCTCCCTCTTCTTCCGTGCAAACTTCTTTGTTCTAGAGAGGTAAACAGGGACCTGAGAGGGCCACAAGATACAAACAGAACAAGATTCCACACTTTGGGTTTCCTCATCAGGCACCGGCCAGCAAGGAACCTTCTGGATTACTGGTACAGCTACCTTCAGTGAGGCACCATGTCCTCCTCTGCCAGGCCCCGAGGCCCGGGATGTGCTCATTTCCGTCACAGAGCCGGAAGAAAGCATCTCGGCCTGAGCAGAGCCGGCGTCCTGGCAGCGGCGAGACCCAGAGGCACAGAGGTAGTATCGCCCTTTCTGGAGGAGACGCACAGACCTTTAGTGAGGAGACGCACAGACCTGCCCAGTGAAAGAGTGGTCATTTGCTCTCTGCATTAAAGCAACTGACTAGAGGAAATTTAATTTTATATGTTTTCTTTGGGGGAAAAAAATCACAAAAGAAGTACATGATCTTTAAGAAAAAGTCAACTGTGAAGAAATGGGACAATGTGGACTTCGGCATTACCACCCACGTGAGTGGCCTGCCTTCCACCCTTGCCTCCTGGCATTTCCGGCTCTGTACTGTACCCCAAGTGCGGTCCCCATCCCTCTGCTTTGCATCCATTTCTCCAACTGACGGATGTCGACATTCCTTCCACCTCTGTACTTCTAAACATATAATTCTTTTTTTCTCTTAGTTGGGAGTTCTTTGAATTTGATTTGATTACCACCATCATCCAATGCCCTATTAAGCATTCATTCTTTCAAGAAATATCAATTGAGCGCTCACTAGGAGTTAGGTTCTGGGCTACAGGGTGAACAGAGGCCGATGGATAAGTAAATATAGCACAATGGGGAGAGAGCTGTCCTTGCCATAGCTGCTGCTCTAATTTCACGGGAACAAAACAAACGGAGTGAGACAGAGAATCTTTCTCCTCTGGGTTTTTATTACACAGACAGCCCTGGATCTAGTTTACAAAATTTCAAGTGTAGCCAACCCAGATGAAAAAACCATACTATTTCCTGTAGATTAAGAATACATAATGAGGGTGCCTGGCTGGCTCAGTCGGTGGAGCGTGCGACTCCTGATTTCAGGGCTGTGAGTTCGAGCCCCAGCCTGGGTGTAGAGATTACTTAAAACTAAAGCCTTAAACACACACACACACACACACACACACACACACACACACACACACACCCCGCACTGGTCAGTGTTGGCGCATCTCTAATTTGCAGGCAGAATGACTACAACAAATATTTAAGTTCACAGAGGCATCAACCTCAATATACACTGACCATCCACTAACTTAATAGCACCAGGAAGACTTTATGGAAATGCCAGCCAACCGACAGGGGTACCAGAGCATCTCATGTTTCAGGATGGTGGTCACAAGGAGGCGGTACCGGACCCAAACCCCACAAGTAAGCCCTTGCATTTTCCAGCAGAGCTGGAGTCTTGTACCTTTTCTTCAGGATGCACAGAACTCCTTCAGAGCAAGGCAGGAGAAAACTCCTTTGCTAATTCCAAAGGGAAAGTGCTTAAGGACTCTCGACAAGGTTAATAAAGGACACCACCGTCCAAGGACAGCTGATACCCTGTGTGGGAACCAAGATGGGCAACACAGGCACAAGGACTATTCTGAGACCCCACAAATGCAGGAAGACTTCTCTGACCCACTCTTACCTGCCTACAGATAGGTCTTCCATCACAGAGAACTCAGCTGTGGGAGATCTCTGTCCCAAGAGGCATATTCACCAGGGAAGGTGAACCCTTAGCCCCACTGAGGCTGGAAGTCGGCCCTGCACCCAAACTCTGTCCTGGGCTCTCAGGTCTCCCACTATTTTCCTAAGGGTCCCTTGATTCTTTCTACACATCAGCGGCTCTCCTAGGAGCGGGCTTTCTCCCCTTCCCTTCCCTTGTGAAGATAGCATATAACCTCTCAAACCTCCCCATCCCTTCGGTATTCACTTCTCCCTCTGATGCCCCCCCATGCGTTAAAACTAAAAATCAATAAACTTGTGGGATGCCTGGATGGCTTGGTCAGTTAAGCTTCTGATTCTCCCCCCCACCCCAGACAAGTTTTTATTACTTTGTCCTACATATAGAACCCACGAGGTGTCTGATTCTTGATTTCAGCTCAGATGGTGATCTCAGGGTCCTGAGATCAAGCCCCGTGTCTGGCTTTGCACTGGGCGTGGAGTCTGCTTAGGATTCTCTCCCCCTCCCTTTGCCCCTCCTCCCTCTGTCTCTCTCAAAAAAAAAAAAAAAAAATCAGTAAACTTGTATGGATTTTCTCCTCTTTATCTGTGGTCAATCTAATTCACAGCACTCCCCCACCGCCCCACCCCCCAGCCACTGGACCTAGGAGGGTGGAAAAGTACCCCACTCCCCACCCTTGGTCCCATGTTTAGTGGAGCGGCGCTCTCGGAGACCTGGCAAGGTTGGGACTGGGACCCAGGAGAGGGAACACTGCTGGAGGTCCACGAGTGACCAACAGGGGTGAGGTTCAAAATGAAAGGACAGTAGCAACACTCCCCAGCTTTCTGGAAATGACTGTCATGGAGTCTCTCCTGCCCCAGCAGGGAGTCTTGTCAGCCCAGTACATCAACAAACTGGACAACCAGACCTTTGTGACCTGTCCCTCAGGCCAGGGACACTAGGCATGTCTCATTTGCCTTCCCTAACCCTGGCCTGTGCTTGCTGCTGACATTGAATCTGACTTGCTGTGTCTGGTGGCCTTCCTTATGGGAATGCTGACCAGCTCAAGGCCTCCCCACGCTTCTGAGCACACAGGGCTCTCGAGCACAGAAGATGGTTTTCATGCCCTTCCCAGCACGGGTGGCTGGCCTCTCACCTCCCAGGGCCCATTCTAGAGTCCTCGATAACGATTAATCCATCTCACTTAACTGAGGCCAACTTGCCCTCAGTGTGGCCAAGGTGGCCAAAGAAAGCAACCATCTCTGGTGGTCTAACAGGTCTACCCCTGTAATCGGCCTTCACCAACTAGCCACAGCAAACACACACACACACACACACACACACACACACACACACACACACGGAAAAAGGCTTTTTAGAAAGCCCGTGATCATGTTATCAACAACCTCCAGGAGGACCCTTGTCCCTAACATCAAACCAGCCCAGGTGGGTCCAGGCCATAAGGCGGCCAATCCTGGAGACCCATGCTCTGCCACCTTGCCTGGTACTGCAACCAGTGCTTGCTGCAGGCTCTCTCGGGAAAGACTCCAAGGAAGATTCTGGTAGATTCCTGACGGTGGCAAGACAGACAGGAAACCTCCTGAAAGATGAGGTTTTCTTTCCTTGGGGACGGGATGGGGGTGCAGGACTCTTTCAGTAAACACAGGACGACCCCCACCTGGGGCTCGGGCTTCCAGGCTCCCAACCCGGCCCCTCACAACACTGAATGCCCCGCCCCCTGATGGGTTCCATAATGAGAAGTGCTGTCAATCACAGCTCCATTAGCCTGGACAGACTTTCACTTCCTGAAACAATTTATTGGATCCCCAGAAGCAAACGGGCCGTCTTCCTTTTCAGCTCTGCTTTTAGGGAGCTATTCAGAGGGGGTGTGTGTCCCTTCTGTTCCTGCTGAGAGGCCTTTGTTTTCCTTCATTTACTCATGAAAACAGTTTCCTGACTTTACCCAGCTTCCTCTCTCCCGGTTTCCGAGTGTTTGCCCAAACTGTGTCCCCCCACTGCTCGGCTGCTGCACAAAACCCACCAGCTGTTTCCAGCTACTGAACCAGGGAGGGAGCTGCGGATTTTATTTGCAGATGTTTGCAGGGAGGCAGGGTGGGAGGCGGAGGAGAGGAGAGGCACACACTTGAAGAAATTGAATTCAGGTGAAAAAATACAGAAATGGGGCAGAAGGGTGATCGGCCAAGATGCCCTCTTTGGAGCAAGTCCGGGGTCTGGCCTTTCCTGCAGTCCCCCTTTCTGGCCAAGAATTTAATCAGCTCTACAGAAAATCCTTAAAAACGCCCCAACTAAAAGGCATTTTCAGCTTCTCTAAGATTTTTTGGACAGTCTTCACATTTATAAGATCTATGGAATGAGCTCACGGTTTAATTGTGATACATTCTCAACTATTTGGAAAACCCCATGCAGCTTATAAGAGATGTGCAGGCCAACACGCTTTAGGGTCTGTATATCTCTTAGTCTCTGAATAGAAAAAGATCATCCAAAATTACATAAAATAATATTTTCCTCCCCAGCTCTTCTTAGAGAATAACACACACTGTGCAACCACACTTGAGCAATAAGGCAATATCCTTTAAGCATAAATCAGTTTAACTCTTAACCTGGGAAAACAGACTGAAGAAGGCAGAGTTATGTCTCGCCTTCTGAGAATTTCCCGTCAATAGCAAATGGGGGTGGGGGGGGGGCAGACGTTAGGGCCTCGGCGATCTAAGCAGGGTAAAATTATGCAGCCACGTAAGAAATAATATCTATTAGGCTAATTTAATCACCGAATACTTTACAGATGAATTAGAATTTAGAATCCAATTATTTTCAACATTCAGACTGTCAGAGCCTGTTTTTAAGCAGGAGGGAAAAAGGGGAAGATTAGGGCAGGTTTTCAAGACTCAGCGAATGGAATGGACTCTCTCCGGCTCCAAGGCTGCAATGAGAGCAGAGAAATGACAACAGTGATCAGGGTTTTTGCCATCACCCTGCCCCACCGGGCCCAGTGAACCCAAGGGCAGGACATGGGATTTGTTACCCCTGACGGACAGCCATTGTCCCTGCCAGGAGCCCTCCTTGAAGGCTGGCAGGCTTTCACAAAGGAAGGCGGCTAGGCTACATCCTATGGTGGCCCACAGAGCAGGGCCACTCGGAGTCCTGGAAAACCACAGGGTGCCCTGAGGGGCCATGGCAGGGGCCTGGTCACAGTCTGGGCCTGCCTACCCCTCCTCCAGCAGCTTCCCCTTGGCTCTCTTTACAGGAGCATTTCTCTTCAGGGGCAGTAAAGGCTGCAGGGTAGAAGGCCCTCTAAGATAAGAAGGAAACAGTCAATGTAAAGCCTTTCAGGCCTCTGGGCTCTACAAGAGCTGGTTCTCCCACCTGGGATGGGGTCTGCTGTTCCATGTGTGGGGAAACTGAGGCCCAAGGTTAGCATTACAGACCCTGCAGCCAGTGTGTGTAAGCAGCCCTGTACAGAATTCCTCTAAAAACAGATCCACCTACCAGCTTGGAGGTGGTGGCAGGAGTTCCTAGAGGAATACAAGAGTTTTCTGATTTGTACTTCAGTGTTCTGAAAGGAAAGAATCAGGTGTTTCTGTCTTCCTTCCATTCCTAGGGCTGGGTTCAGGCAGTAGTGGAATTGGACAAACAACAATTCTTACGATGGATATCTGAGTTATCGCTAGGACTAAGACAGATTTGGTCCAGGGTTTGCAATTACTTGATCCAAAGAGGTTCCTCTAGAAAAAAATGAATCAAAAATAATTTTTTTTTTGAAGAGAGAATTTTGCAGAAGACCTTTGCATTATGGCTGTTTTGCAATTCTCAAGAATTGCAAAATCTCCCGTGTTCCCAGTAGCAGAGTGGGAACGTTAGGGGGAACCTCCGCTTGTAATTCATTCCAGAACAATCTTTACAGCGTAAAATGAATGCAGGTACTGTGCATTTAAATTTTAATATGCCAGCGGGTCACGGGGCTGGCCGTCAGGACGGAACACACTTGTTTAAGGACTGTGTGGACCCCGCCTACTCAGGAAGGCACGACTAAAGCCACTGTTGGAGCCATTACCCGCTGGGGCCTCCCCAGCCCCATTCCCTGGCAGGAGGGAAATTTGGTGTTTACAGGCCATGGGGGTTTTATGATGGGGGTGCTTCCTGTCCGGCTGAACAGACAGGTCCAACCCTACAGACTTTGAGTTCTCCTGCACATTTTCTTCCACCTGGCACACAATGGGTCCTTATTATCCCTTTAATTACTGAGCTGGACCGCCCTGCTCCCTCCCGACTAGAACCTTTGTGTGTGCTGTGTGTGTGTGCATGCACGCATTCACATTTGTCTCTTTGATTCATTTAATTGAGGGCAGGGCATTGGATAGGATCTCAGAAGAGGCATTCCTTGTTCGAGGATGATTTATTACAGCTCTTGAAAACACCTGTTCATCAATTTATCCTTTTGTACAAAACTCAGACTTACTAACCAGTTGTTTAAAAAAGATCTTCCTACATAATATATTGTTATAAAAAACCTCACATAATTATAAGAAAAGGAAGTCTATTAAAGAATAAGCATAAGAAAGCCTCCCACATCTGGGGGATTGTTTCTCTGTATATGTACACACACACACACACACACACACACACACATACACGATTATGTGGAATTCCAGCGACTATTTCTTAGTAATGGGTATTCTTACATAGGAAAAGTTAAGCTGGAAACTACTTGAAAATTAACAGGCTCTCCAAAGCAATGGGAGAATCACCTGCATCACGGAGGCATCCATTTCGATGGGTACAGACCAAAAAAGTCACTTCCTTAGGATATAACCAAAATAACCCTTTCCTCTTGCTTCCAGTGCAAAAGTCAGCCTCCCAAGTCACAGCATCGATGTCACAAGCCCGTAAGGAAACGGACACTTCTGTGTCATGGACTCAGCTCTTCACAGTGATATCTGCATTACTGGCAGCATGCCGCCATATCGAAACACTGGAGACCAGAAGTGATCATCAGTGCGGCCTTCTTCCCCTGGTCCCCAGGCTGGTCTAAACGGAAGGTGAGGCCCAGGCTGCTTTCACTCCGAGAGCTTCCCAAGCCAGTCACCACTGCGGGTCAGCTCTCTGCCCCGACAGGTCCTTTAGGAGATGTCTTCTTTTTGGGAGGGGATGGAGCAATGTTTTTCCCACCCCTAATCCTGCCTGGGTGCTTAGGAAGAGCTCTCCCTCCCGGAGAGATCACATGGGCAGCAGCCTGGAAGCAGGACCTGGTCGGTGAGCTACCGCCACACGCCTAATTAATGACCCTGCTGGTCGCAGCTGGAAGAGCTGAGCTGGGGGTGATTAATTAAATTAGCTGGCAGAGGAAATTACAGTGGAAAAGCCAAAGTTTGATTGCTCCATAATTAACCGCAGTGCAAATAATATCTGCATCTATAACTTCCAGCGATGAGATCAGAAGCCAATTGAATTTGGCACTGATTGAAGCTGTAAATATCCTGTGGCGAGAAATGATAGGTTTGTTCTAGAGGGAAAACTTACAGAAATGGACATCTAGCAAATGTGATCAGGGGAAAAGGGCACCAGCAGAAACTGCAGGAACGAAGCCTTACCTTTCAAGCTGCCTCTTTCCAACATGAAAACAACTCACTTTTTCTGTATCTCTTTTGGATTAGTGACGAGGTGTGCTACCCTATACAACCCGTCTCTACATTTCAGATTCGACTTCCCATGCGTGGAACCCAGCGTAGGGTTCCATTTCCCTGCCTTCTTCCAGGGATTAAAACACAATTCTACAGTAATTTCATAGGCCGATACATGGGGACCACTTTCATCTCCCCTAGAAGAGGAATATTCTGTGTAGATCATCAAATGTGAGAGCTAATGCTGCTTTTCTGGATAATGACATTTTTTTCTTCTTTGTAAAAATCTCATGTTCAAAATATGGTTTCATTAGCAATAGGATTCTACTTAAAAAAAAAAAGTATTTTATACAGATAATTGCCTGGTAAAACCCTGCAGAACTTCTGGCAGATGGAAACATTATATTTTCTACTAATCACATATTTTTAAGTAAGTTATTCCAAGGTGGAAGGCATGCATCTCTACTAAAGAGGCTTTGACTAATGGCTTGGTGGCTTTTGACCAAGAGCTGTGGCATCTGTCTGGCGACTGGTCAACATTTTATCCCACTCTAGACACCTAAAAGCTCGCAGTTAAATGGAGGGAACAGAGCAAGTGGCAACATTTTAAATACAGTATAGTTCAGAGATCTATCCCTGGGCATTTTTTCATTTGAGCTTCATAACCATCTAGTAGGTAAATAGGTCAAGTAGTGTTGTTGTTATTATTTTTTTAAGAGATCACACATGCACAAGCAGGGGAGAGGCAGAGGGAGAGAGAATATTAAGCAGGCTCCACGAATAGCCTGATGGGATGGATCTTACAATTCTGACATCGTGACCTGAGCCAAAATCAAGAAGAGTCAGACCCTTAGCCAACTGAGCCATCCAGATGTCCCTCATTTTTTTTTTTTTTTTAAGAAGAAAGTCAAGGTAATCAACAGTATGGAAGAATTTGACCCAGCTCTCCTGCCTGATGCGTTTGTTCTAGCCTAAGATGCTCCTTGTCATGATTCTGCATGGTCTTCCCTGCAACAGATGGTTCCTTCTGTACCCCAGACTGAGATATGTCCACAAGCACCATATCTGGGTGGAGAAAAACATGCAGAGGGCCGTATCTGTGGTGGGGGACTGATGATGTGGGCTGCAACACCTCGAGAGGACAGGAGAATATGGCAGACAAAGTCTCTCCAAAGACGTCCATATCCTCATTCCCACGAATACACCAGCCCACATGGTGATCCCACTGGGAGGCAGGGGGATCACAGAGGACAGGGGGATCAGGGCCACAAGGCAGGGGGTGGGGGTGGTCTCCACAAGCAAATGGACTCCCTGGGAGCCTCTACAAGGAACAGAGCCATGTCGACCCATGGACTTCTTCTGGCTTCCAGACTTGCAAGATAATAAAGCTGTTACTTTAAGCCACTGGGCTTGTGGTAATTTATCCCAGCAGTGGTGGGAATTGATCTGCACACTGTTAGGAGGAGAGGGCGTGGATGAACCATGTAGAGAGTGTAGGCTGGCTGGCCTCCGCAAGCTCGCTCAGAGTGCGGCCCATTGGACTTGACGCTGGGCAGCAGGAGGCCTCGTGAAACCCTCTGCCTTTGGCCTGGGGATTCCACAGGCCCCCAACCTTGTCCGGCCACAAACTGCCCTGTCATTTGCACCCTGCTGCCCCTCCTGACCGAGTAAGGAGGGTTCTGGACCCTCACAGAGTCTAGACTGGAGATGTGATGAGAGAGGTGGTGTGACCCTATCTCCCTGCCTCTTGTCGGGAAACCGGTCTTCAGAGGTGGCTCTTGTCTCTGCTCGTCTTCCCAGCAGAGGCTCAACTGTCTTTGTTTCCAATTCGCCTTCCAAGAATGTTTGCAGAGGGAGCTCCTTGCACCACAGAGCGTCTCCCTCAGAGCCCAGGCCAGTGTGCTCTCTGTCCATCACTGGGTTCTTTGAGATCAGGGCTCAGCTTTGGCATGCCCAGATGTCCCCCGCCCTGTCCCATCACCCTACGGGGACCAAGCAGGGAGGGCTGGGGAACCACACAAGTGCTGATATTTTAGCTACAGATTTTGCTAAGCTTTTGTCTCAGAAGCAGGAGTTTTATGTGTTTGATGGGCTCTATGGAGTGGACTTGCCCTAGTTCGAACAATTTCAGACCCAAAGCACTCTATCTCCATCTACTCCCTGCCCTGGATGCCAGCCTTCAGCAACCGGGAAACCCATGTTTGTGTGTCCCACTCGGCCTCTCGTCCATACCGCTGCACAGCCTCTCCCTGTCCCACCAGCTTTCTGTCTGCCGTTCCCTGCTCTCCTCGGTGAGGCCTCCCTGGACTTTTCCGTTCCCCTCTGCCTGCTTCAGTGTTTCCATGCATCACATCATCAAACAATGGTTTTAAGGAGGAAGATGCAGAAGAGGGAGAGAAAGAATCTTCAGTTGGCTTGACTTCTGGTGCAGAGCCGCATGCAGGGCTCGATCCCACCACCCTGAGACCATGACCTGAGCCGAAACTGAGTTGGATGCTCAGCTGACTGAGCAACCCCCACGCCCCTCATCAAACAATTTTGAGTGCATCTGTCTCCCTTCTGGGCTGTCAGACTCTGGAGGACTGGCATGGTGTGCCTGGGCGGAGGGTACAGATCAGGCTGCTGCCGTGTCATCCCCTCATGAGGACAGGACTAGAACCTCACTGCTCAAGCCCTGGGGTCACCATATGTAGCCAGACCTTCCACTGGAAAGAAGTGCAGGGCTGGGGGTGAGGAAGGAAAGGTGGGGGGTGTTGTCACTCATTTAAGCACACAGGATGAGGGGTGCCCCAGGTGGAGAGAAGGACATAATCAGGCCAAGGGCAGGAGATGGGGCCAGAGCCTCTACAGAGCCTGGCTAAGTACATGACTCCACAGCAACAAGGGGGGCTGGCGGGCTGAATGCATCTAGTCCATAAAAGCACCAAGTCACAGGAACCAAAATGTAGGCACCTGTCTGGTATCAGGCGAGTCCATGAAGTTGTTCAAGGTGTCATGGAGTGGTCACACTTCTCCAGGGAGGTTATCCTTGGAAAGGTGAAAGGGCCCAATAAAACGCACTGCCCCAGGATAGAGAGCGTGTGGCTTCTGCTCGAATGGAATCCTCTGGCCAGCTGGAGCCATGGCAAGTCTCATGGTCAATTTCATGTGTCAAGGTGTCCATGCTGGGGCACCCACGATTTCATCGACCACCTGCCTACGAGTTGCCTTGAACAGTTAACATCATCTCTAACCAGCTGCTGTTAAGTAGCAGAGATGATCCTCGACAGGGGCCCCATCCACCGGGCCTCACGCTTGGGGGCAAACACCTGCGGTTTTCTGGAGAGACAACTGTGCCCCATGCCCAGGGCATTAACGTGTGCCTGAGTTTCCAGCCTGTGGGCCTGCCCTATGGCTTTACCAGCTCTCCTAACTGTAGGAGTCAACTCCTTAAAACAGAGCTTTCTTTCTGTTTCTCTCTTTCTCTCTGCATAGGCACGTGCACTGGGAGCTCCATGTCTGGCTGACCGACGGAGCAGGTCAGTGAGCCCATGAGCGGCCTGGCCAGAGTGCAGCTATAGAATCACGAGCCTGGAGGCAATATGTGGACCGGCTTCAGGCGACGAGTGGCATCGGGGGAATGGGCAGCAAGGATGGGTGCTTGCTGCCCGGGCACCCTCTTCCTGGAGGGCGAAGCAGTGACCCTGTTCCGTCCCCTGACAGGTGCACAGTCCGGAACCAGACTCCTCCTAGATGGGTCCTCCTAGGAAGCCATACCAGTCTTAAGCTTCGGAGGTGCAGACACAGGACACGCTCCAAGCCAAGTGACATTGGCCCCAAGCCAAATTCGGATTTTCTCGGAATACACATCAGATTCATTTTTTTTTAAAGTTCATTTATTTTTTTAGTAATCCCAGCATGGGGCTCATACTCATGACCCCAAGATCAAGAGTCGCGTGTTCTGACAGCGCCAGCCAAGTGCCCCAATACATTTCGGATCCTGAACCACTCACCCCGATATAAGCTGTCAAGCCTAGAGCCCATGGTGGCATCTTCATGATGCACCGGACATTTGCACCGCTGCTCCTGGGGGTCAAGGCCCTGCCAGGAGCCGTCAGAGATAGAAGTGCTTCTGCGAGGCTGGGGAGAGCCTGTGACAAGCCTGTCACAGGGCCTGAGGACAGGACCTTAGGCCATTTCCAGTCCTGGAGAGGCCCCCAGCAGGTTCCACATTTACCCGAAAGGCTTTGAAAACCAGGGATAAGAGGTCCTGCCGCCTCCTTGCAGGTGGGAATACGAATACCGAATACTGGTCACTGTTATGACTGCAGCAGGGGACCCCTTTGTGGCCTCACCCTCATTGATGCTGCCTCTTTGTCTTGTGTTTTCTTAATAAGCCGGGTGCTCCCTGGGGTGGGGGAGGGTACTAAGTCTTTTGTTTCCTCACAGCTTTATTGAGGTATAGTTTACATACCATTACATTCACCTGTTTTAAGGATACAATTCAACTATTTTTAGTTAACCTAGAGAGCTGTGTGACTAGCCCTGCTCTTCGGTTTGAGAACATCTCTGTTTCCCCCAGAAGATGCTTCACATCCCCCACGCCACCTCTCATCTGCCTTCTGTCTCTGCAACCTTGCCTCTTCTGGGTGTCTCACAGAAATGGAATCATGTGCTACATGGGTCTTTTCTCTCTGGCTCCTTCCATGAGGACTCGTCTTTATGTTCATTCCACAGAGGACAGTAAATAAAAATAGGAATTGCAAATGGAAAATACAGCTGAGAAAATGGGTTGCATCGAAGTCATCTTTGGTCACTGCTCAACTAATTTATGTTTCATAAACCTACAGGTGTAATTTGGCTCAGTGTGTTTCATAAACACCTATTGCATTTAGGGGCTGGGTCTGGTGTATACTGTTGTTTAGTAAGGGCAAATGGACTCTTTTGATACTTAAAATGAATCCCCAAGTTTAAGTTTTTGGAAATTAGGAATAGCCTATGTGGTGCCAGAAAGAAACTGATCGTGAACGTTCCAGAGTGCAGGATGGGAAGGAACACCTCAGTGTCTTTATATGTGAACCCCCTGAGGCAGCTGTCCCATTCCGAGGTGTTAGTGGATTCCATGGAGAATTGGGAAGTCGTTCCTGTACCACATCTTAGTCTACACTAACTCACACCAGAGAAATGTACAAGCCTCTATAGCTGATCACAAATGGGGAGGGGGAGCAGACAGGTCCACAGACTCTCCAAGCTACAGGGGCTCCTTGGTGGTCTTCTGCTCAACACCCCCCTTTGCAGAGTGACACAGAATGAACTGACCTGCACTGATTTGTGCTCAAGTGGGCCAAGGATCTGCAGATTCTCACCAGAAATCTGGGGTTTCCACGCCATCCAGCTGCTCCCTCTCATCAGCTGGTATGGAAGTACTGGTTTGGAAGGACTTACTATCAAGGACATCAGGGCAAACCTCTAATGAAAACTGTCACTGGATCTTTAATGAGAAGGAGGGTCGTCTATTCTAAAGGACTGTCTGGAAGTCAAAAATCATGGGCTCTCTGTTCCCAGGGAAGTCTATAACCTTCTCCACAATCTCTCTCTGCCTTTCTCGAGCACGGCCCTGAGTTACTCCGGGAAGCTGGTGGCTCTGATTTTCCTGGAATTGAGTCAGCAGGTACTTGTAACACCTGGTCAGCACTGGGGCCGTGGAGCCAGATGTGTGTTTGGGAAAAGGGCCTGGGTTTGGTGGTGATGGTCCTCAGGGGCAAACAGACTGAGGGAGGAGGCTCTGCCGGCCCAGGAGAGCTGTGGCCACATAGGCTTCACATCTGGGCAGGTGGCGTTGACACAGGTCTTGGAAGAGGCTGCAGTGTTGACATACATACACACTGCTTACTGGCTCAGGTCATATGAAGGGGTTTCACACACTCCTAGAGCTCAGACGTTCTCCTCCCTGGAGTACATTCAAGGACATGAGGTTGGGGGAGGCTGACAGACTTGTCCAAAGCTGCACAGCTCGTGAGGCAGCATTCTGATCCAGGCACTCTGCAGAGGCAGAATTCTGGCTAACCCTTGCCCTCATCGCACCGCTCCCATTGATTTATCCAGAGAGAGCAGTTACAGCTGTTAGGAAATTTCAAATGTGATGGAACTCACATTGTACATCTGGATCGTGCTGGCAGAGATGTGGTGATGGTGAGAAATTTGAGGGGAAAACGATGAGACGGTTCTTGGAGAGAAGAAACCAGTTTTTGGGCAACGGAAAATGACAGGTTATAGATTTTTTTCCTCTTGTGGATCAGTATTCATTCCCTCCTAGAGATGGCCAAGGACACCCTGTGAAGGAGAATCATCATGGCCATGAGCACCGACATTTAGGGACAATTCTCAGCTCTCAACAACAATGGAGAATTCCAAACTGTGGCTTGGCTTTTTGAGCTGAGAACTCCGACTGTGTGCCTGCCTCATAGAGCCGTAACCCCCAGGCCTTCTCCGTGGAGAGCTTGGGGTAGACCCCACAGGGCCAGCAGCAAAGAGCACCGCCGTGAAGTTCAGAACCACGGCCCCCATCCCTTGTCAGTTTTTCTTCCTTAATTTTGTTATTAACACTCTCACCTTTAATTGATCTCTTCCAGACTAATAAGCTGGTGTGGCCTCATGAGGCCGTTAGAAGTCAGTCAGCAGTAGGCGAGGGGGCGTGTCCTGTTTCGTGCACACTGGCTCCCAAGCTCCCTGGCCCACTGCAGAGCCCCATGTGTTTGCTGAGCTGGTGTTCCCCCTGCAAACAGGACTCACGCTGGGGTTGGATTACACGACTCCGGTGCAGGTCTGGGGGGCCACTGCTAAACCACCCTGGGACGTACACACCCATGTGGTCAGGCCCGGCCATCCCGGCCGTGGTCAGGCCCGGCCATCCCGGCCTTACCCACGGCTGGGCCAGCGAAGTTAGGCAGCCTCAGCCTGTCCTTGGGCAGGGACAGTCCCTCCTGCAGAGGTCAGGGTGGGAGGGGCTCAGCGAGCAGCCACATGGACGCACGTTTGGGTTCTGACTAGCGCGTGCCTGTGTGGGGAAGCACTGGCCCCTCCTGCAGTCCCAAGCCAAACCCTGGGGGATACTTGAGAAATCCTGCATGTTGACCTTGAGTGACTCTCCCATCTTCTGGACACATTCTGCAGGGAGAAGGCCACTGAGGTCAAAGGAGGAAGCCGTGCTGCCTCAAGCCAGATGGCTGGGGTGACCCTGCCTGGTCTTCTCCTTGCCGGCAACGCCTTGTGCTCTGCAAAGGCTTACTATTTACGGTGGAAACGTGATTTTTTCCCCAGCTTCACTGAAAACTTCAGAGCCTGCTGCCTTTTCTTCTTCTTGCCACTTAAAATGGATGGCATATATATATTTTTTTAATCTCACAGCTTTATTGAGATGTAGTCCCTGTACCATACAATTCACTCATTAAAAGTGTACAATTTAATGTTTTTCACATTTTCACAGTTATGTGACCACGAGCACAATCAAGTTTGGCCCATTGTCATCACCCCAAAAAGTGATCGCACTCCTGTCAGCAGGACTGTCCATCTCCCTCTGCATTCCCTTGTACCTGACCCTGGCCACCAGCAGCCCACTGTCTGTCTCTACAGAGCTGCCCTATTCTGGGTGTTCCATACAAACAGAAGCTGACAATACTCCGCTCCGCACAGTGTTTTCAGGGTCATTTGTGTTGTAGCGAGAATCAGTACATTGCTCTTTTTAGGGCTGAGAAAACAGCCCATTGTGTGGACAGTCCACACGGTTCCTCAGCTGAGGGATGTTTGGTTCATGTCCACTTCTGGACGACTGTGAACAATGCTGCTGTGAACACTGGCGAACAAGTTTTTGTGGGGATGCATGTTTTCGTTTCTCTTGCGTATATGCCTAGGGGTGGAAGTCCTGGGTCCTGCGGGAACTCCATGTTTATACTGAACCTTTCGAGGCACTCATAATGCTACTGATGCTCCCCACCTGCCAGCAGTCCTTCAGAATCAGTCTATGTAAATATGGCTCATTCTCATGATTAATCATGCGGGTGGCGGATTTGGTGCTCTGGATACCACCCCTCACCATCCGCTCTGCCCCCCCAAATGCAGCCCATGGCAACAAAAAGAGAACAGCCAGATTCTCCTATAAGAATGGAAACAGAGACCTAGGGAGGGCCCACTTCATGGCTACGCAGCTCAAACCCAAGTATCATCCCCCCCCCCAAGTTTCACGCTCCCCCAGCTTTACTACTCCTAGCATCGAGCACAGCCAGGGATGCCAGGGCCCCACGGGCAGGGGAGACAGCTATCTGAGGGGCTGCCTAGAGAGCTGACAGCATGACACCCTGCTCACACCCAGAACCTGGACATTTAGAGAAGGACTTGAGCTTAGGATGCCTGTCCCAAGTACCCGCTTGGCTCTTCCCCCACTTAGAGTTGACCATGAGCAAAGTTAGCTGCTACCCTGCTGTCTATCTCCCACTGCCTTGTGACCTGGGTTAGAAAACTGCCCTTCCCCTGGCTCACTGCCACTGTCCCCCCCCTCCCCATTCCTGGACTCTCTAAGTAACAATACATCCTAGGCTCTACTTCCTTTGTTGGGGTACACTGGAACTGTGCCTTCAATCAAAATGACCTAAGGTTTTCATTTTTCCAAAATGGAAGCTGGGATGCTGAGGGAGCCACCTACCGATTCTGTGTGAGGGTCTCATGCCTCCTCACTCAGCAAGCCATAATCTGCACATTCCTAATTTAGTACGCCAGCTACGTACTTTGGACAGAGCAGGCAAGTGCACCCTTGGGTAGTACCAATCTCACACCGTCTGAGAAGCATGGTCATCTACATGATGCCCATGCTAATAATATAACCCCAGTCCTTCTAATAAGGCTTCAGTCTTTTATAAGAAAGTCAAAATTAGCAATCTGGGGTACATTCTAATCTATAAGATGCTTTTAATTTAACATAGTGTGACTACCCCTCTGTATGACTATATTTTTAGTGGCATCATTTTTAAAGGCTTCAAAATGCTTCACGGTATATACTCTGTACTATAATCATATATGCATTTTACATAATTGATACCTTATTTGTATACAAAATGAATAATGTAATCACCTATTTGGAATCCTGCTTTATTTAAAATTTTTAACTTTGCAACAATGATGCAATGAACACCTTTGCAATGAAATCTTTTCTTAGAGCCTCATCATTTAGAATAAATGCTAGAAGTACTGCTATGTCAAAAAGCATGTCGTTTTGAAGGCTGTTTATACATCTTGCTAAGTTTCTTCCGGGAAGATTTTGGTATTTGCTAATTTTTACTGCCACCAGTGTGTGTGTGGGGGGGAATGGACATGGGCACATTTCCAGGAAACCCTGGATAACATTAAGCATTATTATTTTAACAAACGTTAAGTATATTTTTTACCTGTTAAGTTGTCACACACTTATTTGAAGCTAATTATTTGATTTCGGTGAGAGCCACCCATCTTAGAGGACCGCATGCAACCTGCCCTTCCCTTTGCTGGCCCAGCCAGCCTTAGACCAGTGGCTATGATCTGGAACATCCATGCCCGGGGGGGTGGTCCCTGCTTCTCTGGCTTCTGTGACCACACCGGAACATCTCTCGCAGATCCTGAGTCTCGTCTCAAAAGTTCGGAACACACAGGCTGCAAAGAATGAGGAGGACGTCTCTCTCTAAGGGACAGGAGGACGTCTCTCTAAGGGACAAGGCTGCCTCCTTAGAACCAGAGAGGAAATGTCACTTTATTCTCTTCTTCAGATATGTGGCCACTTGTAGTCTTAGCCACAGAACTGAGCACACAGTAACATTATGTCACAATAAGTGAACTGTCTTTTCAGAAATATTCTTCTTGTCTGTTCCAAAGGGGTTGGGTCAGTACTGGGTATTATAATAGTTGCAGATGTAATGTGTTTATGACTCATTCAGGATGCTTTAGTAAACAGGAAATGTGTATATACTATCATTTTAAAATAAGCTTGTTGAATCCGGCTCTCTGCTTGGCAGGAAGCCTGCTTCCCCCTCTCTCTGTGCCTGCCTCTCTGCCTACTTGTGATCTCTGTCTGTCAAATAAATAAATAAAATCTTTAAAAAAAAAAATAAGCTTGTTGAACCAGATCCCAACATGTCTGAACTCCTAGAATCTTTTCCCCCTTTCCTAACAAGAGCTAATAGGTGACATTTACCTAGAATTCTGACCTTATTTAGGAGTTTTGGTATTACATTTTTTCTACACTACCTCTATTTCTCACTTACTTCTCAAAATCTTCCCTTGGGACAGGTATTGTAATTATCCCTACTTTGCAGACAGGGTGACTGAGACACAAACAGCCCAGGATACATGACAAGTCAGTATAAACTAAGAGTCTGACCTGAGTCTGTCCTTGAACCTCAGCACCAGAACCAGATCTACTCACAGTGCACCTGACATACACTTAGCTCTTAAGTCGCAGTGATTCAAAATTCATAAAATGGGAAAAACAATGGCTGATGAGAAACTATATTCTAGATACTTCTTTGAAAAAACAAGGAGTGCAAAAAAATATACCAGTGATAGAACCGTAACACTTTTCAACACTTTCGAGGGACGGAAGTCAGTCAGAAAAACAGTATATACAATACTATTTATGTAAATTTCTAGAAGAGGCAAAACTAATCTGTCCTGATCGAGATCAAACCCATGACTGCCTAACACAGAGATTAGCTGGAAGGGGAACGAGAGTGAACTTCCTGGGATGACAGAGGGGAACCAACAGGAGTGTGAGTTACACAGGTGTGTGTGCTTGTTAAAACTGGTGGGATGGCACTTTTGTTTAGCAGAGATACTGGCCTGTTCTCTCCCTGTGGTGTCTTTATCTGGTTTGGGGATCAGGGTGATACTGGCCTCATGAAACGAATACAGAAGTTTCCTTCCTATTTTATTTTTTGGAATAGTTTGAGAAGAACACTTACTGACGTGTCTTTAAATGTCTGGTCGAATTTGCCTGTGAGGCCGTCTGGTCCTGGACTTTTGTTTGTTGGGGTTTTGATTACTGATTCAATCTCCTTGCTGGTTATGGGTCTGTTCAAATTTTCTACTTCTTCCTGCTTCAGTTTTGGTAGTTTATGTGTCTAGGAATTTATCCATTTCTTCTAGGTTGTTCCAATTTGTTGGTAACATAATAAGTTTAGAAAGAATATACCTCAACATCCTGAAGATCATATATGAAAAACCCACAGTGAACATCATATTCAATGGAGAGAAATGGAGAGCTTTTCCCTCTAAGGTCAGAAACAAGACAAACATGTTCATGTTCACCACTTCTATTCAATAGTATTGGAAGTCCTAGTCACAGCAATCAGTCAACAACAAGAAATAAAAGGCACTGAAATTGGTAAAGAAAAAGTAAAGCTCTATTTACAGATGACATGATATTAGATATATAGAAAGCCATAAGGACTCCACCAAAAAACTACTAGAATTGGTAAGTGAATTCAATAAAGCTGCAGAATACAAAATCAATATGCAGACATCTGTTGCATTCCTATCCACTAATAACAAAGCGGCAGAAAGTGAAATTAAGAAAACAATCCCATCTATAATTGCATCAAACCAAAAATATCTAGGAATCAGCTTAACCAGAGAGGTGAAAGAAAGAGAAAGACATTCCATGCTCATTGGTTGGAAGAACAAGTATCGTTAAAATGTCTATACTACCCAAAGCGATCTATAGATTTAATGCAATCCCTATCAAAACACTAACAGCATTTTTCACAGAACTAGAGCAAACAATCCTAAAACTTTCATGGAACCACAAAAGATCCCAAATAGCCAAAGCAATCTTGAAAAAGAAAAACAAAGCTGAAGACATCAAGATTCTGGACTTCAAGCGGTATTACAAAGCTGTAGAGATCAAGACAGTATGGTACTGGTAAAAACAGACACAGATCAATGAAACAGAACAGAAAGCCCAGAAATAAACTCACAATTATATGGCTAATTATCTTTGACAAAGCAGGGAAGAATATCCAAGGGAAAAATGTCTCTTTAACAAATGGTTTGGGAAAACTGGACAGCTATATGCGGAAGATGAAACTGGACCATTTCCTTATACCATATACAAAAATAAACTCAAAATGGATTAGATCTAAAGGTGAGACCTGAAACCATAAAAATCCTAGAAGAGAGCACAGGCAGAAATGTCTCTGACATTGGCTATAGCAACATTTTTCTAGATATATTTCCTGAGGCAAGGGACACAAAAGCAAAAACAAACTATTGCGATTTCATCAAAATAAAAAGCTTCTGCACAGCAAAGGAAACAATCAACACAACTAAAAGGCAACCTACTGAATGTTTGTATTCAGTAGTTTGTATTGCAGGAGAAAATGTTTGCAAATCCTTAACAGATTAAAGGGTTAATATCCAAAAGATATAAAGAACTTACACAACACAATAAAACCAAATAACCTAATTAAGAATGAACAGACAGTTCTCCAAAGAAGACATCCAGATGACCAACAGACACATGAGAAGATGCTCATTCACCATCAGAGAAATGCAAATCACAGCCACGATGAGCAATCACTTCACACTTGTCAGCACGGTTAAAATCCTCAACACAAAAAACAAGTGTTGGCAAAGACGTGTAGAAAAAAGAACTCTTTCTTGTGCACTGTTGGTGGGAATGTAAATGGGTGCAGACTCAGTGGAAAAGGACCCTCCAGGTCCTCAAAATGTTAGAATTAGAGCTACCCTATGATCCAGTAATGGCATTATTAGGTGTTTACTGCAAAAATACAGAAACATTAATTCAAAGGGATACATGCACCCCCATGTTTACTACAGCATTATTTACAATAGCCAAGGTATGAAGGCAGACCAAGTGTCCACTGATAGATGAATGGGGATAAAAAAGATGTGGTAGGTGTACACACACACCCAGGAATAGTATTCAGCCATGAAAAAGAATAAAAATTTTGCCATTTGCTATAACATGGATGGAGCTAAAGTATATTATGCTAAGTAAAGTGAATTAGAGAAAGACATATATCAGATGATTTTACTCATGAGGAATTTAAGAAACAGAAGCATATAGGGAAAAAAGAGAGAGAGAGAGGGTCAAGAAACAGACTCTTAACTCTAGAGAACACACTGATGGGGACCAGAGTGGAGGGGGGAAACAGGTGATGGGGATGAAGGAGGACACAGTCCTGATGAGCACTGGGTGATGTATGGAGGGGCCGAATTGCTCTATCGCACACCTGAAACTAATCTAGCACTGTATTGAATTTAAATTGATTTTACAAACAAAAAAAACCCAGTGGGATTGATCACATACCCAAGATGTGTCCAATGCACTGTGTGTAAGGTTTACCTCAAAATAAATTTTTAAAAATTTCCCCTCCCCTGCCTTACTAAATAAATAATCTAACAATTCCAGGAGTTCATAATTCACCTCAACTGCCAAAGGGGGAGTCTGGTTTCTACTTGGACTTTTAGAATAAGGCACTCATAATTCTGGCCTTTGCATGCTCGCGTCAGCCCACACATCAAAGCTTCTTGTAGTCCCTACTTTAGTGAATGGATCTGCACTGTGGTCGGCCTCCATGAGCTTGGGAGGGTGGTCATACGATGGTGATGAAGAAGGTAGAACCCCCTACCCCAGGGAAGAATGCGACCCTGAGACCTCAAATCCTTCCTTGGATCAGGCAAACAACCAAGGAGAATGGGGTTTTTCAGGACACACAGCCAAGCCATGCCCCTCCACCCCTACCCGAGGTGCTGAATAGTGACATGGATGTTGCTGGACACACACCCACCACAGGTCAGCCATTCCACAGAATCTCAGCAGAAGACACATGGGGAAAAGCCCCAGCAACTTGAAAGTTCATATTTAAGAGCAAAAGGAGTATTGCCGCTGATGAGGAGTTCGAGGGACAGTTTCAGGGCTTTGGAGGGCTAGTCCCACTGCTGGGACAGGAGTCCCAGGGCTCTCGATAAACAGGCAGCCCAGCTGCTCATGGCAGGGCTCTCAAACTCAACCCGAGGCAACTGTCAAAGATCCCCGTTCTAGAAGGATTAGTGAGACGAACCATTCCAGCAACAACTGGACCCACTGCCTGCCCTGGGGAACAGGACTTCACTGTCAATATGGGCGTTAAAAGGGCTCCTTTTCTACTCACTCTGCAGCCCCTACGGGCCTCCCTTCGCTCACCACCCAGCTGCCCACGGGCTGGCCAGACACCGTTCCCATTCTTGAGAGCCTGCCCGCGCGTGAGCAACATGTCAGCAAAGGTTTCCAGGCTGTCGGCAAACAGAACATTTAGGGTAGTTTCCTTTGATGGCTGCTTCACAGTCAGATGAAAACCAGCCGCAAGGGGAGTGCACTTCAGAAATAAAGCGCAGCCAGTGGATGGCAGGGTAACAAGCCGGCACCACAATAGGGTGGCCGGCGCCAGAGGCAAGCGAGCTGAGGCTCCTAACTCAAAGCCCACGCGTGCGCTCCCTGTGCCCAGATGAGTGATTCAGCCTCACCCAGCTCGACGGTTTCCAAACCACACGTGCAGACATCAGGACAGAGCCTTTCCAACACTGCCAAAGCCAGGAGCTTTTCCGAAAGCCCGTGATTAAGTCGGAATGTCTGCATCTGTCTCACCTGCACGTTACCCGCCTAGATGGGGTAGACCGCCTGATGGTGGGTCTGCAAAGGGCACCACTGAGGCACAGCAAAGCGCTGCTGGCTTTACCTGTGGGCCTCTGGATGAGGGCTGGTGCTCAGGCTGGAGCCGCTGTCTGCTCCCTGTGTTGAGTGAGCTCCCTGGCCTCCCCAAGGGACACATGGGGGTCGCCGCTTGGCTGGCTCTCAGGCCCTCCCCACAGGGACCCGCTCAGTGGGTTTCAGGTGAGGGTAAGTGTCTGAAGGGATGCTGGGAGTTTTAGGAACAGGTGTAATTAGCATTCACAGACGAGGGCAGGCAAGGCCCAGGACTGGGGTCCAACTGTCTCGTTCTGTAGCTACACAGCACACCTCTTCACCCACATGAGCTTCCCCAGGGCTTGGGGAGAGCCAGGAAAAGCAGCCCAGCAGCCCTCCACCAGCAGCTGCCTCTCAGGGCTCTGCACGGGCCAAGCTCACAGCAGCATGGAAGATAGGTCAGGGCCTCTGTGCTCCGCTGGCATCTTCCTGCCCCGGGAAGCCGCGACGAAGTTCCCAGCTCACAGACGCCAAGCTTGAGCTTTTCACAAAGCTATGTACTGCCCCCGTCCCCTTTCAAGCTGCTGATGAAAGCTTCCACAACAGAGGAGAAAAGCCATTATGCTTGTTTTCTTGGTAGTATCTTTAAAATAAAATTCAGAAAGCACCTTTCCTGATCAAGAGACACTGAGAGACTGCCCTGTTGGGAATTGGTGCTCCTTAAAATAAAGCACAGCAACAATACTGTCTGGGCCCTGGGAGTTGATGTATAGCCTTCCATAAGCTTCTCCTGGGAGTTGACGTATTGCCTTCCCAAAATTTCTCCTGGCATCCAGAAGGGCCTCCCGGCCTTCCCTTAACTCCAACCCTCCAGGTGGCTTTTTCACATAAGGACCTGCTGCCCAGAAGACAGTGATGCATGCTGTAGTGCGCATCGGAGCAAAATCACTATTTTCAATAAGCATCACAAAATATTCCTCTCTTCTCTTTGCTCCTACAAAGTGCTCAACGGACCGGTACCTCCTGCCCTAAAGCAGACATGGCATCCAAGCAACAGGCAACAGGCAGGCTGTAAGCTTCCTAAAGCCAACCTGTGGTTCTTCACCCTGAGGAAGGTGGGTACGACCCACCATGCCTCGGGGGGAATCAAAACCCAGCGTATTGAGATGGCGACTTTCAAGAGAAACCAGCTGTGTCTCAGTGTTTGCTACGCCTGAAAAATGAAATACAAATTTCAGACACTGTGTTTCTGGCTCCGCATTCTCCATGGCACTCCGATGGCATTACGGTCACCAAGCCCGGGAAAGCTGTGCCATATGGCAGTGCAGGCGTGGGAAGTGACAAGCCCCCTGGCCTGAGCTGCCTGCTCGGTACAGGTGGGGCGAGAGGCACAGGCACCGATACGCTGCCTCTGATGTCCCACGTCCTACAGACCCCGGTGGCTGCTGCACCACATCTCACTGCTGTCCGGCATTACACGCAGCAGCCTTCAGTTGCCGGCCCAGGAGCCCAGCAGCAAAGCACCGAGGTTAGAGCACAGGCTGTAGGTTTCCGGCCCCCGACTCCATGTCACCGAGTACCTGCTGTGTGACCTACATGTCCTCAGCCGTACCACAGGGACAGAGCCTGCCTGCCTTCTAAGAGCTGTTAGAGACCTCAGTAGCAGGGGCCCCCAAAGTGTGCAGGCTGTGGGTGGCCTGTACATGTGGCCTTTGTAGCATCAATGAATCTCCCTATTCCTGGAGGCTGCAGGTCTCGTAGGGAATGCCTGGCTTGTCCACCTACTTGGGCAAGTTCTCCTGGCGGCCCCGGGCCTTTGGGACCTGTTCGGCTTATTTCTGACCTTGATGTCTTCGGTGAGCTGGACATGAGCGGGATGGTGTCAGAGGCCAAGGGGGAATCAAGCCCACCCTTGAAGTCACCTTGCTTTGGGTCACAGGTTATTCCGTTGGGAAGACCTCACATAAGCCCAGTGACCATGGCCTTCATGAATCACCGCACATCCATGGCCATCGCCAAACATGTGGGCTGACAGGGGGCACTTTAGATCTTCTTCCGACTGTAGGACATCATATGACTTCACAGAACATTCTGGCCCTTCCTGACTTGTGCCTTTTCTGTTCAGCTCTTGGTGCCTTGCCACCTTAGAAACCGTTTTCTCAGTGTAACCATGATTACATTTCAATCCCTTACTGCTCCGTTCCTGGTGGCAGAGATGTGTGTCCCCTTGGCAATGATGTCACCTGGAAAGGGTGCTCTGCTTTGTCCCAACTGAGTCTAAGAAGAGGCACCCTCACTTCGTATGGGTGCAGCCATCGCCTTTTTTTTTTTTAATTTTTTTATTTACAGCGTAACAGTGTTCATTCACCCAGTGCTCCATGCAGTACGTGCCCTCCCTATTACCCACCACCTGGTTCCTCAACCTCCCACCCCCCCGCCCCTTCAAAACCCTCCGGTTGTTTTTCAGAGTCCATAGTCTCTCATGGTTCATCTCCCCCTCCAGTTTCCCTCAACTCCCTCTCCTCTCTATCTCCCCATGTCCTCCATGTTATTTGTTATGCTCCCCAAATAAGTGAGACCATATGATACTTGACTCTCTCTGCTTGACTTATTTCACTCAGCATAATCTCTTCCAGTCCCGTCCATGTTGCTACAAAAGTTGGGTATTCATCCTTTCTGATGGAGGCATAATACTCCATTGTGTACATGTACCACATCTTCCTTATCCATTCATCCGTTGAAGGGCATCTTGGTTCTTTCCACAGTTTGGCGACCGTAGCCATTGCTGCAATAAACATTGGGGTACAGATGGCCCTTCTTTTCACTACATCTGTATCTTTGGGGTAAATACCCAGCAGTGCAATTGCAGGGTCATAGAGAAGCTCTATTCTTAATTTCTTCAGGAATCTCCACACTGTTCTCCAAAGTGGCTGCACTAACTTGCATTCCCACCAACAGTGTAAGAGGGTTCCCCTTTCTCCACATCCTCTCCAACACACGTTGTTTCCTGTCTTGTTAATTTTGGCCATTCTAACTGGTGTCAGGTGGTATCTCAATGTGGTTTTAATTTGAATCTCCCTGATGGCTAGTGATGATGAACATTTTTTCATGTGTCTGATAGCCATTTGTATGTCTTCATTGGAGAAGTACCTGTTCATATCTTCTGCCCATTTTTTGATATGATTATCTGTTTTGTGTGTGTTGAGTTTGAGAAGTTCTTTATAGATCCTGGATATCAACCTTTTGTCTGTACTGTCATTTGCAAATATCTTCTCCCATTCCGTGGGTTGCCTTTTTGTTTTGTTGACTGTTTCCTTTGCTGTGCAGAAGTTTTTGATCTTGATGAAGTCCCAAAAGTTCATTTTTGCTTTTGTTTCTTTGGCCTTTGGAGACATATCTTGAAAGAAGTTGCTGTGGCTGATATCGAAGAGGTTACTGCCTATGTTCTCCTCTAGGATTCTGATAGATTCCTGTCTCACGTTGAGGTCTTTTATCCATTTTGAGTTTATCTTTGTGTACGGTGTAAGAGAATGGTCGAGTTTCATTCTTCTACATATCACTGTCCAGTTTTCCCAGCACCATTTATTGAAGAGACTGTCTTTTTTCCATTGAATATTTTTTCCTGTTTTGTCGAAGATTATTTCACCATAGAGTTGAGGGTCCATATCTGGGCTCTCCACTCTGTTCCACTGCAGCCATCGCCTTTACCATGATGGCTGGTGACATCATCCTCAGATGCTGCCTCACGACATGGCCCAGCCACTGGCTTTTGTCGCACTTTGGAAAACAGGGGCAATCCCAGGAGATGAAGAAAAGCTCACACATGCTTTGTCAAGATGAAACACGATTGTTAAAGAACAGTCTTGGACAGGAACATAACAAAGGGATGAGAACTTTGAAATCAAGAGTAATTTTTGGACTATATGGTTACTTATGACAGAAAATGACATAACATCCCACCTTTCTTCCTGACACAAATACTCTTGATTATGCATTTAGGCAACTGTACTGTTTATCTGTACTCACACTGCAGTACCCTTCAGTCTTGCGTTATGGTAGCCCCGTGGGGTGTGCTGTTCCCACTAGATTAGAGCCCCTGGACGGGACCTAGATCCCAGTCCCAGAGACACTGCTTCATCCATAAGTCTCAAGATACCCTATGCCTTACACCTCTCTAAGCTGTCTCCTAGCTTTTAAATGAGTTTGCATTCTACAAAGCTCTAAGTTGCTGGGGCACATGACTCTGCTTCGTCACCTTCTCCAAGGACTGGTGTTCACACTATTTTGCATATATCTTCCATCAGACAGATACTCCCTGGGGCCATCGGCCAGCCATTTACTTCCACTTCCTTTTTAGTGATCATGCGTCATAGCCATAACTTTAGTTTTTTTGGGGAAGAAAACCCACAGGCTCTCAAATATTTATTGAGCATCTACTGTGGTTCCTTTGGAACTTTATGGAGTATATAATTATCCTCGCTTCATCTAATGCATTTACAAAGGTACAGTTTGGCATTCTAGAATGAAAACATGTTCATCTTTCTGAGTTGATCCACTGCCCACACCAAGAAGCAACCTCCTGCGAGAGGTCCTGGCTCCCCAGAGGCCTCTGCTGGAGTCTGTGGAAGCATGTAGGCAGCCCTGAGGGGAAGGCTGGTTCTGTTCGTCAGAGCAGCACGGGTTTACTTCATGGTTGACTCTACTGTGTTCCTCCGTTAGGGCACTACAGTCACTCTGGGCAAAGCGACTCCTCCTACCCAGGCACTGGCATCCCAGGCCCCCAGTCCCATAACCTACCTCACAGTCTATTCCAAATGTCTCCCAGCTGAAAACCACTGGAGTAGTGAGAAGGCATGGCTCAAGGCTGAGGTCATTTGTTGACAGAATTCCACACTTGCAAGTCATGCACCCAACTTTTCTTAGGGGCCCCGAATGGTAAGTCCATGCGCTAACTCTGCTCCAAGTCTGGGTTAGATTACATGTAAGACATTTTGCCTGCCTGGGGGTCCTCTTCTCTGATTCCAAACAAGTATCTTCCAAGCTCATTGAGATCATGAGGATCCATGTGAAAACACAGGGTGGTACTTGGGGGTCGTCAAGGAGAAAGTCATGAGTAAGTAATCATGATTACGTATTTGCCCCCAGGGTCATTTGTATTAGATCATGCACATTAGAGATGCTTTCCGTATGAGCGAGTCCCTAAGACTGAGTGCTGTGTACTCCAGGTAATGTTCGTCTTCTGGATCTCAGGTTGATGAAAGTTTGTATAAGTTACAAACGACATTTAATTATTTGAGGCTTTAGTAGCACTGCCCTTGCTGTTCCTACTCTCTGGGACCACAGCCAGTTTCTTGGGGAAATCAGGGCTCCGCAGTGGGGGAGGCTCGCTCTGTCTGCTGGTTTTGGAGGGTCTGGCCCAGAGATTCTGCTCTGAAGCCACAACAGGATGGCCATGGCTGGGCCAAGGCCATGGTGGGTAGGTTGAGCCACTACCCTGCCCTCTTCCTGTGCAACTTTTACTTTTAATATCATGACATTGATCCATCAGGGGCTTGTGACTGGTTACCTTGTTTGTTCTGCTTGTCAGTTAATGGCCTTGGCCATTGTCCCATGGCCCAGGGAAGGACACTCTGAAGGACGTCCGTTTGTTGTGTGGATTCCATGCCACAATGGCGGGCTGTGCCTGGGGCCTCGCACAGGTTCCCCGAAGGCCCTGGTAGGGATGATCACCAATTCAAACTCAATCGGCATGATCTTCTTCCTGGTCGCATCCTCGTCTGGTCTATCCTTCCAAGTACAGGGAGCTCTGGCTAGAGTGGAACCACCGGTCAAAGCATCACACTGGAAAAATTCCTCCACTGTTTGCCCCCAACGAGGGGCAGACGGGCTGGCCGGGCCACCCTTTCCCCACCTCACATGTCTCTGCACCTTTGCTCAGAATGTTCTCTCTTTGCAGAATGTCTTGCCTCATCTTTCTCCTTGGAAATTCCTCCTTGGTTTTTTTTTTAATTGACATAATTTATATGCCATAAAATCCACCCTTTAAATGTGTACAATTCAGTGGTGTTTAGGATATTTACAAAGTTGTACAGCCATTCCCACCATGGAAATCCAGGTCATTTTCAGTATCCCCAAAAGAAAGCCAGTCCCTAGGCCTGACTGCCCTGCCTTGCCCAGTCCCCAGCAGGCACTCGTCTACTTTGTCTCCGTGAATTTGCCTATTCTGGACATTCTGTATAAACAGAATTGTACAATATGTGGCCTCTTGTGTCTGGCTCCTTCCACTTAGCATTTTGTTCTCAAGGTTCACACAAATTGCAGCATATGTGGTACTTTATTCCTTTTTATGTCTGAATAACATTCCATTGTATGGACAGACCCTATTTTATGTATCGATTCATCAGTTGATGGGCGTTTTGCTTTCACTTTTTGGCTATTATGAATAGTGCTTCTGTGAATACATAAGTGTAAATTTTTGTATGGGCATGTGTTTTTATTTCTCTTAAGTATATACCTAGGAGGGGGCGCCTGGGTGGCTCAGTGGGTTAAAGCCTCTGCCTTCAGCTCAGGTCATGATCCCAGGGTCCTGGGATCGAGCCCCACATCGGACTCTCTGCTCTGCGGGGAGCCCGCTTCCTCCTCTCTCTCTCTGCCTAGTTGTGATTTCTCTCTGTCAAATAAATAAAATATTAAAAAAAAAAAGTATATACCTAGGAGGAGAATTTCTTGGTCACATGGTTTCACTTTTTCAGAAACTGCCAGATTGTTTTCCAAGGCACTCTGTGATATACTATTCCCACCAACAGTGTAGGAACGTTCTAGTTTCTCCACATCCTTGCCAACACCCACCACTGTCCATCTTCTGGATTACAGCCATGCTAGTGGGTGTAAAGTAGTCTCTCAATATGGGCTTGATTTCCATTTCCCTAGTACGTAATGATGCTTGGCAGCTTTTTGTGTGTTTGCATCTTGCTTAGAAAAATGTCTTTTCAGAGTCTGCATATTTAAAACCTGGGTTATTTGTCTTCTTATTGTTGAGCTGTGAACGTTGTTTATATGATCTGGATACTAGATTATTAAATATATGGTTTTTATATATTATCACCCATCCTGTGTGTTGTCTTTTTTTTTCTAGTTTTGTTTTTTTTTTTTAAAGATTTTATTTGCCAGAGAGAGAAAGAGCGCATGCATGCACAAGCAGAGGGAGTGGCAGGCAGAGGGAGAAGCAGGCTCCTTGCTCAGCAGGACTTGATCCCAGGGCTCTGGGATCATGACCTGAGCCAAAGGCAGATGCTTAACCAACTAAGCCACCCAGGTGTCCCTTGTGTTTTGCCTTTCCACTTGCTTGGTATTGTCCTTTGAAGAAACGAGATTTTTAATTTCCATGAAGTCCAATCTGTTTTTCCTTACGTTGCTTGTGCTCTAGATGTCGTATCTAGGAAGCCGTTGCCAAATTTAAGGTCACAAAGATTTACCCATGTTTTCTTCTAAAAGTATAATAAAGTTTCAGTCTTTATACTTAGGTCTTTGATTCCTTTGGAGCCAACTTTTATATATGGCATATAAAGAGAGGGGTCCAACTTCATTCTTTTGCATCTGGATACCTGTTGAAAAGACTGTTCCCCCCACACCCACTGAATTGTCTTGTCATCACTGTTGAAAATCAATTGACCATAGATGTATGGGGTATTACATAGCTCTCAACTCTGTTCTGTTGATCTCAAGTCTATTCTTATGCCAATATCACACAGCCTTAGATTACTATACTCTTGTAGTTAGTTTTATGTGTGGGTCCTCCAACTTTGTTATTCTTTTTCAAGATTATTTTTCCTGTCTGGGGAGGGGGTCTCTTACATTTCCATATATGCTATACGATCAGCTTGTCCATTTCTGCAAAACAAGAAAAAAAGCAGCTGAGATTGTGAAAGACCAACTTTGTGTTGAATCTGCGTGTCAATTTGAGAAGTACTGATATCTTTACAATATTAAGTCTTCCAGTCCATGAACATGGGATGTCCTGTCAATTATTTAGGTCTTCTTTAATCTCTTCCAATGATGTTTTGTGATTGTCAGTTCACAGGTTAATATATTTCTAAGTATATTATTTTTGATGCTATACTAAATGGAATTTTGTTCTTAAATTTTATTTTGTTCACTGCATATAGAAATACAATTGAGTTTTGTACCTGATCCTGTACCTTTCCATTTTGCTGAACTAATTTATTAGCTCTAATAATTCATTGTGGATTCTGGCAGACTTCTGATATACAGATCATGTCATCTGCCAAGAGAGATAGTTTAATTTCTAATTTGGATGATTTTTGTTTCTTTTTCTGGCCTAATTCCTTGGCTTGAACCTCCAGTACAATGTTGAACAGAAGTGATGACAGCAGACATCCTTGCTTTGTGCCTGATCTTAGAGGGACAGCCTTCGGTATGTTATCATTCAGCAGGTGTTAGCTGTGGGCTTTTCACAGATGCAGGCTGAGTATCCTTTTACTCCCAGTTTGCTGAGTGTTTGTATCAGGAAAGGGTGCTGAATTTTGTCAGATTTATTTTCTGCATTTCCTGAGATGATTGAGTACTTTGTGTCCTTTGTTCTATTAATGTAGTGTTTTACATGGACTAATTTTTGGGTGTTGAACCAATCTTGCATTCCTGGGGACAATGACATTTGATCATAACATATAATCCTCTTGTACTGGGGCAAGACAAAGAGATGTACTCTGTGGATGGCAGCACTTGCTGGGTTGGCATCCTGGATATGTCAGGCCAGACAACTGTCTGGTAAGCAAAGAGGACAGACACCTGCATCTCAAGAAATGAGGAATGAAGTCCAGGGACTTAGGCTGAGATAAGGAGCGGACTCCAGGAAGGGCTGTGAACACTTGTCTATGCTGCCTGGTGTGAACCAGTGCTTCTCAAATTCTAATAAGCATAAGAATCACGTAGAAGGTTAAAGTATATTGCTGGGCCCCGCCCTAGAAATGCCAACTGGGTAGGTGTGGGGTAGGGCCAAAAACATACACCTCTAGGTGATGCTGATGCTGCAGTAAAACCACTTTACAGGTATAAAGTGAAATAAACAAAACCACATCATCCACATCAGTAGACCCTTGCCAGCACCTGAGATGGCATAGACCACTTGTCTCTCTCACTGTTAGCCTGCAGGACCCAGGTACACCGCTGATTTTGTCTTCCAGATAAAAAGGAGTCTAGGACGGTTGCCTGAATGGCTCAGTCAGTTGACAGTCTGGATCTTGATTTTGGCTCAGGTCATGATCTCAGGGTCCTCAGATTGAGCATCATGTTGGGTCCGTGCTCAGTGAGGCATCTGCTTGAGATCTCCCTCTTACCCTCTCCATCTGCCTGTCCCCCACCACTCTCTTTCCAATAAATAAATCTTTAAAAAAAAAAAAGAACCCAGGTAACTTCATAAATATTGTTTCAACATTAAATCTACATGATCAAGTGGGTGGAAATAATGGGTAGTTTCCTATTAAAAAAGAGAACATACCTGTTTTTTGTTTTAAATAAAAAATCTCAGAAGATGCTGGTCATGGAACCCAAACTAGAAATTTTCTAGCCTGCCTGTGCATTTCACCATGCAGATAATAAATGTGATTGTAAGGCTTTCTGGAAATGGAAGCTGAATGTTTTCAACATTCAGCAATGTTGTGTCAGGGTCATGGACAGAGGGAGCCTCAGGCAGGAGGATGTAGTTACATGAAATGTCGGGGCTCGATCCATACATCTGTGGTGGCTGATCCAAATACTTAGAGCTTTCAAGATTAGCACCAACTGCAGAAAATGAAGACTTTAGAATCATGACTGAATGACTTAAAAGATCAGGTTTGCCCTATGAATGCAAACAGAAATGAATGATGCTTTATCACACTTCAGTTACTATGAGCGAGGCCACTGGATTTCACGAGTGGAGAGATATGGTGGCTATGTGATCTTATTTATTATCACTTTACACTGGTAATATATATATACAGAGACATCATGCTAACGAGAGTGTAAGCTGGGGCCTTGGGGAGGAGAGGAAGGGGACACTGCATCTCTAAATGCCACAGGATTTAGCCACATGGATTTAGCTACTGGGTTTAGCCACATGAGGCTGAGTAACCAAGGACAGGAGCAGCAGAAGGACCAAGAGTAGGTTCCAGGGGTCTGATCCTGAATTCACGTGATCCAGCCCACAGTCCTGTATGGGATCCCAGAGAAACAACACAAGGACCTTTGGTCCTCACTCTTCCTACTTGGAAAATGGGGATCGTCCTGTGTCACAGGACAGCTCTGTGCTAAGGAAAAGCTCACAGCACCGAGCAGAAAGTTCTCCAGAAGAGAGAAAGTTTCTGGCACAAAGACTCAAAACAATACCGGAAGAAAAGATGCTTTGGAAAATGTTCTACCATCGTAGGAATAAAAACAGAGGCAGCTGTTGTAGAAAGAATTCATGGGCCCATTGTTTGAAATGTCTTCCATGATAGGTACTTCAAGCCCCAAGAGGTTAATCTTAGCGTGACGTTCACTTATATACACTCACAACGAGCCAGAGGCCCAGGCGTGCCCAGGACCCCCAGAGGCTGCCAGCGCTGGCCACTGGCTTGCATTTACATCTACTGGTGGCAATAAAAATTCTTAGAAATAAAAAAAACTCCTTAATTGTCTCCATCGCTCCATTTCAGAGAGTAAACGAGAGGGATTTTCAACTCAAGACAGCTCCCCGGTAGCCACACTGGCTCCCAGGACACATTCAGTCTCCTGCAGGATCAAACAAACCCTGGGGTTTGCGGGCAGCAGGCGGCCACAATACACCAGAGCACTACATTGTCCTTCTGGTTCAAAGGCAAATGGAAGGTACAGTTCTCTTGTAAAAAGCAGATCCCATTTTACTGAACCGTAAGGAGAGAATCTTCTTAAATCCGCTTTCTTACAATTGGAACGAGTCTGTTAATGAGCGCTTAATCGGAGACCACTACAGCTGAGCATAAATTCCCACCAAGCTCCCTGACTGTGGTTTACCAGATGAACCACCGAATCTGTTGTCAACCTGTAATCTACAGGCATTATTTCTGAGCCAGTGTTAACGTACTTTTCATTTGTACATTTTTCTAATTGGCTTCATATTTATAGTGGTATATTTCTGATCCGGGAAGAGCCCCAGTAAACCAAGCATATTTCACCATGTACTGGAGAGGACCAGCCGGTCATGGAGGGGCGCTCAGTGAGTTATGGTTCCTGCAGTCTGGTTCCAAGCCAGCCTGCGAGGAGACGTCGCTGAAATATCTGAAGTAGAATCTGAGGTCCCCAAGCAGCTGTTGGTTCTGCAGGGCCGCAGCCATGTAAACTTCATCGGCAGTAAACGTCAGTCCTGCACGCAGATGGCGTGCCTGTAAGCCCACAGCTCTGCCTCTGTCCCCATGTGCTCGGGAGCCGGTCCTCACCTGGACAGGGAGGGTGGCCGCTGTGCCGGCTAGGGCCGGGGCACGCCCGCTGACAGGCACACGACGATGACAGAAATTCACTCTGAGTTGCAATTAGTGGCACTGTCATTTTCGGGGGCTCCTGCCAATTAATTAAGCCTGTCAAACAGAAAAACCACAGCGCTCACATGATAATTTATATTGGAAGAGACCAGCGGCTTCCTCCACACACAGGATTCTCCCTCAGAGTGCTGAAATAAACGACAGAAAATAAATAAAATAAAACAACAATAAAGCGTGTGTGTGTGTGTGTGTGTGTGTGTGTGTGTGTGTGTGTGTGTATGTGTGTGGGGGGGTGCTCTGCACGGCGAAGAAGAAAGTTAAGCTGTCCTTGTTGTAATTGTTAACTCTGATCGCCGGAGTAGGAGACAGGCTGATTAAAACTCCAAGCGAGCCCCCAGCTCCTGAACCCTCTGCGTCCGTCCGGGATGATAGAATCAGAGGAGTTTATTCATACCATTAAGCCCCAGAGAACTTAATTGAAAGAAGAGCACAGCCCGGACCTTGACAAGCGGGAGGTCACAGTAATTGCTGCCGGACATATTTAACATTAAGATAATCAGGCCATTAATTACCCTTTGGATCATTAAATCAGCCAGTTGCAAAATGAAATTTCTGCCTCTATTACTCACTTGAGAGACCACAGGGGTGGCCTTTAATTTATCAGTGAGCTTGAGATACAAAGGCTGGGGCTGGGGGAGGGCAGGCGGGAGGGGGCTGCGCGGTGGCGGCGGCGGCGGGGGCAGGGCATCAATCCGCCATGCTTGGTGATCGTGGCAAATTAACTAGGTAAGATAACCTCCGCTTCCAAAGGCAGAAGCTGGGGGTATGTAAATAGATGAGGGCAGACAGGGAGATCAGAGTCTGCACACCACTTAGCAGGATAATAAAGGAAATCATCCTTGATTATCAGTGCTAATTTGGACACTGCCGGTAGCTTGTTATGCGTGTTCTGAGTAGCATTTAATTAATTCAATTGCTTGTTAATGAGGGAAGTGACATGTGGGGAGCAGATGCCACCCAACTGCAGATGGGTTCTGGTCATCAGAGCAAAGTCCTTCCCCATCCCCCCCACCCCCGATTCCTCCCCCTGCCCATTTTTTTTTTTTTAAAGAAAGAAAATAGGAAAAGGTGTCAAGCATAGAGGAACACTCAAAAGAGACAAAACACTGACCTCAGCGGGCCAAGAACTGTTGAAAAATAATAAGATGAGATAATCCTGGGGCTGTGTGGGTACTCATGTTCCCTGAGGCCACATTTGGAACAGTGCATCTTTATGCCAGAAATTTGAGCCCGAGATTACTATATTGTGATCTTATGATCAAACCTAACGAGACAAAGACGTGGCCAAGTGGTACTGCTTTTAATATCTCAGAGTTAGCGGTAGGGATCCAATTATTTTCAGTTTGGATACATTTCCCCTTTATCAATATCTCCATGTGCATAAATAAGATGAAAGTGGCGATCCCAAATCAAAAAGGACCGGAACTCATGTCACTGGGCAGACTTGCTCCATCTGGAAGTGCGCGGCCAGTCTCTCCCACGCAGATTTCTGACGTCCAGCCCCAAATCTTCCTCCCGAAGGTGGCATCTTTTTATAGGTTAAAGACAAGAGGGGAGTTTGGACGTGCAGGTGACAATGATAGAAAGAAAAAGAAAGCTCAAAGAGGCAGAAGAGTGTATCCTAAATCAGCAACTCGGCTCCCTTCCAAGTGGGATCAGAAGGAAGGGGGATTTCAGTGGGGTTTAGAGCTTCTCCCAAGGGCTCTTTGACAGAATGGAAAACACACGTCCAGGCTCCTTTGATTTCTGAGACCAAATCGGCTGGCTCCCAGACCACCGTGTAAATAGGCTACCTGCCCTGAAACGCCAGCCGCGAGGGGTCCCTGCAGACCCTTACGGACCCGATGCCTATACATGGAAACCTAAAGGTGGAAGAAGACGAAGTAGGTGGCTGAGTACAGTCTGGCTTCTGCCAAGAGGAACACGGACCGGAGGGCTCCACTCAGTCCTGAGAGGAAATTAGGGTCACCGCAGGCAATCCCAGAAGATTCCAAAGTGAAACAGCGACAGGAATGGAGAACAATGCACCACAGTGGCAGAGAGTAGTCCTCCAAACACCCCCACGGGGCCGAGGAAGGAAAGAGGTCTGAGGTTTGCCCAGACGACTTCATGGTGTGCTGCAAATGCGTAGCCCCGATTTCATGCACGAACAAGCGAGCAACCCCTGGCCCTGAGGCAGCAGGAGCACCTGGCATGTGGGTTCCACGCGGCCCCATTCCCGTGTCCCCCCATCCGCTCGCTCATTCGTTCAAGAAACGTGCTCTTTGCAGTTTGGCTGTCTCTGCCTCCGAGTGCACTACTCCTTGATGTGAAAGGGGCCACAATAAGCTCCGGGACTTGGCCCGACGGTTCCACGTGTCCTAATGTGGGAGCAAGGGCCCTGCCTGGTTGCTCCAGGCCCTGTCCAAGTGCACACAACACACTGCACGGAGCGACCTGAACACTTGCGTGCTACGTGTCATGAAGCCCTTGCACACTCATGTGCTATGTATCATGAAGCCCTCGCCGCCCACCCCCCAGCCCACTGCCCCTGCGTTAGCCCCTAGGATCTAGCAAATCCCATCCGCTGTCACCACGGCTCTTCTGCTTCAGCATCCCCATTTAAAATCAATATTTTAAGTGTGTGCTTAAATGGCATCAATAGCAATTAGAGAGGGGGATTCTGATTCCACCCCAGCTGTAGTTAACTATTGTACCATCGATATCCTCTACCGGGCTCCTTTCTCTGAATTAAACCTCCATCACTGAGGGGGGATGAAGGGCATCCTCTCCCCTCCTGCGACAATAAATTTAATATCGAATGCACTGGAAAAAAATGGCAGTTGTTGCAGAATCCATCCAAAAAGATTTTTTTTTTCTTCCGGGGAGTAATTAAAAGATGCTTTTCTTGACTAATGATTCCCCGGTTTAGGAATGGGAAGTCAATACTGCTTCACTGCCGTCAGCTTCGATTGATCATGACGCTGCTCAAGTTTGAACGGCAGTTCTCAGGGCAGCTGAGAATCACTGGAACCAATTATGAGCCGTCCGAAGCTGCCCTAATCAGGGGTGCAGGGACAACAAGCAGAAGGCCAGCCAGCTGGTCAAAGGCGCCCGTTTTCCTAACTCACCCACAGGCCTGGGTGACACCAATGAGAGGTGGTTTCAGGGGACTGGATGTTTCTTTGGAGGAAGATCGCTGTGTTGTACCTCTCCATGGTCGTGTGTGTGTGTGTTTGGGGGGAGGAACAGCACATTTCTAATTATATTCCACTGTCAGAATGAATCTCCTGCACAAGATGGAACGGACCGAGTTTCTCGGGAAAACAGCTGGGCCCTTTTCCAAAGAATTAGCCTGGATATATTGCACTTGGCCCTTCCTTGGATAGAAATAAAAATTTATTAAAATATTTCTTTTTAATATTACCTTAGGGCCACATTAAAAGACCCCTCCAGCTGTTTGTACTAACAATCCTAGATTCTGCAGAGAGACCAGAGGGAGTGGTTGGGAGGGGGGCGTCTGTCCTTGTCTCAGAGAGGCAGGATCCAGGATGCCCGTCCATTCTCATGTTGCAGACTGAATTCCACACGGAAATTCTAGCCCACACTTTGGAGTTCTTCATTTCTTTTTCTTTTTTTTTTTTTTTAAAGATTTTATTTATTTATCTGACAGACAGAGATCACAAATAGGCAAAGAAGCAGGCAGAGAGAGGGGGAAGCAGGCTCCCCGCTGAGCAGAGAGCCGATGCAGGGCTTGATCCCAGGACCCGGAGATCATGACCTGAGCTGAAGGCAGAGGCTTTAACCCACTGAGCCACCCAGGCGCCCGAGTTCTTCATTTCTGTTCGAGAAGACTGCATGGGGTAGTGAAGACAGTGGGTGTCTGAATTATTGCTGTGCTATTATGCTGAGTTGTTTCTTTATATTTTTGACAGAGCATTTATGGCTTTCATAGGATCCACCAGGACCACAGCCTTCCAACGGGCCTCTCTGCCTCATCTTATCCCTTCCAGCAACGCCACTGGCTGCCCCTAGTCCTCTTGGGAACAGGTGGATCACATGTGAACACACAAACCCCAGAGTCACTGTTATAATACACCCCTGGCTCAAAGGCTCAGCCAGGCCTTTGCTCTCTTTTGGCCTTTCCAGCCCCTACCCCTCCTCATTTACCTGAAGGTCCCACCCCATGGCTAGTTTCTACAATCTCAGGAGGGCCGGACTTGGCCTGGGCCACGTCCACCCCTGTACACCACACCACCCAGGCCTGGACATCGCCCCACATTTTCAAGTCCAGCTCAGACATTGTTTGGCCAGTGACACCTCCCCGGAGCACAGTGGTTGTAAGAACTTCCCATGCATGAATTCTCCAGAGTCCCAGCACCCTCAGCTGTGGCCCCGAGAACATTCATCAACATTCGTCAATTGCTGTGGGGCAATAATCACCACGTATTACTTCTCTTCTACGAGAAAGTGCTCAGTGACTATTTGCTGAATATTAATTTAAAAATGAAACTGCCAGCCAGAATAACTAAAGGCACAAGGAAACATTCAGTTCTCAAAGACATTCATAATCTTTGGAACTGCCGTGTAACCCAGTATCACTGTCACCACAGCCTTTGCGGGGGATGGTGGTGGAGTGGGATGAGGGGAGAAGCACTGCCACTTGGGACAGCCCCTTAGGACAGCGAATGGGACCCAAGGAGAGCTGGGACTTCGCTGCGATCACCCCATTTGTGGGAAAGGAAGCCCCTGATAATACTGGAGAGAAGAGAAAGTCATGCACTCAAGAGCTCAGATCAAATACACAGGTTAGAAGAGTCAAGTGCCTGCATGTACAAAACCCTCGCTTAGGAATGAAGATGAGATTCTTATAAAATATTTACCAGTTAAAAATATCAACACCTGTCTTGGTTGCCTAAACACTCTAAATGGTGGCTAATTATGACAGGTGGAAAAACAAACTTTTGCCCAATTCTGGAAACTAAAAATAATATATATGCCTCTTTTACACATAAAACAGTAAAATGCAGGAGTAGTTGTTTTTCCTAACAATTTCAAAGCTCTCTGCACTCCTACATGAAATTCGATCCAATTTCTAACCTTATTTCATTGTTAGGCCTACATGTCCTCCGAGGAAACTACATCCATGAAAAAACAGATATTAATACGAAATACGTCTTTTAAGAATGCTCCTCACTGATGGTCTGTTAATTCCTACGTTCTTGATCAAGAGTTTAAAGGAGCCCATCATTCCTTCAGTTTGCAGGAAAGCTGCCTACATGGGTACTGTGTGGTTGAGCTCGCCCAACAAATGGAGGCGACGCCAGGCTGGCTCTGGGTGCTCCTGCTCCCCTTGCCCCTTCCCCACAGGACACTGTACGAGAAGAGTAGGTTCCTAACACACCAACTTCATTCTCTAAAGTGAACCGAAGGTGGCACCACAAATTCATTTTTCAGCATTCATGAAAAAAAAATCCACCAACTCCTCGCACAGGATCGTGGCTTAGTGGCCAAAACCGACTTCTTGGGAATCACGTGGGGCCCGACCACAGATGGCTGTGTGGACTCTCACGCTGTCTCGTCACCAGCAAAACAAGCCAGAGGAATTTAAAAAGTGCTAATGACCGTCTCTCCCTTCACCTCCACACACACACACACACACACACACACACACACACACACACACACACACGAAGTAAAAGAGTAAAGACAGTACTGGCCCCCACCCCCCCACAGAGATAGTGGGGGATGCGACCATGAGCGCCTCCTTCTGGGGGCAGCTGCAGGGACCCGATGGCCCACTCTGCCTCTGTGAAGCAGGCTTTCTCAGAAGACATGCCATTTTATCACCTCTTAGGTACATTAAATATGTATGTGTACTCAAAAACGGTTTATAATAGCTGTAAATGAAAAATGAGAAAATAAATGGGCTCAAAATAAATGCGTTTTTTACACTGGGTAACAATTAACGTTAATGAGGAGTCACCATACGTTACACCATACTTGGCTGATTAACTGTGTTGGAAATATATTTTAGAAAATAAAATATATTGTGTTACTCTAAACTGGCTTGCTGTGGGTCTGTGGGGGTGGGGAGGGAAACCAACTGAGGAGATGCTTATCAAAGACAGAAGAATCACAAAATTAAAGAATCAAAAATTCATAATTAGTGTTCACAGCACAGCTTACTCCTATTAGAAATGTATTAATTAAAGTGATATATTCATAAGGTTGGAAGCTTAATACATTTCTAAGAGAGGGAGAGGAATCCCAAAGGTCTAAAAACAAACATAAAAAATTAAGGAGTCTGAATTATCCACACCTGCTGAAAACCAATTTTAAAAACAGACGTTTCCGTGGCCCGGCCCCTCAGCATTCCTACAGGTCGCCAGGGTGGCTGTCAGGGGGCTGTCATGAAGGTCACTTCCCGAGGTTGAACTGCCGGCAGAAGGACCCAGAGCCATACAGCTGCCCACGTCCCTACCTTGTGGAGTCCAGTGAGGGCTTCGTCCGCCCCTGGCTGCTCTCTTCCCAGACACTGTTGGCCAGCTCGTTCCCAATGGATGACATCACCTTAATAAGCTCGATGGGCCAGTCGTCGAGGTCCAGAGACCGGACTCGAGAAAGGTGGGTGCCCAGGTTCCGGTGGATCCCTGAGCACTCGATGCACATGAGGGCTCCCAAGTTCAAACTGGCCCAGTTCGGATCTGTGGGAAGAGGACCATCAAACCATCATCACTCATTCCAACTGCCCTCAGCATCTCAGGAACAAAAAGGCCTGTTACCAGACTTCACATCCAGTGTGAAGGGATGTTCACATCCCTCCCTAGAATCACGAGGCCCATGCCAGTCCTCCATGCTGATTCAGGCATTTTGAAAGGTTTGACATGTTGGGGATGCCTTTAAAAAAACCTGGCTTCAGCCAAAGTGTAGGATTTCCCACATGACGAACAGGTGCAGGCACTGGGTTGGACACAGAGATGTACGTTCTAACACCTCCAGAGCAACCCCCTCGAGAGCACCAATGCACAGGGGAAAGAACTGTATGTGACCTGGCAACCACGGGGGAAGGCTGCTCACGGGGAAGAGTGAGGGAATGCTCAAGAGGACTTCCAAAGCTACAGTGTCCTTTGTAACCAGCCATTCCTGCAACTCTAAGCACATCCGAGTTTTCATTAGTCATATGATGGACATGTTTGTAAATTTCAAAGACAAAGGCAGGCATGTTACCATGAAGACATGGTTTTCAGTGATCTTACATAAGGGCAACCATTGGAAGAACTCCCACTGTCTATCAAGGCTGGCAAGATGGCGGGCAGGGTCCGCTGGTTAGGTCATGACCCAGCTGGATCAACCCTGACCTGCAGAATGAATGGTGATCAGCTTTAGGCTGTGATAACACACCAAGGAGAACAAATGAGTTTAGAGAACACCACCGGATCCCTTGAGCTGGATCATTCCCTGTGTGAAAGTGGCTGGCAGCTCTGAAGTTGTTGGACTCAAGCCCAAGGCTGGCTTCGTGCTGGAATCTGCAGCTGATTTGTGAAGACAGGGCTCACCAGGACAGTCAATGGCTTTAACTACCAACAGATGCAAGGAAGGCTTAAATCATCTAGGGACAATCAAGACTTACTCCAGGTACACCTGAGTCAACAAAAAACCAGGAATGGCCTTGTGCTAATTCATCAGAAATCAGCCAGCCATTTCTTTCATATCTAATACAAACTCTGGGAGGTGGGGATGGATACCATGGGAGGATACAGGAGAAGAGAGGTCTGTGCCTCAGAGATGTTCTAGCTGGGGAAAGGAGACATATGTCCCAAATAATAAAAATAAAATAAACGGAATAAGGAAATGCAGACTACATGCTGAAGAGTAGAGTCAGAGGAATAAATGCACAGGCGACGTGGAAGGAAGAGGTCGGCCGTAGCAGGTGCCGGAGGGTAGGCTACACGGTGGAGGGCTGGCCTGGGCCCTGTGGGGTGATGAGAGAAGAGGGTGGGGTGGTGAACAGTTTGCAGAACACCCCCGCTGTGCCCCTTCATAGCCCAACTCCTGCACTGGCCACCTCTGAGTCTGCACCTCTCAAACTCAGCCTGGCCCTCCACCCCCAACTTCACTTGGAGCCAGGCAGCCAATGTCATCAGGTCGGGCAAGATCAGGATGGTATTCAGCCATCATTTTACTTGACCTCTGGAAACTTCTTCTTACAACACTGCCTTTAGATGGCAATCTCTGGATTTTTCTAGCACCTGTCTGGCTCCCCAACTTGATTTCCTTCCCAATTCTTCCTCCTGAACCTGCCCCTTATTTCAGGGGGCTCTGCAGGCTCATCTCTTGATTCTAACGCTCTTCCAAGCAAACTCTACCTAACCTGTGGATCCCAGTACGATCCAACTGCTAACAACTATCCACAGTGACACCGCCCACCTCAGGAGTGAACATGGATATGCCTCTCTCTCGAATAGAACCTGTAATTCCCACCATATGTTTGTACTTGGAAATCTTGCAAGTACCTC